>NC_048226.1:17321212-17541555 GCF_002007445.2 Ailuropoda melanoleuca | reverse complement strand
GCCCCAGCGCCCCCCAGCCCCCTACCCGGCCCCCTCGCCGAGACACCGCCCCCTCTAGCACCGCCGGCCCCGCGGACCGAGCCCCGCCGACGCGGCCCTCACCGTGTCTTTGGCGCAGCTTCCGAGCGCACACACGCCGCAGCCCGGGCCAGCCACCAGCGCTCCGCGCCGCCCGGAGCCGCCTCCTTCAGCCCGGGACTCGCCGGGACATCGGCGCACGGATCCCCACACCGGGGCTATTTTTAGGAGACAGGCCCCGGCCAGACCGGAACTCGTTCCTGCCGCCGCGCGTGCGCACTACGCCCGCGGGCCTCGGTGTCCCTCCGCCAGCCTCGCCTTTCCTTCCCTTCCCCTCGGCTCTCTCTTTCTCTTTTCCCTTGAGGTTTCTGTTCAGAGCTGATTTATCCTTTCGGTGGGTCCTGGAGGACTTGAAATGGGAAAGGTGAGGGTGTGGGCAGAGAGTCACAGTGGAAGCAAGCTCTACTCCACAAGGACGCGAGGGGCGGACTATGTTTTTCCGGGTGGGTGAGGAGACGGATCACCCGGCACAGGAAGGAGATGACGGCGGTTTGGCGCCGGGGCTACAGGCAGGAGCTAGCTTCCCTCTGAAGGACCGTGTTCTCCTGGAAGGGATACTGGTCACTTGATGAGGGCCTAGGCGCCTCCCAGGGCGGGGCGGCCCGGCGGCGTCGCGCCCTGCAGCCCCAGCCTCCCCCGCCGCTGGCTCCCTGACCAGCCGGTTGGGGCCGGGGCCGGGACCGGGAGCGGCTACAGTGACGCGGTGCGTGGCAAATCGCCGCGCGTGGCCGCCGGCTCCAGCCAACCGGGGGCACGAAGGGGCGGTGCCCCGGGGGCGGGGCCAGGGCTCCGGGGCGCGAGTTCGACAGACGCCCGGAGTCCGGTGCCAGGCAGATTCCTTCGGGCAGGCCCAGACACCTCCTGCCGAGCTCCTGGGGCCGTGGCCAGCCTCCTTTTACCCCCACCCCGCGCCTTCGGGCCACACCGGCCCCCCGCAGACCTCTGCTCGCCACGCACGCGCCCACGCCCTCATTGTGGTCAGGACCGCACCTGTGCTAGCGTCTGGGCCGCCACCCGGTCACCCTCACTGAGCAAGCACAATGGGACTCCGGTCCTTGGCGCGCCGCGGCGGCCCGGACCCGGGCCCGGAGAGAGTAGGACTTGCAGCCTGGCGAGCCGAGCGCCCCACATCCCGGGAGAGACACCACCTCCTAATCTCCAGTATTTATAATAAAGAATTACAATTAGGCATAGCTGTAGTATGCCTTGAGCGCTAAAATGTGCCGAACATTTTGCACATGATAGCTCATGTGTTCCTTACAACACCCCCATGAAGTAGATTCAGTTTCTATTCCCATTTTACAGAAGAGGAAAGGGAAGCTGAGCGGTAAAGTGACCCTTTGAGGTCACAGTTTAAGAGAACACTGAGGATTTGAACTCCCAGCCACTCTGCATGCTGTCTTTCCTGAGAGAGGTGCAAAGGAGATGTGCTTGGGACTGCCCTTCTGTTTTGTGGGGTTATTGGTTTTGTTGACGGAGGTCATCAGGAGGTGAGCCATTGTTGGTCCTTACATCCTGAAGCCTGCTAACGTCTGAAGACTTTCTACAGCCACACTACCTATATCTGCACCCAGAGGTGCCTGTGCAGTGAACACAAAGCCAAATGATTATTTTCATCGGAAGGTGAGAAATTCAGTAGGACAGCACTTTAAAACAAAGTGATTGGAGTGGGTAGCAGATGCGCAGAGGCTGCGCAGAGGAACTGGGAAGTCACAAAGGAAGCTGGAGGCTCTCTCAAGGATGGGGCAAGGTACTGGGGAGAACCCAACACAAAAGCAGCACACAAACACCAGACACTGGAAAATAAACCTGGAGCTCTTCTCAGAGCCCCACAGTATCAGTTTTCAGAAGAGCCAGCAGCAAGGACTATAGGCAAGTTTTGAAAACACATTAAAATTTGGTGGAAATCAGCGAGTCGTGGAAATGCGTATTTTTTAACTTGCCCAAAGCTGCAAAGGCAGCTGCATTTGACTGCTCCCGGAAAATAGAAGACTTTGATACTTTTCCTTCAAAGTCCTCAATACCCCTGCCCTTCTACCCTGGAAGGAGTAGAGGGGCAATGAGAACAGACTGTTCCAAAAGAGATTTTCACCCTCTCATTGCTCCATCCCATCTCCCACCCCTCCAGAAGCTGATTCTCCTGGGACACAGAAGACCAGTTCAGACCACCCGCCCCCTACCCATTCAAATGCTATTGGCCACTCCAGAAAGCCAGAGAAATTGGTCATGACTCCAGCCAAAGTAGAAATGGGAAAAAAAAAAAAAAAAAGTTTGCATCACCTAAGAGAGCACCTCTCTCCCTGCCACCTCCTGCATGTCAAAGCCCTTGTCTAAGAATTTCAGGGAATGGTAAGAAGGAAGGAGGGAAAGGAGGGAAAGAAAATGGAAGGAAGGAAGGGCAAGTATAAAATTGCAGAGCACAGCTTTTGTAAAGTACATTCACAAAACATAATCACTATTATTTGCAATTAAAATAACCAATTTTAGGAAATCATCGCAGCTTCTATTCAGGTCTCAAAAGCATGTATCTGAAGTTCAGTATCTCCAGCAACTCCCTGCACTCAGCTTGGCATAGACCGTGTGCAGAACACTTGTGTGTGTCACTGGCTTGGTGGGAACTTCTGAGAAGCAGCATCTTTCAGTCCTCCAACTCCTGGCTTCCTTAATGCACTCAGGTATCCAGGTATGTCTGAACTGAAAGGACTCAGCATTGTAGTAGGCACTGTGATATGAAAGTGAGGAAGAGCAGCCCTTCCTTCAAAGGGACTGGCAGGCCACGGGAGAGATACACCTTAAAACACAAGCCAGTCTGCAAACCACCCAGAGAGAGGTTTTTGAGGACACAGAAAAGCACAGAGGATGAGTATCTAAGAACGGAAGACAATTACGGAGGGCTCCTTAGAAGAGGCGGTCCCATAGTGAAACTGCAGTGTGTCCGTAAGGATGAAAAAGGGGCCTCCTCATTATGTCTTGATCCCAAGAATAAAGCCCAAGCTCTCTTGGAGGCAGGGATCCCTAACCACCTGGCCAGCGTCACCTCACCATCCCCATTCAGAAATCTAAGAAGTTTCTTAGATTTAGTGTGCACAGTAAACCCCCCATATATCTTTCGAGTCTCCATTTAGGCATCATTGTCTCTAAGAGCATTTCTGTATATAGTGCCTAGTTGAAGTGCTTCTTTATGTATGTCTGTCTCCCCTTTGGAGAGTGAGCTCCTTGAAGACAAGAACTGTGATTCATTCTTCATTGATCCAAAATGTCTAGCACAGTGCCTGGCCCATGATAGACGAGGAATTAAAGGCTCCTTAAATATTTATGAGCAGACTTTAGGCAGAAGGACTGCTGTATGCAGTGAGTGTGGCTCAAGAGAGAAACCACAGCTAGAATAGTGTGCCTGAAGCCTGGAGTCTGGATTAAGTGCTCAGGAGTGGTAGGAGATGAGGCTGGAAGAGTGAGACAGTGCAGAGCCTTAACAAATCCAGCGAGGCCATTTGGATGTCTTCCTGAAAGCAATGGGAAATACTGACAAATTCCAAATAGTGGAATAGTTTGATCTATTTCACATTTTGGAAGGATCACTTAGGGCAGTAGTTGGGGAGTTGGTGAGAGAGAGAAGGACTGGATGCAGGATGACCAGTTAGGAGGCACGGCCACCGCTGTCAGAGCACCCCCCACACACACACACACACATTTCCCATTCCCAGAGATCTCCGTAGACTGTCCCCACACATGGTGATGCCTTCCAGTGTGTCTCTGTTGAGGGCACACTTTGGACCTAAGAAAGGTCTTGGGTCAGTAGACAAATACCCAAGCTTCCTCATGCCTCAGGAAGACAATTCTGAAGCATGTTCCCCAAAGTCTCTCAAAGGTGGGGAAGGGGGATCACAGTGGATTGGGTCCCAGTTGTCCTCTGTGGTGACCCACTCAGCGACTTTTAATTGTCTCTCCTCATTTCCTCTGTCTCACATCCCCACTCCCTCAGAGCCTTTGCCAGGATCATCTTCTAAATAAACAACCCACACCCTTGTTTGGGGATCTGCTTTTCAGGAGACTCACTCAAGACAGATGGTAACTGAGGTAAGGAAGAAAGAGGACCTAAATGAAGACAGTTGCCTGACAGTAAGGAGAGAGCAGGAGCAAAGCAAAGGGATAGCTGGAAAGTAGAATTGACCTGCTTGCTTTCGCTGAATGTGGGGTTAGGGAAGGTAAAGCAGTCTCTGTTTGCCCCCAGGTTTCTGGTTTGGGGTCCCAGGTGGATAATAGTAGCATCATTTAAGGGGGGAACACACCTGGAGGGGGCTGGACAAGAGGGGGGATGATGAGTTCCATTCTGTTCATGTTGAAATTGAGATGCTTGGGGGACAAAAACGTCCTTAGGCTTGTGGGGTTGGAGAAAGATACAATTAGATGAGACTGGACAATGTAGGAAGGGCTTTCTGGAGGAGGAGAGATTTAAGCAGCATTTTGAAGTTGAAGTATGTAGGCTGGAAGAAAGAGAAACAGCTTATGGAGTGGGAGAAGGATGAGAGGGATGGACAGTAAAAAGAGTGGATTAATAGAAAAAACTAAGTTTATCTCAACCAGGGAAACCTCGAAGGGTTTTTAATTTGTGAGCTGCTTAAAGATAAGAACATGCATATTCAATCTTGTGTCCCTGACACTTACACCTAGTTAATATTTATTAAATATGGTGTGAACCCGGGAGGGTGTCTCAAAAAATATTTTTCATGAAGTCTCAATCTTGCATGAGGATAAGTTAAAAATGGAAGGTTTTCAGATGGCAAAGACACAGAGGAAAATGCTCAACATCACTCGTCATCAGGGAAATGCAAATCAAAACCCAAAGATAACACCTTACATCTGTCTGAATGGCTAGAATAAAAAGACAAGAAGTAACAAGTGTTGGTGAGGACATGAAGGAAAAGGAATCCTTGTGCACTGTGGGTGGGAATGCAAATTGGCACAGCCACTGTGAGAAAGAGTATGGAGTTTCTTTCAAAAATTAAAAATAAAAATATTATATGATCCAGTAATTCCACTGCTGGATATTTACCCAAAGAAAATGAAAACACTAACTTGAAAAAAATATGTGTACCCTGTGTTTATTGCAGCATTATTTACAATAGCCAGTATATGGAAGCAACCTAAGTGTCTATCAATAGATGAATGGATAAAGAAGATGTGATGTATACATATACAATGGAATATTACTCAGCCATAAAAAGAATGAGATCTTGCCATTTGCAACAACAGGGATGGACCTAGAGGGTATTATGTCAAGTGAAATAAGTCAGAGAAAGACATACTCCATATGATTTCACTTATGTGTGGAATCTAAAAAACAAATGAATAAACAAACAAGCAGAGAACATAGAGAGCAAACTGATGGTTGCCAGAGGGGAGGGATATGAGGAGATGGGAAAAATGGTGAAGAAGAGTAGGAGGTACAGGTTTCCAGTTATGGAATGAATAAGTCCCCAAGATGAAAGGTACAGCACAGGGAATATAGTCAATGATATTGTAACAGTGTTGTATGGTGACAGATGTATGGAGATATTGAATCACTATGTGGTATACCTAAAAGAAATGTAATATTCTGTGTCAACTATACTTGAATTTTAAAAAGATGTAAAACAAAATGAAAGGTTTCAAATATGTTACCCCAAATTAGTGAATTCTTCAAATTTAACTTTGTGTCCTTTTTAGAAATATCACATATAAAAACTACATCTTACTTGTAAAGTGACATGCTTTACTTGTATCTTTTACTTGTAAATCTGACATAGGATTTAATGACTTGTAAATATTTGAGTAAATCCAAATTCCACATTTTAAGTTAAACCTAAAGACAAAAATATAATCTACTTTGTACTGTACATCACAGGTTTTTTAGAGTTAAAATCATTAACGTATGCGTGCGTAGAGAAAGGCCTCTCATGCATTCTTTTTCTATTGCAAGTTCCATGATAAACACCCAGATCTAAATACCATTTTTCAGGGGCACCTGGGTGGCTCAGTCGGTTAAGTGTCTGCCTTCGGTTCAGGTCATGATCTCAGGGTCCTGAGATTGATTTCTGTGTCAGGCTCCCTGCTCAGCAGGGAGTCTGCTTCTCCCACTCCCTCTGCGGTCCTTGTCTCCCCCCGCGGTCCTTGTCTCCCCCCGCCCTGCCTTGCTCATGCGTGCTTCAGCTCCCTCTCTCTCTCAAATAAATAAAACCTTTAAAATAAATAAATAAATGCCATTTTCCAGTAGAAAGGAACCAGAGCTCCTTGGAGAGATGGTTGATTCCAGGACTGGGAAAGGAAAACAAACTAGATAAACCAATGGCACCAGAAAGCAAGGAATTGCTCAAAAAATTGTGGGGGCCCGTCAAAGAGACATAGGAGCTCACCTGAAAGAGCTGCCAATGGCAAAAGCTGGACGAATTGGAGCAACAAATAACACTGGCGTTGGAACCTATAAAGTAAAATAAATATCCATGAGCCCATACTGATATAAATAATTGATTGAATAAATAAATGAGGGAAAAATTACAGGTCTTGCTTACAGGAGAATTCCCATGAAAAAAATGCAGCAGGAATGGGAGCAATACATAAACCCCCTTCAGGTGAACACCACAGTTAACAACCTGTTGCAGGCAAGAACTGTCAATAGATGCGAAAATCAGTGGGTAAAAGGATGATGAGAAACAGGACGTTCACATAGTCTCAAAGTAGTTCCCTACAAGACATTTATTAATTACAAATAGGAAAATAGTAACTTTTCAATAGAGAAACCCAGCAGACACCAGCTTAACCAAGCGAAGGAGTAACAAGGTATATGGACTTCATGGACCCCGTGACATGGTGCAATGAGAGGGACACATCCCTTCTTTGGTGTTCCTGCCAAAAGGTTAAACCTGAATCTAATCATGAAAGAACATCAGACAAACACAAATTGAGGGACATTCTATAAAATAACTGAAAGCTAAATGAAAAATGGGATTCAGGATCAGATATTGGTGTAGAAAAGAGACTGTAGTGAGAAAACGGGCAAAATTCGAATAAGGCCTGTAGTTAATAGTATTATATCAATGTTAATTTCCTGGTTTTAATAATTGCACTATCCTTACGTAAGATAACACTGGAGGGTAAGCTGGGTGAATGCTCTGTACAACGTTTGCAACTTTTGGTAAGCCTCAAATTATTTTAAGATAAAAATTTTTTGAGGTGATAGAATATTTTAGTATCCTATAATTTACTCAACTCCACAACAATAGCTATCATATGAAATTCATATAACTGGTAGAAAGCATTTTTACAATATCTCACAATAGTCGGCTCAACTTCAAATTGGCCAACATTCAAACTATTGGTAAAATGTTTATGTATGTTTTGAGATGATCATTGTTCTGAATTAAGACATTAAAACAAAGGAGATAAAATGTTTCCAAACGAAGCAGTGGGGTCCATGGCTGCCATGTGGCTCTTCTTAAATATCAAAATGTAAACGCACACACACACACACACACACACACACACACACACGTGCACATACACGTTTAACTTCTAACGTTGCCTATTACATCTTTTTCAGGCTTTAAAAATATTGTTTTCACGTTTCTTATTTGAATATCATGTGGGCTTTTACTCTTGAATGCCTGATGATGAAAAGGATGAATTCAGGTTCTCAAAGAAGGGGATAAAAGAACTTTCCTTTGCTCAATTTGTATTCTTATGTGTCAAAGTCTACATAAAGATTAAATAAACTTTAAAAATGTAAGAAATTGAATCTTTGACAGCTGGATGTTTTATGCAATTGAACTTCAAATAAGTCTTTCGATTTCTATTATACGTTGTCATTTGTTATATTGTATTTTTTTTTTCTGCGTGGAGTTTATTCAGACTTTGTGATTCTCTCCACAACCAACAATACATTCACATGTCAATTATAGTCTTTCCAAACCTTGAGTTTATTCTGTTCGTTTTCTATATACCATCCAAAGAGGAGGTGCATTTCACTACCCTCCCCAGTATCCCATTCACATCTACCCCATGCGTATGCAATCATGATCTCTCTCTATTGTCTGCTTTGCTTGTGTAGTTTTATCATAGATGTTTCTTCTAAAGGCTGAAACTGTCCTAGTTCCCCCCTAATAATTTCTTTCAATACACATCCCAAGTATTACCAGGCCCTACCATGTCTGATAGGATGTCCATTTAGAACTGTTCTAGACCTACACGTCCCTCAAGGTCTCATAGAAAAGTCAGTTCTCTCTGTGGTGGCCACATTATACAAATCATTCCCAAAGAGCAACTTAAAATCTAGCAAGGGTTTTTATCTGTCAGAACTTTAGAAGACTGAGACAAATCTGGGAGTCACTGAAAAGGTAAGACCACACATTTTACAGTCAAAATATCCTTTGTTTAAATCCCACCTCTGCCACTTCCCAGGCATGTCACTTTGGGCAAGTTTCTCAACCTCTCCAAACCTTGTTTTCTGTACATGTAGGATGATAACAATCCTTACTGAAGGTTATGTTGAGGATCGAGTACTCTACATAAAGCACCCACAAGCCCATACATGTACCCACATCAGTAGTAGCTACGTGTGTGCATTCCACAAACTTTCCCTGAGCTCTTCCTGTGTGCCAGGCACTGTGTTAAGCCCTGGGACTACAGGGAAGATCCATGTTCTCATTAAGTTTCTACTCATATAGAAAGACAATAAAAAATACATAAACAAGAAAATGTCAGATGATGATGATAAGGACCATGAAAAAAAATAACACAAGACAAAGCACTGGAGTAATGGAGTGGAGACCTTAGGTAGGGGTTTGGGGAAGGCTTCTCTGAGGCAATGACACGTAAGCTTGGTGACAAAGTCACTGAACGAATGAAGACCTGGGGAAGAGTATCTCAGACAGAAAGAAGAATAAAGTCACCCAAGATGGAACAGAGCTTATTTTGTCCAAAGAACAGAAAGAGGACAATTATGGCTGGAGCAAGTTTGGGGGCTCAGGGTGGTTTGCAAGCCATTAGTGCATTGTGTTATCTAGGTAAAAAAATAATAAAATAGCAAGAAATTAAATTGCCAGCATGTTAGCACAAATTGTTCCCTTTCCGTTCAAAAGGTGCAAGGGAGGCAACTGTCTGTCAGACTATTAGTCAGCAGTTTTTAGCTTCAAGTGACAGGCACCCAAGTCAAATCAATTTAAGCCAAAAATTAAAAGAGGGAGAATTTGTTGGCTTGTTTGACTGAAAGATATGGGAGTATTTCCAGTTCCAGCATTGCTGGATGGGAAGCTAAAAATTACATACTCATTCTCTCTCTCTCTCTCGCCCCTCCTCATTTACCCTGTTCTGTGCCCCAAAATGCATGCATTGAAACCTAATCCCCAGTGTGATGGTATTAGGAGGTGGGTGGAGGCTTTGGGAGGTAAAAAGGTATTAAGTGTGGGGCTCTCATGAATGAGATTAGTGCCCTTATGAGAGAGGACTCCCTTGCTCCTTCAGCCATGCAAGGATGCAGTGAATCCAGCAGCCTATGAACCAGGGCATCGGCTCTCACCAGACACTGAATCTGTCCAGACATTAATCTTGGCGTTTCCAGTCTCCTAAACTGTGAGAAATAAATTTTATTATTTATAAGCCACCCAGTCTATGATATTTTGCTATGTCAGCCTGAACAGACTAAGACAATTTCCCCAGGGAAAGAGCTTTCTTTAAATTTTATTTCTACGATCCCAGAGGTAAGCATGGCCTGGGTCACATGTCTGGCTCTGATCCAGTCACTGTGGCCGGGACAATAGAATGCTCTGACTGGTCACTTTCAAGTCAGTAAACCCTCCCAGAGTTCTGGGAGGGGGTTGAACTCACCAAAACTCCAGGTCCAAATGGACTGAAAGTAAGGGATATAGTTCCCCCAAATTGGGATGCTATTATCAGAAGAAGGAGGCCTGCATGCCAGAAAGACAGAAAGAAAATAGACCTCACAACATCTGAGCAGCAGGTGTTGATTACATGCTTGTAGTTAGACTATCAGTTGCAGAAATTTGGTCCCTCCCTTCAGTGCTAACCCTGGGCTCCTGAGGGCAAAGAGACACAAAAGGAAAATGGTCAATAAGAAACCTAACAGACTATATTGTAGGGCACGAAGTTCCATGTGCTACCTTGACATCTTTGACTCTCCCAGAGGTCTAATCATGAGTTCCCCATTCTCACCAGACATGCATGCCCACTGTCCAGCTAGCTCCTTCATTAGCCAGACCAGCCACACCCAACCTGGTCCTGGACCTAATAGGTTTCACATCCCTGCCGGTCCACACGATTACCCAAACACGTAAATCGCATTCTCCTGTAGGAACCAGGGGGCATCTCACCCTTCTGTTACTATAAAACTTTTCTCCCACAGCTCTTCCTGGTTCACCCAGCTCCCCAGGGCAGCCCCCATATGGCCCTGCATGGGGTGGACAGAGCTGAGCCGTTGGCACTGCTCTGTTAACTGAGCCCTCACTGGACTCTGATAGACCCCAAGAGCTCCTGCTGGTGGTTCTGCAGACCTCCGCACACACTGGCAAAGCTTCTCCACACCCCTGGCTCCCAACCTCTTCTCTCAGACGATCCTCTTTAACATGAGGCCTGGCGCCATCCCCACTGCATCTTATGCATTATTGCCTTGGCCGGAGGCTAGCTGAGGACCTAACACATAGTAGGCTTGGATAAACGTTCCCTGAATAAAAGAACGGATCTTTGTCTTCAATCAGGCAACAGCAAAGTGTGGAACATTTTGGTCTGATGCAACTGCTTGAAAACTTGGTTTAAGTTAGAGCCAAAGTGACCAACCCAGAAAATCTGAGAATGGAAAATCTATTTTATCCTGAGCTTTACAGAGGAAGGAAATACTGGAGGTCAGAAGCCATGGTTTTCAATGTTCACATTAGAGAAGTATCAAAATGGCCTTTTTTTTTTTTTAATGAGGCTTCATTTTTATGCTTACATTTTCAATGAGGTCCCTGTTTTTGTCAGAAATTTCAACCTCTGCTGGGTAATTGCACAACCCCTGGCTTCGCTTGGCCTGCAGAGCCTTGGCACTGTCTTTTTTTGGTATATGCTGTAGGCAAGATTTTTATGAGGCTTGATTCTTGTCTTGACTTTATTTGATCATGTATATCTGTAATTCAGCACAGAGATTAAAGCAGACAGCACCTCTCAGCACCAAGAGGGTGAATACCAGAGAAAATGGTAACAAAGTATTTAATGTATACATATCTTTCTAGAAATCATGCTGCAGCGTGAATTAAGCACACTGTTTCAAAGGGCTGGGTCCTCTCCTTGAGAAGCATTTACAAATTTTCAGCAAATTTGCTGGACTCAGCCTGCCAAATTAAAGACTAAAGAGCTTCATCAAAATTCTTCCCTAGAATTCTGTGTCCTGGCCTTTGGATCTGCAAAAGGGTAAAATTTTGAGCAACTTCCCCTCAGAATACCTGTTCTAGAGCGGAGCATAGTTGCAAAGCTGAGGTTACAGAAAGGCTCCATTTTGCCACCTTTTGGATTTAAAAATATGAAAAGGTTTGTTAACACACTGGGTTGGCAAGGGTGTATAGAAATAGGCACCCTCATGCATTGTTAGTGAGAGTGAAAATTGGCATAATCTCTTTGAAAGGCAATTTGGTTAATATCTATCACCATTTTAAATGCACATACCCTTGAGCCAGCAATTCCATATCTAAGAATCTACCCCATAAAAATATGTATATTTGTTGCAGAATTGTTTATGGCAGCAAAATAATTCAAAAAAGAAATGGATACCTATCAAAGTGAGATTGGGTAAATAATGAATAGTACAACCATATAAGAGAATATATTCAGTGCATACTATAGTATATACTGTAAGAATATACTGTATATATATAGTCCAAATTTATTGAATATATATATTCAATATATATTCTATATATAGAGAGATATATATAGTCCAAATTTATTGAAATGTGTTACAGAAGATGCAATTCAAATAGCAACCACTGTCTGTGGCTTTAAGGTATGTAGATATCTGAGTTATGTTTGACTACACAAGAATATAAAATACATTAATTCAAGCTACAGCATAAAAAGAAATAGTATATCCTCATTAAATTAAATGTTTGCAAATGTTTTTTTCTGAAGCATTAGGAACAGCCCTTTTTAAAAATTCAATCTCCAAGCTTAAATTCAATGAGAAACCCTATACTTACTGTAACATGAAGGATGTTCACGTTGAGACACTTCAGCCCCAACTTTCACTCTATGACATATACATAAATAATAATAGAGTAATATGTGGTGTGTGTGCGTGTGTGTGTGTGTGTGTGTATGTATGTGCGTGTGTGTCTAGACCAGCGGTTTTCAACAGGAGGAACATCTGATAATATCTGGAGACAACTGGAAGCAGTGTCTAGTGGGAAGACGCTCTACGAACCTGGTAGGTAGGGGTCAGGGGTACTGCTAAGCCTCCCACAGTGCACAGAACAGCTCCTGCTCTCTAACAGCAAAGAACTTGTCCAGCACAAAATGCCAACAGTGCCCAGGCTGAGAAATCCTTCTCTCAAATTTTCATAACTAACAACAGTAGCTCCCTCTGAGAAGGGAAACTGAAAGACTAGATAGAACCCTTTTGTCCCAATGGGAATTTTACATGTGTCTATAGTCTATATTTACCGTACTACATATTAAGCAGTTTTTAAATGTGCATTCTCAAGCTCTCTCAGGCAGGATATCAAAAAGCAGCAAGTTCCACAAGAGACACTTCTCTATTTTTGTCTCCGATCTCCTCCTTGCTTAGAGCAAATGACAGACACAGTGAGTAAGCTGGAGGACGAGAAAAAACGCTTTGAATTCACAAGTTCCTGGGCCATTTCTGGTCACCCAGGGACGGAAATATCCCTGATGTGTTGACTCTAGAAGTGAAGAAAAGTGTCTCTTTCCTTCACTGCTTGCCTCTGCTCATGTTGACTCTAGGACTTGGCGGTGCAGAAAGGCAAATGCCCTCTTCCTGCCTCGCATGTATTGGTAAGATAAATAACCTCAGGGAAATACCTCTCTTAGGGCCTGAATGTACAGTTTTTATGATCCAAACCATAAATGATCTCTTAAGAAATTTTAAACACTGATTCGAGTTTAGCATATAATATTTACTCACAAAAGTTCTTCCAGGTAGGTCCACAAGGATGTCCATTGCAGCATTATTTATAAATGGAAAGAATCTGAAAATAAGAGAGGGATCCAGGAGAAATGTTACATAAACGGTATCCCAGTAATTCTGCAGAATATTCTGCTACTGTCGAAAATGAAGTCCATCCAGGGCTCTTGGGTGGCTCAGTTGGTTAAGCATCTGACTTCGGCTCAGGTCATGATCTCAGGGTCCTGGGATTGAGCCCTGAGTCGGGCTCCCTACTCAGCTGGGAGTCTGCTTCTTCCTCTCTCTCTTCCTCTGCTCTTTCCCCTGCTCATGCTCTCTCTCTCTCTGTCAAATAAATAAAATCTTTAAAAAAAAAATGAAATCAATCCATACATGTTGATATGAGATGATCTCTAAGATATGTCACTTGAAAAAAGCAAGTTTCAGAACAGTAGATATAACAGGCTCCTTTCTGTGTGAATTACAAAAAAAGAATCTTTTAAATTCCATCTTGGCATATGCATATTTCACTTTCTGGAAAGAATAATAAGAAACTCTCAGCAGTAGTTAAGTCCCTCTTTGGGGAAAGGGATGAGGACGGGGGGGCTGAGGGAATGTCATAGGCAGCTTCCATTGGCATTTTGTACCTTCACACACTGTTTAAACATTGACTGTGTACCTGTGCATGCATTATTTTAAGTTTCTCAACAGAGGTTGTCAGGATGGTAGGAGCATGGACCACCAAAAATATTTTTCTTATTACTTTTTATTTATAAAAACGTACACCATGTATAAATATTATACATGTATATAATATACAATATTATATATACAAATATATACAAATTTAAAAAACATCTATGAATGTAAAAGAGGCAAGAGACAATAGAATTAAAGAGACAATTTAATTAAAACTGGTTTTTAAAAATTTTAACCAAGTCAATTTACAGTAAAAGGGAACAGAAGAGCCTTCGGAAGTGAGCGATATTGAACAACTATAAATAGAACATGTCTTCTTATTATAATTATCATTTTCATTATTATTATAATCACCATGGTCCCTTAATCTGTTAGTATTTTTAAGTGTCTACTATAAGCAAAAAGCATTGTGGTTCGTTCCAAAAAGGAAGCTGAGATGGTCTAGACAAGGGCACAGATATATACCCCTTGACTTACCTGTCAGCTGAGGCGATAGACTTACACTGCATCACGTCTACAAACCAGCTAACCAGGGCTAGGGACTCAGGCAGCTCCTTGGCAAAAATCGGGAGCATGAACTGAGCTGGTCTGGTTTGAGGACCAATTGCCGTGAAATCTCTCCCTTGTGGACAAGACCTGAAGTCTTCACCAGCCCACTGAACCCCAGACTTGACAAAAGAAGCTGATTTTTTTTTTAAAAAATGCTCACAATGACAATGCACCCAATGCACACATTTCCGAAACCGTGTAATACAATGTCTAAATGTATTTTGAACAAAAATTTCTCCTACTGGCAGATAATGTAAATCTTAGCCAATTGTGGGCAAAATGGGTTATTTAGAGTTGAATTTTATCTAATTCAGAGATACCCTCCCATCTCCCTGAGATGGGCCTATATTGGGACTGGGGTGGAGAAAGGGCGGTGCTTGTTCCTGGCCATTCTCTCTAATCAGTTGGCATCCCACAATATCCACAGTTTGCTCTGGTTCTTAAATACAGTTATCCTCCTGTGTCGTCTGTCAAGGCTGGGGTGCCGTGTCCCTCACCCAGCTGTGAGGCTTCTCCAGGTGCCCTATTGGTCATAAAATGCATGTAGAACCTTTTGGGACAAATATCTATAAATCAGGCTACCCAGGTTTTCATTCCAGTTTTGTGGTTTTGAACTCTGGCTGTACATTGGAATCAACTGGGGATCTTCAACAAATATCTGGGCCCTGCCCTTCCCCCCAGATCTCCTGATTCAACTGGCCTTGGGGGACAGCCTGGGCATCAGGTTTGGTTTTTTTGTTTTGTTTTGTTTTGTTTTTTAAGGTCTCCAGGTGATTTTTATACGTAGCCCTAGCTGAAAACCCTGCCCTAGTTCCTCCAGGCAATCCACTCAGCTCTCTGAGGTCTCAGGTGAAGAGCTGGGCCCCCGTGACCTCCTGATCCATCAGGTTTCACCCCTTCTTTACCCTCTGACGTGACTTATCACTGTGCTAATTAGTGCAGACACAGCTTTGGTAACAATGCGTACTGGCTCAACCAAAGGGTACTGGCTCAACATAAGAGAAATTTTCCTGCTCAATCGAGGGAGTCCCAGGTAGTGTTACGTATGTGGTAGGGGACCGTTTTGCTTTAAGCAGATCTCTGGAACACAAGGTGACTGCAATTCTGCCATCCTCAATGGCAGCTTCCAAAGTTCCTCTGGAGGTCACGAAAACAGTCAGCTGAATGGGGACAAGAGCATGGAAAACCTCTTATGCAAGGTTTTGATGGCCAGGCTTGCAAGTGGCCCTTAGATCTTTTGTTCCCATTCTCTTGGCTTGAACCAGGCATACTGTCACGTCTAACTGCAAGAAAGTCTGGGAAATGTAGTCCATTCCCAAGAAGAGGAAAACGGATTTTGATGAACCATTAATAGTCTCTATTGCAATCTCTATACAATTGACCTTGAACAATGTAGGGTTTGGGGCACTGGCCATCCCCTGCCCCCAGCAATTGAAAATCCAAGCGTAACTTTGACTTCCCAAAAACTTGACTACAAATAGCCCACTGCTGACCAGTAGCCTTACTCATAACATGAACAGTTGATTAGCACCTATTTGGTATGGTCTATGTATTATAGATTGCATCCTTACAATAAAGTAAGCTAAGAAAATGTGATGAAAAATCATAAGGAAGAGAAAATACATGCATAGTACTGTGCTGTATTTATTTACAAAATTGGGTACAGTTCAAATGCAGTTCAAACACATGTTGTTCAAGGGTCAACTGTAGTTACTGCCCCTCTTTGCCTTCATCATAATTAGCTGGAAACACCCTAAATGGTGATGAGCTCATCATCTGCCCTTTCATTGACTGCTCCTAAATAGTTGAACACGGCTAGACATGGTTTCACATGTAGTTCATGATTTTAAACCTCAAATGGGCACCCAACACTTGTGGCAATCGGACATTTCCTTAGTGAGCTGACTCTCCTTCTGCCCCTTGTGACTGTTTTATACCTCAACCTCTTCTCAGTCGCAGTATGTTGAAGATTGGACTTGAGAAACCCAAATGTGGTCCTCCCCCATGCTTCCCCATCTTGGGAAACAGCACCACCCAGCAAGTTGCTCAACTCAGACATGTTGCTATTATCCTGAGTTCCCTCATTCTCTCCCCCTCATCCAACCCATCATCAAGTCTCATCAGCTTTGCCCCCCAAACATATCCTGATTCTACCCTCTCCCACTTCTCTGGGCCAAATCACCATTATCTCTCACTTGGAGAGCGGTCCACTGGCTCTTGCCTCTCTAACCACCTGTTCTCCATAGGCAGTCATGGAGGAGTGGGTATTCATGAAATAGAAGCACTAGCATATCACTCCAATCCTTGAACCCCTAGAGTGACTTTCATTGCACCTGTAGAACTCAGTGTGGTTACCGTGGCTTACATTGTACCCACTGCAGAATTCCTACCCCTCCAGTCCCATCTAACATCCTTCCTCTTCCAGTACTCAAGCCTTAAGTCTCTTTCCTTCCATAAGATTTTCACACTTGCTGTTCCCTCTGACCAGAATGTTTTTTCTCTTGTCTTTTTAGGACTAGCTCCTAAACATCCTTTACATATTAGTTTAAACCCCAGTGGACAGGACTTCCCTGACCACACTTCCAAGCAGGTGCCCATTACCTCTATCATTCTGCTTTCCTCAGGGCTCTCATAACTATTTATCATTAGTTGTGTGTGTTTACTTGTTTATTGTTCCATGCTATAAGATTCTTAGCTACACCAGAGGGTAGGTCTAGGTCTGTTTTGTTACTGGCTGTAGCTGATTGCTTGATACATTCTATCTACATTGGTTGAATATGAGATAGATCAATGAATGCAATGCAATAGGTCAATGGTTTTAATGTTTATTTACAGTTTGTTTTGTTTTGTTTTGTTTTTTTAGGTCAAGGAAAGCTTTGGGCCTTTCCCCCCTGAAAAATCATGCACATATAACATTGCATTCAGTTGTGGGTCTCTCCCTGGGTCTCTCCATGAGCTTATCCACTCAGAAATTAGATGAATAATTCTAGAGCTAAATGGTAATTTTAGTTCTAAAATTCTTACGGTAATACATTTTCTTATATCAACTACTCTGTTACCCATAAAAGTACCAACAAAGAAAACAATAAAGCCTTAATAAGAAGGCACCCAGGAAAGGTAAGCTTTTATGCGACAGTGACAAGAAGCTGGGAATACTAGGTAAGAGTGTAGGCTGTTCGGTTAAGCGTCTGCCTTCGGCTCAGGGCGTGATCCTGGCGTTATGGGATCGAGCCCCACGTCAGGCTCCTCTGCTGGGAGCCTGCTTCTTCCTCTCCCACTGCCCCTGCTTGTGTTCCCTCTCTCCTGGCTGTCTCTGTCAAATAAATAAAATAAAATCTTAAAAAAAAAAAAAAAGAATGTAGGCTGTTGCCTTTGAAAAACAGCTGGAGAAAGACACACCCAAATGTAATCTCAGGGTAGCCAAGAACCAGGAGCCAGGTTCTGGGCCACGTTATAACGCCCGCCAACCCCGAAAGCCTGATACGTGACATCGCTGAGAAGGTGCCAGGAGGGGGAGTCCACCTGCAAGGTCGTCATTGTGAATTTCCCCAAGGGCCCTCCAGAGATGTTGGAGCACCCATATTTCATCTCTTGGCAGCTGTGACTGAAAGGGATGGGACCAAAATTGATTGTGAGAGCTCTAGGGGTACATCTTTCCTTGCCTGGATTCCTTCAGCACTTCCCTGTTTCTATGCGCTGGAGGGATCTGCTCCCATTTTGTCTCTCCTCCTGGATGGCAGGGGGCATAGCAGCTGCTGCAAGGTTGTACACGGACCTCCCTAGAAATTCTTGTCTGGGCAATAAATGGATGTCATTCTGGGACCAAGGCATTCACAAGCCCCAAGGGAGTCTCTCTCTAGGGACTGGAGGCAGGGGCTGCATCCAAGGAGTCCCTCCAGAGAGGTGGGAATCCATGTTATACAGGAAACTTGAAGACCAGCACAGTTCATCTGTAATGTCACATGACATATGACAGCCCTGAGTCCTCAGCCAAACAGGTGCTGGGGCACCTGTCAGCATAGCTGTTACAAATTCCTGTGAATGTCACACAAAAAGCCCAGGGTCAGCTATCTGAAGGTAAGAAGGGGTTTGGGTAACCACAGGGGCTTCACCTACAGGTCACAGCTGTCCCTGGCCTCAGGCAAACAGGCCAGTAGCCACTGGCAGGTGGCATCCGTAACTGCTGTAGCCCAGAAGTTGATACCTTGATCATTCAGCTGTTAGACATTCTGCGAAGCATGTGTTCTCGGTCACTGTGGTGGATGATACTAGTGCTTAAAATTCTGAGAGGAGCTTATAGATGGGCTGTGGTCCCAGGAATTATTTATACAGACAGGTTTCTGTGCAAGACAGAAAATACCCTGGATGGTATCAGGGCCCCTTCATCCCACCACATCTACCATCAATGGACATTTTCTTGTTTTGAGAGGGTTTTTTTTTTTCTTTGCTTATTCAAGACATCTTGAAAAAGGTCATCATTGGGATTGTATATTATTTCAGCTTTCGGTTAATAGCTTAGCAATTAAGTTGGGACTCTATATTGTCTAATAGATGCATTTACAATAAAAATGGGGATGGCATATACTAACTTCAGGAGAGTGAAGCCCTCTGCGATGGGAAGGGAAAGGGGAGGAAAGAGGAATCGAGGGGAGGGACTCTTAGCTATTTCTGTTTACTTAAAAAAAAAAGAAAAACCCAAACCCGCAAACAGCTGAAGCAAATATAGCAAAATACCAACATCTGTTAAATCTGGAAGGTGGAAGCTTTCTGGATATGTGTAATATTATTTTTTATACTTTTTTTCTAACTTTGAAACATTTATAATCAAAATAAACATTTTTAAATGATGGGATGCAGAAGGAAGTAGACTTTACGGAACTTTGGTGTATATTGGGATATCTCAAAGTTCTTCTATGATTATTATGCCTTGGAGATGAAAGAAGGGAGGTAAATGTCCCATCTAGATATGGAAGGCATAATAATAATTAGACCAAACACCTATCTATGTGCTTAGTATGTTCTTGGCACAGTTCTAAACACATTACTCATTAGTCAGACGCCAGTGCAAACCTCCTTCTGAGGACCAGATAACACAACCAAGAAATGGTTTCATTCCTGTTTCCAGCTCAGACTAAGTGAAATGAAGCAGGGAAGCATGGGGCCAGAAAAGACTAAGCTCCTGTTTCTCAGTGAATGGGTCTCAGGGGTGAGTGAGCCAGGAAGAAATTAAACTCTACCTCTGATGTAGCTTCCTGGTGGAAGATGGACCTGTGGAAAACATGCCCCACTTCTAGAAAAGACCAGGGACCAGATGCTATAAGGGGACAGACCTGTTGACATGGCTGCCATTCCCAGTTACTCTCCCTTCCCTTGAAGATCACCACTCTTCCCCTGCTCACCCCATTGATTACTTTGGCTTGTTTGTGACATTTCCATAAATGGAATCATTTGAACGGTATTCTTTTTTCTTTTTTTAAAGATTTTATTTATTTATTTGACAGAGATAGAGACAGCCAGCGAGAGAGGGAACACAAGCAGGGGGAGTGGGAGAGGAAGAAGCAGGCTCATAGTAGAGGAGCCTGATGTGGGGCTCGATCCCATAACGCCGGGATCACGCCCTGAGCCGAAGGCAGACGCCTAACCGCTGTGCCACCCAGGCGCCCCTGAACGGTATTCTTATGTCATGCTTGTTTTACTTCACATTATATTTGTGAGTTTTATTTAGATGATTGCACGTACCAGTAGTTCACTCATTTTCATTGCTAGAGTTTTCCATCATAGGAATATGTTATAATTGATCATTCCATGATACTATTGATGGACAAGTGGGGATTTGCCAGTGTGAGGCTATTATTTACGAATGGTGCTGTGCTAAATGTTTTTGCGTCCTGTCTTCTGATGCAAATATATGTGTGCATTTCTGCTGCATATATCTCTAGGGTATACATTTGTTCAGCTTTTGTATACATGTCAAACAGTTTTCCAAAGCGATCGTACCAATTTCCACTCCCTCCATCGGTGTGCGAGAACTGAAGTTGTCCTGTGATATCATCAAAATTCAAAATTTGTCTGGTTGTTGTTGTTGTTTAATGAATACCTAATCTATGCTTCTTTGAGCTCATTTTTAGTATTTTTCTAGGAAAGAGATTTCTGGTGAGGCAAAAGCCTCCTCTCACATGATTTTTCTTTTTCAAAAAGTTTCATGGTTTTTCCTTACATATGTTCTATTCTAGGTGATGTTTTTTCCTTTTGTACTTTCTATTCTAGGTCAATCTTCGAACAAATTTATTAAGTTCTGTAAAAATGTTAGTAATTGCTAGCTTGAGGATATGCACATTTACAATTTTGGTGGATCTGGCTAACCTGACCATCCAAAAGGCTGTGTGAATGTATAGTTCTACCAACAATGAAGAAAAGTAACCATTTCCCTTCACCTTCACCAACCCCGGATATTAATGAATTCTGAAATTTTACCACAAAGAATCTAATTACATTTTAATTTGCATTTTTCTTGTTAATAAGGAGGAGGGTTAAGTATTTTTTACATGTTTATGGACCATCTGCATTTTTTCTATGATTTGTCAGTTCATATCGTTGGCTAGTTTGTCTATTGTTTACCTATTTTGATTTCTATCTGTATCGACAGAGCTTTTGAGATTTTCTAGAGCCACACTGTCCAATAAAATACCACTAGCCATATATGTCTACTTAAATTGAAATTAATTTAATTAAGTAAAATTTAGAAGTCAGTTCCTCTGTCGCACTGGTCACATTTCAAGTGCTCAGTAGCACACGTGGGCTAACAGCTGTCCTGTCAAGTAGTGCAGAAAGAACATTTCCATCATTGCAGAACATTCTATTGGACAGCGTGGGTCTAAATAGTAATACTTTCCCTGTATTGATAGCAAAATATTTTCTCTTAGTTCATCCTTATATTTTGATTTTTGAGTACTTTCTTTTGTGGTACAGAAAGAATACATTTTTATGCAGCCAAATATATTAATCATTTTTATATGGATCTTGCTTAAGAAAATCTTCAGAAGTTATGAACACATCTCCCTGTGTTTTCTTCTATTATTTACAAGATTTGTTTTGTTATGTAATCTAAAAGTTATTTTTTTTTATCATAGTGTGAAATAGGAGCCCTATTGAATTTATTCACAATCTTTCTGATACCATGTCTGGGGCTTGAACTTGAAAAGAGAAAAACCAGAAAATTTAGTGAACAGTACTAATTATCACTGCCTTTAATCAAGGTAATGAAAATTTCCTTCTGATTTGAGTTTGCTAAGCAGTTCTTGCAGGAACAGATATTAAGTTTTCTCAACTGCTTTTTCTGTGCCTCTGAAGAGGATCTTTTTTTTTTTTTCCTCCTTGAATTGGGACAAATCTTACCCTTAGTTGGAGGTAATGTATTATTTTTAATTCACTAATGGACTTGATGTGCTAATATTGTATTTAGAATTTTAGTATCTTTGTATCGGTGTTTTGCTAATTCATTTAAAAGATTATCCATATTTGAATGGCTTGGATTTCCTGAACTAAGAGTTTTCTGGCAGGGGACAGTATAGGAAGGAGGAATCAGTCCAGTTTTGTCCTCCAAACTTCATAACTCAGACACTGTCTCCTTCTCTGCTACCAAAGAGACAGGCTGCTTCCTGCAAACATGGCTCAGCTTTGCGATTCCTTGAGTGGCTCTGCTCAAAGAATCTTCTTTGAATCAGATCAGTTTCAAGAGTGTTTTTGCTGCCAGTCTTGCTTACTATTGATCTTGACATTATTACTGAAAATGGGAGACAAAAATTTACACTTCAAGGAGAGCCTCTCATTTATTTTTACTGATGCTTTCCAGGTCTGCCCTCCTGGACCTCTGGCTATCTGGCCACTCGCTGAGCCTTTTTCTGCCCATTCTTCTTGTCACTTTGTTTAATATTAGCTGTTTTGACATTACTTGCACGTACTTTGGAGTCTGCATATAATATCTGGCTGTCTTAGTTTCACTGAAAATAGAGTAAGTTTTTTTTTTCCCTTCTCCTTTCTGCTTTTGCAGGATTTCCTGGAGGGCCACGGGAAAGATGTTGATTTACTCAACCATGTTCTTATTTGAAGTCTGACCCTGTTCTTTGACCTTGAAGTCAAAACATCCTGTTGCCACTGCTCTTGAATACTCTTAAAAATGAATTCCTACCTATGTTTTTCAATATTTCAATCGCATAATTTTTATTGATTTTTTATTTTATAAAATAAAAGAATGAAAAGGTAATAGTGAAGCAGTGAATTGGGGTGGCAATCTGACTCTCAGTGGTTCCTTGTTATGGAATTGGCATCAGTACTTACGGGGAAACCTTACCTCTGTCCCTCTGACCATAACTCTTTGGTACAGTAATACAAATAATCAGTAGGAAATATCATCATCAATAATTCATAAATATCATAATCACCAATTCAGAAATTCATACCTCACCTCTTTTTTGTTGTTGTTGTTTTACTTCCTTCTAGATCTTTATGTTAGGATGTATCTTGGGATAACAGCTATTATTATCTTCATTTTACAGTTGATGAAATAAAACTGAAAGAGTTTCAGTTCCCAAGATCCCATAACCAGGAAGATGGCCAGATAGGATTTGAACCAAAACCCACCAAACTCTGAAGTCCACATTCATTTTACTATGCTATACACTATACTGTCTATACTATGTGCCATATTACACTATACAGTATCTATACTATGAGCCATACTATACTATACTATACCATTCTGTACTATGCAGTTTCCTTACTTTCCAAGGTGAATTTGCATTTCTTGAAAATATACGTACTATAAAGGCCAATTAAATAGCCATTATTGAGTTTAAAGACAGGTACATTAGTTAAGTCATTAGGTTGTTAGTAATGACTGTTTCTTTAAAAAAATATATCTATATGGTGTTAATTTTAATTTTTATTTTTTTGTCCTGATAGTTTATTTTTTTAATTTTAATTCCTATATGGTTAACATACAGTGTAATATTAGTTTCAGGTGTACGATATAGTGATTCAACACTTTCATACATTGCGCAGTGCTCGTCAGGACAAGTACACTCCTTAATCCCCATCACCTATTTCCCCCCTTCCCCCACCCACCACTCCTCTGGAAACCGTCAATTTGTTCTCTGTAGTTAAGAGTCTGTTTCTTGGTTTACTGACTATTTTTCTTTCATTTTTCATTTCCAAGTAATAATAAAAAATA
This sequence comes from Ailuropoda melanoleuca, assembly GCF_002007445.2. Lineage (NCBI taxonomy): Eukaryota > Metazoa > Chordata > Mammalia > Carnivora > Ursidae > Ailuropoda > Ailuropoda melanoleuca. The sequence continues at coordinate 17,517,859 of NC_048226.1, read as the reverse complement.
ATCCTTGCAAGGGAAAAAGCTTTTCCCGCTTAAATTTTAAAGTTTTTTTACAGGGACCGAATTGAAAGAAATTAGATAGTTTCCTAACTCAAGATCTAAGGCAGGGGCAAATTTCCTATTCCGTTAAGTCCAGGAACTCCATTACATTTCCTCTGGGTCAAGAGGCAGAGAAGCCAGAGCCTTTCAGCTCCTGTCTGAAGATGAGCACAGACAGAAGATGAGCACGGACATGGGCGGGTCATGAGGCAGCAGGATGCCAAGACAAAAATCCAGGGTTCCATGCCTGACTCTGACTCTGTGGCCCATGAGCCTTAGGCAAATTACTTATCCTCCTGGGATTTCAGTTTTCTCATTTTCAGAAAGAGTGTGTTGGACTAGGTATCTTATGTAACATCTCCTTTGGGGCAAAAATGATATAATTTCATATTTTTAAAAATGGGACTGTGTGAGTTATACTGTTATAGTTGGGAAAAAAACACAGTTTACCAAAGTATTATATACACTATAATCCAAGTAACATCTTATAAGAAATGCAACACATTAAAAAAAAATCTGTATCTCTGGGTGGTAGAATTTTCTTCTGTGTGCTTTTCTGCCTTTTTCAATTCTTGTACAATGAATATGTATTATTTTTGTAATCTGAAAAAAAATGTATTTTGTTTTTTTAACACATTGGAAACTGCAAGAGAACCAAAAATAGAATAAAACAACCCAAATTTTAGTGTAACCAGGATACCAGACGAAAGACCCAACATCCCACGTATTATGGAATGTTTTCAGATGTCAAGGGGTCAGGATCTCATCTGACAGATGCACTCACCAGCAACCCGGTCCCTCTCAGCAGCATCTGGGGACAGTGTTTCCACAATGACTCACAGGGACTGTGCCAGCCAGCCAGATCACAGCCTTTTCCACTTTCAGCTCCAGAGTTGTGACGGCCTGACACTGTGGTTCTCATGGAATTCTGAAACAGGCCTGGCTTCATCATAATGACTGCCTATTCAAGGCAGAAATGGGAAGGAGGATATGACTAATGACATTTGGAGGGAGTATGGGAACAAAACCAAAAATTACAGTGACTTTCTGGTTGGGACACACTGGATAGGAACAGAACTGTGTATTCACAAATCCAAGAGTCTGTGGCCTGGCCAAAAGACCAGAGGCAAAAATAAACAGCGGACCTGCCCAATTTGTCAGTTATGAGTGATGGGACTTGAGAGTCGGAATGGGAGTTGGGCAAGAAGCCATTTGACAGGTAGACTCCTCAGCACTGGGGATAAACTTCCTTGGTCTGGGAGAAGACCCACTTTGACATAAAGGACTCTCTCAGTTGTCCTGTGAGCACATTTCCTCCATTCTGCCCCAAAACTACCCCCATGGTACCTCACTATGTTCATGGTAGATTCAAATAAAATCATTGCCATTTCATAAGCTTAACCAACTGTGTAAAACCTACAAGTTCCAGGCACTCCGGTTTCCATTTATTAAAATAGGTGTTCTTACTCTGGATCTATAGACCTCTAAGTGGTCTATCGATAGAATTCAGGGGTCCTTCATCTTGAATGAGAGAGCAATTGCATATTTCTTTTTACTAGCTTTCTGACTGAAATTACCATTTCCTTTCATAATGCATTTGGCAACAAACCACAGTAATGTTAACAGTACCCTGACATGGTCCCCAATAGAGAGTAGGCATATATTTAAACCACACTGCAATTGTTTCACATATTTCAGAATATTTTTATGCTCATGACTACTTGAAAATTATAGAACTTATTAGACACATTGCTAGATCTTGTCACTTAAGGCATTAATCTATTACTACAGAACATCACAGAAAAATATTCTAGTAATTATATTCACTATAATCTCTTTCTTTTTTCTTTCTTTTCTTTTTCTTTTTTTTTTTTTTGTATTTGTCTGTGTTCTACTTTGTGTACTTGAAAACATTGTTCTGAGAAGCTGTCCATAGGTTTCAAAAGGTGTCCAAGCGTCCATGGTACAAAAATAATTTAAAATGTCTGCAATAAACAATGTGGTACTTTCTTTTTCACCCACATTAAATATGAGGCTAAATCTTTGGCATTTCACTACCTCTGAAGATTTCTGCTTCCAGCCAAGATGGAATAGCAGGGACTGGATTTACTCTCCACTAATATAACTTAAAAACTGGGAAAAATATATGGAAAAAATCCATTTTCAAGACACTGGACATTAGCGATGGACATATCACAAAGGATTGTGATCCCGAGAGATGGGAAATGAACAAGGGGAACCCTACGATCCCCAGGCATATTGCCAGAAAAGAATTTCCAGGCATCAATGCAGGGCGAGGGAACACAGGTGGAGTCTGGCAGTCTCCTTGGATTGAGGAGCTGGAAGTTTGAGACGCCAAAGCGGCTACAGTGTGCAGAGCAGAATATCAGACAAGAAAGAGTTGCATGGAGAGGGGACTCTGGAGATTTTCAAGGAATCCCCTCAAATCTTCATCTGAGGATAGATCAGCACATACGTGAGAGAAATGACCCACAGCTGAAGAAAGTAGCTCCTTAAAGGATTAGAAGAAACAATCCCAGAGCTCAGCTGAGCAGGAAAGAGTTTATAATTTATTGGGCATTGGTTTTGCCTCAATAGTGGGGAAAAATTGAGCCCTAAACTATACACCATTCTGGTCTCTCCTATCTAAGCTTAAAAGTAAGATATGAAAGAATCAACCTGATCCCAAGTAACTTAACTGAATTTCAAAACAAAACTCAAGAATATTCATAGGAATAGAAATACCAAAATGCTCAGTATGCAGCAAGGTAGAATTTGCAATGCTGGTATCCAATAAAAAGTACCTACCATGCAAAGGAGCAGGAAAATATGAGTCATAATGAGAAAGAAAAATCAATAGAAACTGACCCCAAAATGACATGGATGATATGATTAGTAGCCAGTAAAGACAGTTCATTATAGCTATTTCATGCATTAAAGATAATCAATAAAGATTAAGCATATAAAGTAGATACATGGTAGACTATATATATGTGTGTGTGTGAGAGAGAGAGAGAGAGAACTGGGTTCAAGATGCAGTGTAGGCAATAGCCAAACTATGGAAAAAGCCAGGATGTCCATTGACAGATGAATGAATAATGAAGATTTGGTGTATATATATATATATATATATATATATATACACACACATATATACACAATGGCGTATCACTCAGCCATCAGAAAGGATGAAATCTTACCGTTTACATCGACACGGATGGAACTGGAGGGTATTATGCTGAGCAAAATAAGTCAGCCAGAGAAAGACAATTATCATATGGTTTCACTCATATGAGGACTATAAGAAACAGCACAGAAAATCATAGGGTAAGAGAGGGAAAAACAGATTGGGAAGAAATCAGAGAGGGAGACAAACCATGAGAGACTCTTAACTATGGGAAAGAAACTGAGTGTTACTGGAGGGAAGGTGGGTGGGGGATGGGGTCACAGGGTGATGGGCATTAAGGAGGGTACATGATGTGATGAGTACTGGGTGTTATATGCAACTGATGAATTCCTGAACTTTACATCTGAAACTATTGATGTTCTATGTTGGCTAATTGAATTTAGACTAAAAAAAAAAAAAAGATGGCACTGTAAGAAGATTCTGAACTCAATCTCTCCCTTGGATAAAAGAAATATATACATGTGGAATAATTTCCTCTGAAAAAGAACAGAAAACTGGATGAATAGACCTCTACAACACAGGGCAAACAGGACAGCATCAAGACGGTAGGAAAGACAGAGACTGTCTCAACAGAAATACCTCACTCAAGCACAGTGACACATGATCAGGAAGGATCTCAAAAGCACAGAACTTTTGAGTGAGGGGTCTATGCTCCATATCAGGCATCCCAACTCTTAGATTCTGTGTGACAGAGATGAGCCCCCTAAATGCCCAGCTTTGAAAACTAATGGGGATTACATCCAGGAAAACCATAGAACTTTAGAATGAAGAATCTGCCCCTAAAGGTCTTATGCACAGACTCACTTACCCCCCACGACCCAGTGCACAAACACCAACTTGAAAAGCACCCATACCATATGTGAAAGAGACCCACTTTTTATTTTATTTTATTTTATTTTATTTTATTTTTTAAAGTAGGCTCCACACCCAGCATGGAGCCCAATGTGAGGCTTGAACTCATGACCCTGAGATCAAGACATGAGCTGAGATTGAGAGTTGGATGTTTACCTGACTGAGCCATCCAGACACCCCCTACACACACACACACACACACACTAATTTAAACTGCTTGCCAGTAAGCCAGGAAACCACTAGGATTTTCTCCAGAGATAAAGACACTGGCAGATGCCATATTTGTAACCTCATCCTAGCTTACTATAAGGTCAGGTGCCAGTGGGTGCCATTTTGGAATTACCCTTTAACCTACCAGAGCTGGTGGGCATGTCCAGCTGAGAACCTCATCCACCCCTGCTCTGTAGCCACACATCCTATTCAGGCCAGGGGACAGCCTTGCCCATATTTGCATCCAAGTAAGGCTGCTAGTTGCAGCCCGACTGGCACCAGCCCCACCCACCTTGACACTACAGACATGGCCTTGCCACAGAGATGGGCATGTACAGGCCACACAGGAGATGCCCCTTGAATGCCTAGCTTCAGTGGTCAGAGAGAAGTGTTCTTCCAGGCTCTGCATGGCATCTCCTACACAAGGCCACTCCTTCAAGACTGGGAGAAGTGGTTGATTCACCTAATATATAGAAACAAACACAGAGAGTCAGACAAAATGAGGACACAGGGGAATAGGTTCCAAAAAAAGGAAAAGACAAAACATTTAAAAAAATGACATTAGTGAAATGGAGATAAGCGGTCTACCTGATAAAGGGTTCAAGACAATGTCATAAAAATGATCACTGAACTAGGGAGAAAAATGGATGAACATAGGGAGAACTTCAAAAAAAGAGATAGAAAAAATTGAAAAGTTCCAAAGAGAAGTTGCAGAGCTAAAGAATACAATAAATGAACTAAAAAATACACTAGACTAGATGAAGCTGAATATCAGATCAGTGAGCTAGAAGACAAGAGAAAAACAACTTATTACATACAAAGGAAACCCCTTAAGTCTATCAGCAGATTTTTACACAGAAACTTTGCAAGGCAGGAGAGAATGGCATGATACATTCAAAATGTGGGGAAAAAATCTTCCACCCAGGAATTCTCTACCTGGCAAAGTTATCATTTACAATTGAAGAAGAGATTAAAAGTTTTTCAGATAAGCAAATGCTAAAGGAGTTCATCACCACTAAACAAGAGATGTCAAGGGGACTTCTCTAAACTGAAAGGGAATGGCACTAATTAATAACAAGAGAACATGTAAAAGTAAAAACTTCACTGGAAAAAAAAATATCGTGTAGATAGTTGATTAACCACTTCTAAAGCAACTGTGAAGTTTAAAAAATGAAAATAGTAAAACTAACCAAACTACAATTTTTAGTTAAGGGATACATAAAATAAAAAGATGTAAAATGTGACATCAAAAATATAAAATATAGTGAGAGGGAAATATAAAGTTTTTTAATATGCTCAAATTTAAGTTGCTGTGAGCTCAGAGCAGACCATTAATGTGGACCTCGAGGTAACCACAAATCAAAAGCTTAGACAAAGAAAGTAAGAAAGGAATCTAAACATAACACCATGGGGCGCCCGGGTGGCTCAGTCGTTAAGCGTCTGCCTTCGGCTCAGGGCGTGATCCCAGAGTCCTGGGATCGAGCCCCACATCAGGCTCCTCCACTGGGAGCCTGCTTCTTCCTCTCCCACTCCCCCTGCCTGTGTTCCTTCCCTCGCTGGCTGTCTCTCTCTCCATCAAATAAATAAACAAAATCTTTAAAAAAAAATAAACATAACACCAAAGAAAACCACTGAACAATGGGGGAAGACAGAAATAGGAAATGTAAGGAAAAGAGAGAGATTATGAAAACAGACAGAAAATAATCAACAAAATGTCAATAAGTACATACCTATCAATAATTAATTTAAATGTAAATTGACTAAACTCTCCAATCAAATGACATAGAGTGGTTGAATGCATGAAAAAACAAGCCCAATCTATATGCTGCCTATGAGACTCACTTCAGAAGTAAGAACATACACAAACTAAAAATGAAGGGTTGGAGAAAGATATTCCAGGGAAATGGAAACAAAAAGAAAGCTTGTATAGCTATACTCATGGCAGACAAAATAGACTTTAAAACAAAGACAGTACTAATAGGCAAAGAAGGGCATTACATAATGATAGAGTAAATCCAACTAGAAGACAATATTTATAAATACACATGTACCCAGCATAGGAACACCAAGCTATATAAAGCAAATATCAATGGACCTAAAAAGAGAAATTGACAGCAATACAATAATAGTAAGGGAATTTAACACCCTACTTAAGTCAATGGATAAATTGTTCAAACAGAGAATTAATAAGGATGGATTTAATAAATATGTACAAATCTACCCAAAAAGCAAGAGAATGTGCATTCTTCTCAAGTACATGTGCAACATTGTCCAAGACAGATCACATGTTAGGCCACAAAACAAGTATCAATAAATTCAAGAAGACTGAAATCATATCAAGCATTTCCAACCACAATAGTATGAACCTAGAAATGAATTACAAGAAGAATACTAGAAAAAGTCACAAAAACGTGGAGGTTAAACAACATGCTACTGAGCAACCAATGGGTCATTGAAAAAAATCAAAGCAGAAATTTAAAAGATAACTAGAGGCATTTTACCCCAAAGATACAGATGTAGTGAAAAGAAGGTGCCTATGCACCCCAATGTTCATAGCAATAATGTCCACAATAGCCAAACTGTGGAAGGAGCCAAGATGTCCTTCAACAGACGAATGGATAAAGAAGATGTGGTCCATATATACAATGAAATATTACTCAGCCATCAGAAAGGATGAATACCTAACATTTGCATTGACATGGATGGAACTGGAGGGGATTATGCTAAGTGAAATAAGTCAAGCAGAATAAGACAATTATCATAGAGTTTTACTTACATGTGGAACATAAGGAATAGCATGGAGAACATTAGGAGAAGGAAGGGGAAAATGAAGGGGGGGAATCAGAGGGGGAGATGAACCATGAGAGACTATGGACTCCAGGAAACAAACTGAGGGTTTCAGAGGGAAGGGGGATGGAGGGATGGGCTATCCCGGTGATGGGTATTAAGGAGGGCATATATTGCATGGAGCACTGGGTGTTATATGCAAACAATGAATCATGGAACATTACATCAAAAACTAATGATATACTGTATGGTGACTAACATAACATAAAAAAAAAGAAGAAAAAAAATAACTAGAGGCAAATGAAGACAGAAATATGGCATACTAAAATCTTTGGGATGCAGCAAAAGCAGTTTTAAAGAGGGAAGAGCATAGCATACAGACCTACCTCAAGAAACAAGAAAAATCTCAAATAAGGACTCTAACTTGACACCTAAAGGAACTAGAAAAAGAAGAACAAACAAAGCTCAAAGTCAGTAGAAGGAAGGAAATAAAGATAAGATAGGAAATACAGTTGACCATTGAACAACATGAACTTGAAATGTCCATTTACACATGAACTTTTTTGGATAAATATAGTACAGTACTATAAGTATATTTTCTCTTTCTTATGATTTTCCTAACATTGTCTTTTCTCCAGCTTACTTTATTACAGAATATAGTATATATTTTATGTATTATATAATATGTGTTAATATAAAATTTATTAAAACATGTGTTAATCAACTGTTTATGTTATCAGGAAGGCTACTGATCAACAGTAGGCTGTCTGTAGTTAAGTTTTGGGGGAGTCAAAAGTTATACAAAGATTTTTTGGCTGTGGAGGGTTGGCACCCCTGTTGTTTTTCAAGGGTCAACTGCAAATGAAATAGAGACTAAAAATCAATAGAAAAGATCAATAAAGCTAAAAGCTGGTTATTTGAAAAGATAAACAAAATTGACAAAACTTCAGCTACACTAACCAAGAAAAAAAGAGATGAAGCTCTAATAAACATAATCAGAAATGAAAGAGAAGTTACAACCAACACCATAGAAATTCAAAGAATCGTAAGAGACCACTATGAACAATTATATATCAACAAATTGGCTCATCTAGAAGAAACGGATAGATTCCTCGAAACATAAGTCTTCCATTATGAATAAGTAGAAAATCTGTATAGATAGAATACTATTAAGGAGATTGAATCAGGGGCACCTGGGTGGTGTAGTCGTTAAGCGTCTGCCTTCAGCTCAGGGCGTGATCCCAGCATTCTGGGATCAAGCCTCCCATCAGGCTCGTCCGCTGGGAGTCTGCTTCTTCCTCTCCCACCCTCCCTTCTTGGGTTCCCTCTCTCTCTGGCTGTCTTTGTCAAATAAATAAATAAAATCTTTTTTTAAAAAAAGGAGATTGAATCAGGGGTGCATGGGTGGCTCAGTAGTTAAGTGTCTGCCTTTGGCTCAAGGTGTGATCCCAGAGTCCTGGGATCGAGCGCCGCATCGGGCTCCCTGCTCTGCTGGGAGCCTGATTCTTTCTCTCCCACTCCCCCTGCTTGTGTTCCCTCTCCCACTGGCTGTCTCTTTCTCTGTCAAATAAATAAATAAATAAATAAATAAATGAATGAATAAATAAATAAATAAAATCTTTTAAAAAAAGGAGATTGAATCAATAATCAGAAACCTCTATGGGGCGCCTGGGTGGCTTAGTCGTTAAGCGTCTGCCTTGGGCTCAGGGCGTAATCCCAGCGGTCTGGGATCCAGCCCCACATCGGGCTCCTCTGCTGGGAGCCTGCTTCTTCCTCTCGCACTCCCACTGCTTGTGTTCCCTCTCTCACTGGCTGTCTCTATCTCTGTTAAATAAATAAAATCTTAAAAAAAAAAAAGAAAAAGAAAAAAAAGAAACCTCTAAACAAACAAAAGTCAAGGGATAAACAGCTTTACTGATGAATTTTAACAAACATTCAAAGAAGATTTAATACCTTTTTAAAGCTCTTGCAAAAATTTAAAGAGCAAGAAACACTTTCAAACTCATATTATGAAGCCAGCATTACCCTGATTCCAAAGCCAGACAAGGGAACACAAAAAAGAAAATTACAGGCCAATAGCATTGATGAATATTGATGCAAAAATCCTCAACAAAATATTAGCAAACTGAACTCAACAATACATTAAAAAGATGACACCACGATCAAGTGAGATTTATTCCAAGGATGTAAGAATCGTTCTACATCTACAAATCAATGTAATAAACCATATTAACAAAATGAAGAGGGATGCCTGGGTGGCTCAGTGAGTTAAGTGTCTGCCTTCAGCTCAGGTCATAATCCCGGGGTCCTGTGATCAAGCCCCATGTCAAGCTCCCTGCTCTGTGGAGTCCGCTTCTCCCTCGCCCTCTGCCTTGCCCCGCCACTCCTGCTCTCATTTGTGCTCACTCTCTCTCTCAAATAAATAAATAAAATCTTTTTAAAAAATGAAGAATAATCATCACCACAATCATCTCAATAGACGCAGAAAAAGCATCTGACAAAATTCAGTATCAATTTATGGTAAAACTCAACAAAGTGGGTAAAGAGGGGACATACTTAAACATAATAAAGGCCATATATGACAAACCCACAGCTAGCAACCTGTTCAATGGTAAAAAGTTGAAAGCTTTTCCTCTAAGATCTGGAATAAGACAAGAATGCGTACTCTTGCCACTTTTATACAACATAGTATTAGAAGCCTTAACCAGAACAATTAGGCAAGAAAAAGAAATAAAAAGCATCCACATTGAAAGGAAAAAAGTAAAACTGTCACTGTTTGCAAATGGCATACTATATATCGAAAACCCAAAACACTGCACCAAAAAAAAATGTTGATACTAATAAATGAATTCAGTAAAGTAGCAAGCTACAAAATTGACCTACAAAAATTTGTGGTATTTCTACATACTAACAATGAATTATCAGAAAGAGAATTAAAGAAACAAATCCATTTATGATTGCATCAAAAGGAATGAAATATCTAGGAATCAATTTAACCAAGAAGGTGAAAGATCTGTACATTAAAACTAGAAGACACTGATGAAAGAAATTGAAGATGACACACAAAAATGAAAAGATACACCATGCTCATGGATTGGAAAAATTAATATTGTTAATTTGTCCATTCTATCTAAACCAATCTATAGATTCAATGCAACCCCTATCAAAATTCCAATGACAGGGGCGCCTGGGTGGCACAGCGGTTGAGCATCTGCCTTTGGCTCAGGGCGTAATCCCAGAGTTCTGGGATTGAGCCCCACATCAGGCTCCTCTGCTATGAGCCTGCTTCTTCCTCTCCCACTCCCCCCTGCTTGTGTTCCCTCTCTCGCTGGCTGTCTCTATCTTTGTCAAATAAATAAATAAAATCTTTAAAAAAAAAATTCCAATGACATTTCTCACAGAACTAATACAAATAATTGTAAAATTTGTATGGAACCACAAAGATCCTAAATAACCATAGCAATCTTGAGAAAGAAGAACAAAGTCAGAGGTATTATGCTCCCTGATTTCAAACTATACTACAAAGCTATAGTAATCCAAACAGTATGGTATTGGCATAAAAACAGACATGCAGATCAATGGAAGGGAATTAAGAGCCCAGAATTAAACCCACACATATATGGAAAATTAATTTACAACAAAGGAGCCAAGAACATACAATGGAGAAAGGATAATCTCTTCAATAAAAGGTGTTGGGAAAACTGGAAAGCCACATGCAAAAGAATGAGACTATACTGCTCTCTCACACCACACATAAAATTAAGTCAAAATGAATTAAAGATTTGGGTGTAAGACCTGAAACCATAAAATTCCTTGAAGAAAACGTAGGTGGTAAACTTCTCAACATTGGTCTTAGAAATATTTTTGTGGATCTGACTCCAAGGGCAAGGGAAACAAAAGTAAAATAAACAAATGGGATTACATCAAACAACAAATGAAATTATCATCAGAATGAAAGGCAGCCTACTGAATGGGAGAAGACTTCTGTGAACTATATGTTTAATAAGGAATTAATATCCAAATATATAAAAAACTCATATAACTCAATAACAACAACAACAAAACACAAATAATCCAATTAAAAATGGGCAGAGGATCTGAATCAAAATTTTCTAAAGAAGATGCGCCGATGACCAACAGGCAAATGAAAAGATGCTCAACATCACTAATTATTAGAGGAATGTAAATCAAAACCTCAATGAGATACCACCTCGCACTGATTAAATTGGCCATTGTCAGAAAGACAAGAAACAACAAGTGTTGGCAAAGATGTGGAGAAAAAGGTACACTTGAACACTGTTGATGGGAATGTAAATTGAATCAGCCAGTATGGAAAACAGTCTGGAAATTCCTCAAAAAATTAATAATAGAACTACCATATGTTCTAGCTATTCTACTTCTGGGTATTTATCTAAAGAATACAAAAACAACTATTTAAAAAAATATATGCACACTTGGAGTGCCTGGGTGGCTCCATCGGTTAAGCATCTGTCTCTTGATCTCAGCTCAGGTCTTGACTTCAGGGTTGTGAGTTCAAGCCCCATGTTGGGCGATATGTATATTTCATTGTGGCATTATTTACAATAAACAAGAAAAGGAAACAACCTAAATGTCCATCAGTGGATGAATGGATAAAGAATTTATATATATATATATAATCTGCATATATAACTAGTATATATATATAATTATGTTTAACTGATATATATATATATGTATGTTTACTACTTAGACATAAAAAAGAATGATACCTTGCCGTTTGCAACAACATGAATGGGCCTTGAAAGTAATTGAAAAAACTAAATGAAATAAGTCAGATGGAGAAAGACAAATACTGTATGATTTCACTCATACGTGGAATCTAGACAAACAAGAAAACAAAAACAAACTCATAGACATGTAGAACAGATTGGTGGTTACGGGATGGGGGAGGGTGGGAAAAAATGGGTAAAGAGGGTCAGTTGTATTGTGATGGGTGGTAACTAGACTTTTAGTGGATCGCTTTGTAGTGCATACATGGATCAAATTATAAAGTTCTAACCTGAAACTTATACATCATGTTACATATAAATTTTACCCCAACAAAATGTATAAAATATATATACATAAATATACAAATATATATACATAAATACATATTTATGTATACATAAAAATATATATACATCTCGGAATCGAAGGGACGAGAATTACCATGTCTGGAATGAAAACTACACTGGATATGATTAATTCTGCAGAAGATGGGATGTATAAGATCCTGTAGAACAGAACTTCAGTGATGTTGAAGACAAAGCAATAAAACTATCCAAAAGGAAACACCGAGAGAAAAAAAAATAATGAAAAAAAATGAACAGAGAATCTGTATACTGTGGAACAAATTTAAGTGGCCTGATATATGTGTAATTGGATTGTCTGTAAAAGGAGAGGGTAGAAAAATATTTTAAGAAGTAATGCCCCTGATCAAAAAAAAATTGATGAAAACTGTAAGTCCACAATCTAAATCCAAAAAGCTGAATGAACCCCAAGCACAAGAAACATGAAGAAAACCAAAGCACATTATAAACAAATTGCTTAAAATCAATGATAAAGAGAAAATCTGGCACATCTGGGTGGTGCAGTTGGTTGGGCATCTGACTCTTGGTTTCAGCTCAGGTCATGATCATAGGGTCATGAGATGGAGCCCTGTGTGATGTGAGGCTCTGTGCTCCACACAGAGTCTGCTTAAGATTCCCTTTCTCTCTCTCTCTGCCTCTCCTGCTCATGCTTTTTTTCTTTCTCTCACAAATAGATAACTAAATCTTTAAGAAAGTAAAGAGAGAATATCTTACAACATCCAGAGAAAAAAGACACTTTAGAGAGGAACAAAGATGACGATGAGATGAGATGTTTATCATCTGGAACAATGCAAATGAGAAGATGGGGGAGCAAAATCTTCAAGTACACACAAGTACAAATCTAAGGGCCCAGATAATTTCACTGATTATTCTACAAAGCATTTGAGGAAGAAATAGTATCAAATTTACAAACTACTCCAGAAAATTGAAGAGGAAGAATATTTTTCAACCCGTTCTATGAGGTCTGCTTCACCCAGATATCAAAACCAAAGACATTACAATACAAAAAACCACAGACTCAAATCTTTCATGCACATAGATGCAAAAATCTTAAACAAATATTTGTGTATATCAAAGTAATTCCTCTGAATAGTCTAAAGGTCCCCAAGTAGCCTCATATTCTTAATTCTTTATTAAGTAATCATCAGTTTAGTATCTGTTTATTGAATCTTCTCTAATGGCAGTCTCTTTGTGTGTGGATGGATAGATGATAGCTAGCTAGCTGATAGGTAGATATAGATAGATGATAGATAGATGATAGATAGATATAGATAGATGATAGATGATAGATAGATGATAGATAGATAGATAGATAGATGATAGATAGATAGATAGATAGATAGTCTCCAACTTACAATGGTTTGACTTACAGCTTTTTGATTTTTTTATAATAATTTTTTATTATATTATGTTAGTCACCATACGGTACATCCCTAGTTTTTGATGTAAAGTTCCATGATTCATTATGTGTATAACACCCAGTGCACCATGCAATACGTGCCCTACTTAATACCCATCACCGGCCTATCCCATTCCCCCACCCCCTCCCCTCTGAAGCCCTCAGTTTGTTTCCCAGAGTCCATACTTTCTCATGGTTCATTCCCCCTTCTGTTTACCCCCCCCCCTTTCTTCTTCCCTTTCTTCTCCTACCAATCTTCCTACAAGGCAGGAAACAACAAATGTCAGAGAGGATGTGGAGAAAGGGGATCCCTCTTACACTGTTGGTGGGAATGCAAGTTGGTATAGCCACTTTGGAAAACAGTGTGGAGGTCTCTTAAAAAGTTAAAAATTGAGCTACCCTATGATCCAGCAATTGCACTACGGGTAATTTACCCCAAAGATACAGACATAGTGAAGAGAAGGGCCATCTGCACCCCAATGTTCATAGCAGCATTGTCCACAATAGCCAAATCATGGCAGGAGCTGAGATGCCCTTCAAGAGATGACTGGATTAAGAAGACGTGGTCCATGTATACCATGGAATATTACTCAGCCATCAAAAAGAAAGATTTCTCAACATTTGCTGCAACATGGATGGGACTGGAGGAGATAATGCTAAGCAAAATAAGTCAAGCAGGGAAAGACAATTATCATATGGTTTCACTCATTTACAGCTTTTTGATTTTATGATAATGTGAAAGTGATAAGCATTCACTAGAAACCATACTTCGAATTTTGAATTCTGATCCTTTCCTGAGCTACTGATATGTAGTATAATACTCTCTCATGATGCTGGGCAGTGGGAGCAGTGAGCCGCATCTCCTGGTCAGCCATGCCATCATAAAAATAAATAACTGATACAACCATTCTGTACCTCTACAACCATTCTGCTTTTCACTTTCAGTACACTATTCAATAAATTACATTAGACATTAAACATTTTATTAGAAATAGCTTTGTGTTAGATGATTTTGCTCAACTGTAGGCTAATGTAAGTGTTCTTAGCACATTTAGGTAGACTAGGTTAAGCTATAATATCTGGTAGATTTGGTGCATTAAATGCATTTTTGACTTACAATATTTTCACCATAACCATGGGTTTATTGGAACATAACCCCATCATAACTCAAAGAAGATCTGTGTGTGTGTGTACATATATATGTACATATAATGAAAACTCTTGAAGGTGGCTATTGTTAATCATATTATATAGATGAAGAAAATGAAACTCAGAGAGCTTAAGTCCTCAAGGTCACATAAGTGCTAAGCGGATTTGAATCTAGGTCTTCTATGATGCTCTTCTGCTTGCTAAGGAACATAAAACATTTTCCTTAAGGAATATTCTAGCTTTACCTTCAGTCTGAAATGTTGTCCCAAATTTTCAGTTCCTATCAAAACATTAGACATCAGTTTCTGTATAATAAACACTTTCTTTATGAAACTTTGCCCAAAGCATTTCCTCCTACTTATCTCCCACCAGAATAAAAGTTCCTTTAGTGGTATTGCCACAGCAGTTTTGACCACTTGGATTTTTCTAGCACCTCTTACCACTTGCATTTTAGCTACTTGCATGTTACTTTTCATTACTAGATTAAGGGTGGGGTAGAGTCTTATTTCTAAATCTCCTTAACACCTCACAGAGGTAGAGAGAAGATTGTTAGGTCTACTGATGCTCCTGCATGGGCTAAGTTGCCTGCTAGAGGAGGATAAACAGTTCACCCAGTCCCTGCGCCTTATACATAGTGGATGATCAACATACAAATGTGGAACGAACATACAAATGTGGAACGAACTCAAATGAAAATAAGAACCAATACAAAGTAAATGGCAAAGCTTTTAGAAGAAGGTAAAAGGACTAATATGTCCTCTTAGCACTAAGATTTATTGTCATAGTTAAAAGTAAAATAAGGAGAACCTGAAAGAGTCCAAATTCTGGAAAGTGATGTTGATATAAAAAGATTCCCATTTAAAAAGATTTTATTTGTTTGTTTGTTTGTTTATTTATTTATTTCAGAGAGAGAGAGAGCGAGACAAGTGAGCCTGGGGAGGGGAAGAGGAAGAGAGAGAATCTCAAGCAGACTCTGTGCTGAGCATGAAGCCTGATACAGGGCCTGATCCCAGGACAAGACCCGAGCCAAAACCAAGGGTTGGATACTCAACAGACTGAGCCACCCAACCACTCTGATAGTAAAGGATTCTTATTGGAAATTGGAAATAGGAGGGAGACAGAACTTTTCATGACATATTCATTATAAGCATTGTTTTGCTATAGAGCCTAATTTCTGAAAATGAAACGGGAAGAGGGGAGAAGTGCTTCTCAGATAAAAATTAGCATTCACATTTTATTTCACTTACATCAGCTAGCTTTTCCAGATAATTTCCTACCCAATTAGGTTGGACAAAGACAGTTAGAACTCACCAGGAAAACTGGCTTTGATAATTTACATAAGTGCAGTATTGTAATGAAACACTTAAAATAAAGACAAGTGTAGCAGCTCCTATGGTGGTTAAGTAACAAATGTCACCATGGCAAAATAAATTTTTATTGGGTGAAAATGTAAGAAACTAGAAACTCCAGGTCTCTCAAACCCGCAGTCCTTCCTGCTTTTTGCTTTCCATGCTATGCCAGGGAAAGACATGCTCAGTGGGGAGCCTGCTTCTCCCTCTGCCTGTCCTTCCTGCTGCTCCCCCCTGCTTGTGCTCTCTCTTACTCTCTCTCTCTGACAAATAAATAAATAAAATCTTTAAAGAGAGAGAGAGAGAGAGAGGAAAGAAAGCAGATGAGCTCTATGATTGCCTTAGCTTATAGCCTGGAAGAAGGTTTTCACCTGCAGTGCAGCGATGGGGAGCCTACACAGAGCCAGTGGCCTTACTGACCACCTAGTGGTCTTACTGAGTTAAGGAGTCAGAGTTTCAAGAGGTCAAGACAGCTAGACCAGAGTACTAGAGAGGAGAGAGATGCACAGAAACAGATAGTGGAGATATACAAAGGAGTACCCTTAAATCTTGAGCTAAGTACTCATCTGCATATGTATGGGGGAAAAAAACTATGGAAGACCAGAGAAAGAATCACTAGAAAGCCGTTATTATACACTGAATGTTGTGGTCTCTGCAAATTCATATGTTGAAGTTCCAACTATCAGTGTAACTGTATTCGGAGAAAGGAAGTAATTAAGGTTAAATGGGGTCATAAGGGTGGGGCCCTGAACTGATAGAATTAGTGTCATTATAAGTAAAGACACCAGTGCCTTCACTCTTTCTTTCTTTCTCTCTCACTCTTTCTTCCGTGCCCTGCTCCCTCCCACCCCTTGCACACACTGAGAAAAGGCCATGTGAAAACATAGCACAAAGGTGCCCATCTTCAAGCCGGAAGAGAGCTATCACTAGAAACCAAACACTGCTAGACTTTGATCTGGGATTTTTAGCCTTCAGAACTGTGAGAAATAAATTTCTGTTATTTAAGCCACCCAGCATGTGGCATTTTGTTATGGCAGCCTGGGCAGACTAATATAGTAGCAGACTAAACAATTCTTGGAGCTAATATAGTGCTGGAACTAATTCATGGTCCTACCAGCCAGCATGGAAAGACCATTTGATACACAAAGCAGTGAGTAGTAGCAGGGATAAATTACCCTAAGACTTAAGACTGCTCTGAACTCACAATAACATATCTTAAAAGCAAACCTTGAAAGGATTGAATTGGTCCCAAGAAACTTAACTGCATGTCAGAACAATGGTTAACACTATTTCAAAAACACAGTAGAACCCAGCACCAAGCATCATGAAATTTGTCGTGCCTAGTGTAAAAATAAAAGCTAGCCTTTTTGGGAAGAAGTAAAAAAAAAAAAAAAAAAAAAACCTCTATAACTAGAAGAAAAATTAGTCAATAGACACGAAAAGTTGATGAAGATGATGAAAGTATAAAAGTATTTGATGAAAACTGTAAAACCACAAGAGGAGAAGCTCAACAAACCCCAAGCAGAGTAAATGTAAAGAAAACAACATAAAGGCACATAATAATCAAATTGCTAAAAGCCAGTAACAAAGAGAAAACTCTTAAAAGCAGCTGGGGGGGGGGAAGGGAACATATTGCATACAGAGGAACGGTGATAAGAATGAATGACAGCAAAGTTTTAATCACAAACTGTGCAAGCCATTAGAGAATGGGGCAACAGAATTAAACTACTGAGTGAAAATACCTGTCAACTGAGAATTATACACCCAGCAAAAAGATTTTTCAAAATGTAAAAGCAAAAAATAACAAGCGAAAGGCAAGAGAATTTCTTCCCAGTAGACCTGTGTCATAAGAAAGGTTAAAGGAAGTTCCTCATGAGAAAAGGAAAATAGGCACGCCTGGGTGATGCAGTTGGTTAAGCATCCGTCTCTTGATGTCGGCTCAGGTCATGATCTCAGGGAACTGAGATCAAGCCCTGAGTTGGGCTCTGGGCATAGAGCCTGCTTAAGCTTAAGCTTCTCTCCTTCTCCCTTTGTGCCTCCCCCCCTCCACCCACTCACGTGCAGGCATGGTCTCTCTCTCTCTCTCTAAAAAAAAAGAGAGAGAGAGAAAAGAAAAAGGAAAATGATATCGGTTGAAAATATGTATCTACACAAAGTAAGGAGGAGTACAGGAAGTGGTAAATCTGTGGTCAAATAGAAAAATCTCTGCACTATAGTCTGGCCATGCATCTGTTCATCGCCATGTGGTAGAAGGGATAGATTCATGGCTACCTGTATTAGATTGTGTGCTAGGTATCACCAGCAGACCTCTCAGGAGCCAACTTTGGGTTCTGAAAGTTTGCCTCAAAGTCTGAACAGGTGCAGTGGCTTTAATAATAGAGACAAGTAAAAAGCTACACGCATTCATACTAGAAGATCTGCTGTGTCCTCCTGACTTCCCCAAGGATACTTTAATCTACAGTGCTAACAGAAAGTGATGGGAGTATTTATTGCCACATAGAGTGACAGGAGTAGGCTGTAGGGACGCATGAGTTGGGTCTCACTGTGCCTAATCCTGTGGTGGGTACCTCATATGCCTCTTTCTATTTGATCTTCACACATAGTGTTCTCCCCATTTTATAGATTAAAAAAACTCAAAGTTAAAATAACTACTAAAAAAACAAGATGCAGAACAATGTATACAGTAAACTACATTTTATGGAAGAAGAAAGGGGGAATAAGAAAAAATATATATGTATATTTGCACACATTCATATTTGCTTATTTTTGCAAATAGAAACACAGAAACTAATAAAAGTGGTACAAGGGGGAAGGTGGTGGAGGGACACAGGAGTGTGGTAGGTAAAGAGAACAGAAATGCTAAAGTTTCTTCCCTTTTTTTCCTTTTTTTTACAGCTTTGAGTTTTGATCTATATAAATGTTTTACATGGGAGGAGGGAGGCAAGATGGCAGTAGAGTAGGGGACCCTCATTTCATCTGGTCCCTTGAATTCAGCTAGATATCTATCAAATCATTCTGAACACCTGTGAATTCAACCTCAGATATAAGAAAAGAATTGCTGGAATTCTACAAATAGAAAAGCAACCACTTTTTGCAAGGTTGGAAGTGTGGGGGAGCGAATCTGAGGGGATATATTGGAAGGTAAACTTCGGGGGTGAGGGAGCTTCCATAAGCAGGCTACGGGAAAGTGATACAGCCCTGGAGCCTAAAATCAGAGCTTTTAGATGTCTGCTCCTGTGAGAGATGTCCCGCCTGAAAGGTGTTCAAGTGGCAGAGCAGGACAGAATCCTAGGTGGGATAGTGTGGTCTCAGGATCCCTGGCATCACAGAAAGAATGGGGGTGCCTGAGCAGGCAGAGTTCCCAAGCATCAGAACAGGGAAGCCAACTGCAAGCAGCAAGTCCAGGGGTGGGCTCTCAGCTTGGTTTGCCATAAACTTCAAACCCTGAAGGATTGGGTGACAATTCTCTGTTCAGGGACCTTGCAAGGGGCAGGCCCTTGGTGATCCTCCTCCCTGCCATGGGAGGATTGGCAGGGTTGCCAACACAGGAGACTGCAGAGTTTGGCTCACACATTAGTGAAGACTGCTTTTCCCTGAGGGTTTACTGAAAAGTGGAGGACGGGATCTTTCAGCTCTAGGGCTGGAGATCATGGTGCCACCATTTTTATTTTCATCCTCTAAAGCAGCACGGAAAGCCTTCAGGGAACAAAAACCACATAGAGTAACCCGAAGCAGCTTACAGTGAGCCTGGCACCTAGCAAGGGACAGTGCAGCTCCGCCCAGGTAAAGACACCTGAGAATCAGCACAGTAGGCCCCACCCCCAGAAGACCATCTGGAACATCACACTAATACCAAATTTATGGAGCACACAGAACTGCAAAACTCCAGTGCTAGGGGAAAATAGTATATGGAATTCGAGGTTTTTTCTCATGATTCTTTAATCTTTCAGTTCAAAATTTTCCTTTTCTTTTTTCCTTTTTAACTAGTTTCTTATTTTATCAACTCTGCTTTTAAGTCTTTTTTTAGTTTTCATTTTTACATTTACATTTTATAGATATAGTCTTCATTTTTGGCTTCCTTTCACTGTATTCAATTTTATTTTTGTATATATATGTAAGTTTTTCTTTCTTTACAATTGTGGGATTCAGTGTCTTCTAACAGACCAAAATACACCCAGGACCAAGTGTATCACCCTATTCTACCTGTTTAATTATAATTTTTTTGGTTTCTGATCTCTTCTGATTGTCTAGTGTATATTTCACTGGGATTGTGGTTGATATTTTTATTTTTTATTTCTTTTTTTTGTTCTCTCATTTGTCTATTCTTCTCTGGACAAAATGACTAGAAGGAGGAATTAACCAAAAAGGAAGAACCAGGGGTAATACTCTCTGCCATAGATTTAATCAATATTGATATAAGTAAAATGTCAGACCTGGAATTCAGATAACAATGATAAAGATACAAGCTGGGCTTGAAAAAAGCATAAAAAACAGTAGAGAATCCCTTAGTGCAGAAATAAAAGAACTAAAATCTAATCAGGCCAAAATTAAAAATACTTTAACTGAGATGCAGTCTAAAATGGACGTTCTAATGGCTAGGGTAAATGAGGCGGATGAGAGAGTCAGTGACATAGAAGATAAAATATTGGAAAGTAAGGAAGCTGAGGAAAAGAGAGAAAAACAACTAATGGATCATGAGGGGAGGCTTCGAGAAATCAGCATAAAAATCATCATAAAGTGAAACAATATTAGATTGATTGGGGTTCCAGAGGGAGAGACAAGATAGAGAAGGACAGAAGACATATTTGAGCAAATCATAGCTGAGAACTTCCCTAATCTGTGGAAGGAAACAGGCATTCAAGTCCAGAAGGGGCAGAGAACCCTCCCTCAAAATCAACAAAAATAGATCAACACCCCAATGTATAATAATGAAGCTTGCAAATTTCAGAGGTAAAGAGAAAATCCTGAAAGCAGCTCGAGAGAAGAATTCCTTAACCTACAAGGGTAGAAACATTAGACTGGCAGCAGACCTATCCACAGAGATCTGGCAGGCCACAAAGTCCTGCTTATATATTCAGGGTACTAAATGAGAAAAACATGGAGACAAGAATACTTTATTCAGGAAGGCTGTAATTCAGAATGGAAGGAGAGATAAAGAGCTTCCAGGACAAACAGAAACTTAAGGAATTTGTGATCACTAAACCAGCCTTGCAAGAAGTATTAAAGGGGATCCTGTAAGCGAAGAGAGACCCCCAAATTAACATAGACCAGAAAGGAACAGAGACAATATATAGAAATAGTGATTTTACAGGTAATACAATGGCACTAAATTCATATCTTTTAATAGCTACTCTGAATGTAAAAGGCTAAATGCTCCAATCAAAAGACACAGGGTATCATATTAGATAAAAAAAAGCAAGACCCATCCATATGCTGTCTACAAGAGACTCATTTTAGACCCAAAGATACCTCCAGATTGAAAGTGAGGGGGTGGAGAACAATGTATCATGCTAATGGACATCAAAGGAAAGCTGGGGTAGCAATCCTTATATCAGACAAATTAGATTTTAAACCAAAGACTGTAGTAAGAGATGAAGAGGGACACTATATCATACTTAAAGGGTCTACCCAATAAGAAGATCTAACAATTATCATATGATTTCTCTCATCTATGGAACATAAGAACTAGGATGATTGGTAGGGGAAGAAAGGGATAAAGAAAAGGGGGGTAATCAGAAGGGGGAATGAAACATGAGAGACTATGGACTATGAGAAACAAACTGAAGACTTCAGAGGGGAGGGGGGTGGGGGAATGGGATAGACTGGTGATGGGTAGTAAGGAGGGCACGTATTGCATGGTGCACTGGGTGTTATATGCAACTAATGAAGCATCGAACTTTACATCGGAATCTGGGGATGTACTGTATGGTGATTAACATAATATAATAAAAAAAATCATTAAAAATTAAAAAAGATCTAATAATTGTAAATAATTATGCATCTAACCTGGGAGTAGCCAATTATATAAACCAATTAATGATAAAATTAAAGAAACACATTGATAATAATATAATAAAAGTAGGAGACTTTAACACCCCACTCACAGTGATGGACAGGTCATCTAAGCAGATCAACAAGGAAACAAGGGCTTTGAATGACACATTGGACCAGGTGGACTTCATAGATATACACAGAGCATTCCATCCTAGAGCAACAGAATATACATTCTTCTTGAGTGCACATGGAACAATCTCCAGAATAGATCACATACTGGCCACAAATCAGGTTTCAACTGGTATCAAAAGATGGGGATTATTCCCTGCATATTTTCAGACCACAATGCTTTGAAACTGGAATTCAATCACAAGAGGAAATTTTAAAGGAACTCAAATTCTTGGAGGCTAAAAACATGCTACTATAGAATGAATGGGTCAACCAGGAAATTAAAGAAGAATTTAAAAAATTCATGGAAACAAATGAAAATGAAAACACAACTGTTTAAAACCTTTTGGATGCATCAAAGAAATCAAACCTTTCTCAAGAAACTAGAGGGAAGTACATAGCAATACAAGCCTTACTCAAGAAACTAGAATAGTCTCAAATACACAAGACAATCTTACACAGGAGCTGGAAAAAGGATAGCAAATAGAGCCTAAACCAAGCAGGAGATGAGAAATAATAAAGATCAGAGCAGAAATCAATGAACTAGAAACCAAAAGAATAGTAGAACGAATCAATGAAACAAGAAGGTGGTTCTTTGAGAGAAATAATAAGATTGATAAGCCCCTGGCCAGACTTATCAAAAAGAAAAGAGAAAGGACCCAAATTAATAAAATCATGAATGAAAGATGAGAGATTACGACCAACACCAAAGAAATACAAACAACTTTAAGAACATATTATGAGCAATTATATGCCAAATTAGGCAATCTGGAAGAAATTGATGCATTCCTAGAAACTTGTAAACTACCAAGACTGAAACAGGAAAAAAGAGAAAACCTGAACAGACCCATATCTGGTAGGGAAATTGAAACAGTAATAAAAAAAACTCCCAACAAATAAGAGTCCAGGGCTGGATGGCTTCCCAGGGGAATTCTACCAACAGTTAAAGGACAACTTATACCTATTCTTCTGAAGCTTTTTCAAAAAAAAAAAAAGAAAGAAAGAAAGAAAAAAGAAATGGAAGGAAAACTTCCAAACTTGTTCTATGAGGCCAACATTCTCTTGATCCTAAAACCAGACAAAGACCCTACCGAAAAGGAGAATTATGGACAAATATCCCTGATGAATATGGATGTCAAAATTCTCACCAATATACTAACAAGTGGGATCCGACAGTACATTAAAAAATTATTCACCATGACCAAGTGTGTTTTATTCCTGGGATGCAAAGGTGGGTCAACATCCACAAAGCAATGTGATACATCACATTAATAAAAGAAAGGACAAGAACCATATGATCCTCTCAATTGATGCAGAAAATACATTTGACAAAGTACAGCATCCTTTCTTGATTAAAACTCTCCACAGTGTGGGGACAGAGGGAACATACCTCAATATCATAAAGCCATCTATGAAAAGCCCACAGAGAATATCATTCTAAATGGTGAAAAACTGAGACCTTTCCCCCAAGGTAAGGAACAAGACAGGGATGCCCACTCTCACCATGGTTGGTCAACATCACACTAGAAGTCCTAATCTCAGCAATCAGACAACAAAAAGAAATAAAATGCATTTGAATTGGTAATTAAGAAGTCAAACTCTCTCTCTTCACAGATGGCATGATACTTTATGTGAAAAACCCTAAAGATTCCACCCCAAAACTGCTAGAACTCCTATAGGAATTCAGCAATGTGGCAGGATATAAAACCAATGCACAGAAATCAATTGCATTTCTGTACACTAACAAGACAGAAGAAAAAGAAATTAAGGAATCGATCCCATTTACAAATGCATCAAAAATCATAAGATGCCTAGGAATAAACCTAACAAAGAAGGTAAAGGATCTATACTCTAAAAACTGGAACACTTATGAAGGAAATTGAGGAAGACACAAAGAAATTGAAAAACATTCCATGCTCATGGATTGGAACAATAAATATTGTTAAAATATTTATGTTACTGAGAACAATCTACACATCCAATGCAATCCTTATCAAAATACCATCAACATTTTTCACATAGCTGGAAAAAATAGTCCTAAAATTTGTATGGAACCAGAAAAGACCCTGAATAGCCAGAGGAATGTTGGAAAAGAAAACTCAAGTTGGGGGCATCACAATTCCAGACTTCAAGCTATATTACAAAGCTGTAATCAAGACAGTATGGTACTGGTGCAAAAACAGACACATAGATCAATGGAACAGAATAGAGAACCCAGAAATGGACCCTCAACTCTATGGTCAACTGATCTTCGACAAAGCAAGAAAGAAGATCCAATGGTAAAGAGACAGTCTCTTCAACAAATGGTGTTGGGAAAATTTGACACATGTGGAAGAATGAAACTGGACCATTTTCTTACACTGTACACAAAAATAGACACAAAATGGATAAAAGACTTAAATGTGAGACTGGAATCCACCAATATGCTAGGGGAAAACACAGGCAGCAACTTCTTTGACATCAGCCACAGCAACTTCTTGCTAGACACGTTTCCAAAGGCAAGAGAAAAAAAGAAAAACTGAACTATTGGGACTTCATCCAGATAAAAAGCTTCTGCACAGCAAAGGAAACAGTTAACAAAACTAAAAGACAACCTACAGAATGGAAAAAGATATTTGCAAATTACATATAAGATAAAGGGCTAGTATCCAAGATTTGGAAAGAATTTATCAAATTCAACATCCCCAAAACAAATAATCCAGTCAAGAAATGGGCAGAAGACATGAACAAACAAATGGCCCATAGACACATGAAAAAATTCTCTATATCACTTTGCATCGGGGAAATACAAATCAAAAACACGATGAGATACCACCTCACACCAGTCAGAAAGACTAAAATTAACAAGTCAGGAAACAACAAATTTTGGCTAGGATGCAGAGAAAGGGGAAGCCTCTTACACTGTTGGTGGGAATGCAAGCTGGTACAGCCACTCTGGAAAACAGTATGGAGGTTCCTCAAGTGATTAAAAATAGAGCTACCCTATAACCCAGCAATTGCACTACTAGGTATTTACCTCAAAGATACAAATGTAGTGACAAAGGGGTACATGCAGCCCAATGTTTATAGCAGCAATGTCCACAGTAACCAAACTATGGAAAGAGCCAAGATGTCCATAGGCAGATGAACAGAGAAAGAAAGAATGAAGAAAGAAGACACACACAATGGAATATTACTCAGAAAGGATGAATACTTACCATTTACATTGATGTGGTTGGAACTGGAGGGCATTATGCAGAGCAAAATAGGTCAATCAGGGGAAGACAATTATCATATGATCTCATTCATATGTGGAATATAAGAAACAGCAAAGAAGATCATGGGGCAAGGGAGGGAAAACTGAATGGGAAGAAATCAGAGAGGGAGACAAACCATGAGAGTCTCTTAACTATCGAAAACAAACTGAAGGTTGCTGGAGGGAAGTTCGGTGCCGGGATGGGGTAATTGGGTGATGGGCATTAAGGAGGGTATGTGATGTGATGAGCACTGGCTGTTACATGCAACTGATGAATTCCTGAAACTAATAATCCACTATATGTTAGCTAATTGAATTTAAATAAAAAATAATAATTAAGATGTTAAAAAGAAAAAAGTGTTTTACATATTCAAAAAATAACAATTTAAAGGAATGGAAAGAGCAAACATTAAAGCTGAACATAAACCAATGAACGCTATATCAAATTGATAATATGTTCATACAGAGAAAATCATTATTTCAAGCAACTTAAACTCATAGTCCTCTGACCATATCCTCAGAGATGAGTTTATAATTTATTTTGTAAAATGAATGAAATCAACAAAATTATACCACAACAGTAAGCACAATGGAAAGGCTCCTGAACAGAAATCCTATATTTATTCTATCTGTTCCTTCATAGACAAAGAGCTTCCTCTACAATTTTCAATTTCCTATATAAATAAAAAAGCTGGAACTTAATAATAAAAAGAATTATGAAGTATCATTTTGATGGCTATTCCCCCAATAGAGAAAATATAATAGCATGGTATCAGTGAAAATATTAATAAGATAATTTTTTTCTTCTTTTCCCTTTTTCTTATGTAGGCTCCATGCCCAGTGTGGAGCCCAAATCAAGGCTTGAACTCATGACCATGAGATCAAGACCTGTGTTGAGATCAAGAGTCAGACACTCAGCCACTCAACTAACTCAGCCCCCCTGGTGCCCTGAGAAGGTAATTTAATCAAAGAGTTTATTGGCAGAGTTTGGAGGAGGATATAACAATATACCTGCCACTGTAGTTAGTAAATAAGAAGTTGAGCTGTTTAAAAATTCTTTGATTTCTTGCATTGAAACAAGAATTTTCAGAATTGAAAATTGAAACCAGTAAAAGATGAAGGTCCAATTTTTAGTGCTGGGTTTTTGTAGTATGTGGGTCATAATTTGGGGGATCTGAGGGCCATGATGGTATTGGTTTGGTGAATAACAGTTTCAAAAGCAATTAAAAAAAAAAAAACCTTTCTGTAGGAAAGAAATGTTTGTATGCCAGATATTTGCCACGATCTCTGGGAATATTTGGTGAATGAGAACAAAGAGGGTAGTGGTATATATTAAATAATGCCTGTCAAGTACTCACTGTTTACCATGGACATTGCTCAATTAAATGATGGAGAATTTACTTGTGGTTAAATCAAAATGACTATCAGTTTTTGAACTTTAGTTTTGGTATTTGCTATTGTCAGATAAGAATATCTTATTTTCCAGAATTTTTAATAATGTTAATTATCATAGCAAAAAGAAACATTCCTTGTTTTTAATCTTCTCAAAAGATATTGGTTTTTTAGAGCAAAATAATAATCTACTCTGGTTTTTTAACATATGTCGAAGTAAAATGTATGACAACCATAATACAAAGGTCAGGAGGGTAGAAATGGAACTATATGTTGGAAGACTACTACATCATATAGGTTATATAGCATTATTTGAAATAATATTAAAATAATTTTTAATGATGATGTATGTATTTATTATAATTTATTAATTTACTTTATTATAATTTACTATTATGTATAATTTATATATAAATTATCTTATTCTTTTTTCAAAATTATATATCTATATAGTATATGCTATAAATATATATATATATATATAGTATATGCTCTCTCTATATAGTAAACTCTAGAGCAAACACTAACCACTAAAAAATAAAACCAAGAGGTATAGCTGATAAGCTGCTAATGGAGATATGATTAATTAATCCCAATGAAAACAGGAAAAAAGAAAAAGGAACAAACATCAAACAGAACAAATAGTAGAAATATAGCAAGATGGGTTTAAACTAACCATATTAATAATTACATTAAATATAAAAGATATAAACATTCCTATTAAAAGGCAGAGATTGTCATATTAGATTAAAAAAAGCAAGATCCGAATATATCCTGCTTACAAGAAAGCCATTTAAAATATTAAGTCACATATATTTTAAAAAATAAAGGATGGAAACAATATACCATGTGTGTAGAAAAGAGTTAATATAGAAGGCCTAAGGCTACTATCCTTATACAGATCTTATTGAAAGGTTGATCTTTGACTGGTATTTGAGACCTTGAATTTTGGGGGGTTATTATTGTTTCCAGAACTGGTAGTAGTGGCTTGTTGTGCCCAAACTGTTTTATAAAAAATGTGGCCTATGGTGAACAACTGCTTAACTCTTGGGAGTCTGGAAGAAGGAATACAAATTCTATACAAATTGGCCCATAAAATAGAAGTGGAGGGAACTTCTCAACTCATTTTATGAGGTCCATGTTGGCCTGATACTAACACCACATAAAGACAATACTAGAAAATAAAACTACAAATATCCTTCATGAACATAGGTATAAAAATCTCTGACAATATTTTGGCTGATTTAAACTAGCAATATATAAAATAAATAACATATCAGAGCCAAGCAATGTTTATTCCAGGAATGCAAGTTTCGTTTAACATTTGAAAGTCAAATGTTAAATATTATATTTATTTATTTGAAAGAGAGAGAGAGAGCACATGAGCAGGGGAGTGGCAGAGCGAGGAGAAGCAGGCTCCCAGCTAAGCAAGAAGCCAGACTCGGGGCTCAATCCCAGGACCTGAGCCAAAGGCAGACGCTTAACTGACTGAGCCACCCAGGTGCCCCTTAACCAAAGTAATTCTTTATATTTACAGATTGAAGGGGGAAAATCACTTGTAATCTTTTCAATAGATATAGGAAAAGTATCTGATAAAAATTCAACTTCCATTTAGATAAAAACTCTCAGTAAACTAGGATTAGAATGAAAATCTGTTAACTTGATAAAGCACCTACAAAAACCCTACAGTTAATATATTTAATTGTGAAATACTGAATTCTTACACTTAAGATCAGTGTGTTAGAGGGTGCATAGCCGGTGTATTAAATTAAGAATATGCAGACTGTGATCTGCTGAATGAGGAGGTGCAAACCACCCACATTGGGTTAACCAGTAGCTCCCTCAGTATCTGAGTTGCCACTCTGGGCAAGTGAAAACTGAAAATACAATTTCAATATATACACACAAAGGAAATAAAGTCATAAGATTTTATGTACATATCCCAGAAATGGGCAGAGGGAGGCACAATGAGAAGGGTAGTCCTCCATACCAGGACATGACTGAGCAGGAGATAGAAACCAGAGTAGCAAGCACCTATTACTTATAAGGTGGTTGGGGTGAAGGTCATTAACTTTTTAACTCTATGTCATTTTAAAAGTTGCTCTTGAGAAAGCAAAGTGGAAGCTTCTGGTGGGAATCCTAATCTCAGGTCCTTATTTAAATGTCCAGACTCTGGGTGTGAGCAGAATTGTCATACTGTAAAATATATAGGCAGTAACTCAAAATAGCTATTTTCTCATCACGATGGAGAATATGGTAAAGATGTTCCCTCTTAACACTTCCTTTCAATGTCACACTGGTGGTCCTAGTCAATTCAATAAGGTAAGATAATGAAATAAAAGTTATATAGATTTGATCCATTTGGCAAGGATTATCATATAAAATCAATACAAAAATAATTAGTCATATTTATAAATAAAAATTGGCAGTGAAAATGATAGTACTAATTATAATAATACTAGAAATATGAAATAAGGATATATTTACAGAATATATGAAAGAGCTGTAGACTAAACTCTTCAAATCATTGCTAAGGGGAATTTTAAGGGACATGAGTAAATGGAGAGATATACCATATTCATGGATAGGAACACTGTTACAATGTTAACAATTTCCAAATTAATCCATAGATCCAATATGTTATTAATTAAAATCCTAGCAGGACTTGTGTTTGGTGAATGTGTGTGTAGAGTTTGACAAAGTGATTTTAAAACAATATGGCAATTCAAAGGACCCACAGTAGCCAAACTTGAGAAAGCACAAAGTTTGAGCCTTCATACTACCTGAGTTTAAAACTTAGTAAAAAATTACAGTAATTGAGATAGCACGCTATTGGTTTAAAGATAGGAATATATTTCAACGGAACAGCATAGAGAGTCCACAAGGTGACCTACACATATATGGTCAATTAAATTTCAGCAAAGGTGCCAGGTAATCCCATAAGGAAAGGATTGACTCTTCAATAAATGCTGTGGGAACAATTGGCTATTCATGTTATACAAAAAAGAAACCTAGGTCCCTTATATCACATCATACACAAAAATTACTTAGAAATGCATCACAGTCCTAAATATAAGAGCTAATGCTACTACATTTCTAGAA
Source organism: Ailuropoda melanoleuca (assembly GCF_002007445.2). Taxonomy (NCBI): domain Eukaryota; kingdom Metazoa; phylum Chordata; class Mammalia; order Carnivora; family Ursidae; genus Ailuropoda; species Ailuropoda melanoleuca. The sequence goes on along the minus strand of NC_048226.1, from coordinate 17,487,885 downwards.
GGAAACACAGGCATCTTTGTGTCAATAGATTAAGCAATGATTTCTTGAATAAGACATATTCAATATGAAGCATAAATGAAAAAAATGATAATTTGAACTTCACCAAAGTATAAATTTTTTGCTGTTCAAAGATATTGCTCGGAAAATGAAAAGGCAAGCTACAAACTAAAAGAAAATATTTACAAAACATTTATCTGATAAGGGACATATATCCAAACTATATAAAGAACACTTACAACATAAGGATAAGGTGAATAACCCAATTAAACATAATCAAAGGATTTGAACAGATACATCATTGAACAACATATAAATTGTAAGTAAGTACATGAGAAAATGCTCAATATTATTATTCATTAAGGAAATACAAATTAAAGCCACAATGCGATTCTACTACATACCAATTAGGATATCTAAAACAAAAAAACTTGACAGTGCCAAATTGGAGCAATAGGAACTCTCACACACTGTTTACAGGAATTCAAAGTTGAATAAATCCTTGGAAAACTGATAACATACATTTACCATACAACCCATACAAAACTAGCAATGCCAGATATTTACCCAGCTAAAGTGAAAACGTACCTCGATGAAAATATGTGTACTGAAATGTTCATAGGAATTTTATTTATGATAGCTCCCAAACTGGAAAAAGCCCGAATGTCCATCAACTGAGGAAAGATTAGACAAATCATGGTATATCCATTCAATAGACTATCACTCAGCAACAGAAAGTAACAAACTTACTGATACCTGGAACAACACAAATAAATTGATTGCAAAAGTTTGAAGCAAACTTCTTGGGGGTGATAGAAATGTTCTAGATCATGATCGTGATGGTGGTTACATTTGTCAAATGTCACCAAACTGTATACTTACAAGTGCTGGGTTTTGTTGTGTGTAAATTATACTTCAATAAAGGAAAAATTTTATTTAATTTTTTTTTCAGCTCAAGGTGCCTGCCACATTGTTAGGACTCATTTAATGTTAATCCCCTCAGATAGCAATATAATTATGCCTCCACAGCTTCCCTTCTCCCACCAACCAGCCCAGGTTTTTCTCTGGGGAAGCACACTTTTCCTTTTATCAGCCATCTTCAAGAATTGGCTTGGGCTGATTAGTATATTCTATTCCCCCGACCACAGTGATTGGTTCCAGGATGGGTCCGTGGTCTGATTTGAACACATGAAACTCAGGGGATGTGTTCTGGGGGATTCTGGGAAAGAGTTTCATTTCTCTCCTGTGGGAACAGACTCTTCCTTCTGATGGTGGATGCGAGGATATGTGTGAGGGTATGAAGTCTGGAATGTGCTGAAGTCATTGCTACTACCTGGAAGGGAGCTGGCGTGGGATGAAGTTAACCACAGAAGAAGGCCAAGCTGGAAAATCTTTTGAAAACTGTATTAGCTTCCCCTAGGGCTTTCATCACAAAGTACCACAAACTGGGTAGCTTAAGCAACAAAACTGTATTGTCCTACAGTTCTGGAGGCTAGAAGTCTGAGATCCAGGTATTGGCAGGGTTGTTTCTTTCTGACAGGCTGTGAGGAAGACTATTTCAGGCCTCCCCCCAGCTTCTGGAAGTTTGCTAGCAATCTTTGGCTTGTAGATACATCTTCTTGATTTTTACCTTCATCATCCCATGGTGTTCTCCCTGTGCATCCACCTCTGTGTCCAAATTTCCCTTTGTGTAAGGACACCAGTCATATTGAATCAGGGCCCACTCCCGTGATCTCATTTTAACTTGGTTACCTCTGTAAAGGCCCTGTTTCCAAATAATGTCACATTCTAAGGCCCTGGGGTTTAGGACTCCAACATATCTTTTGGGGGAGAAGGACACAATCTGACTCAAAAGGGAGCCCTAAGTGAGAAAGGGTGGGTCAATTAATCAAACAGTGCCCGAAAATCACCCTCCCACTGGACTTCTTAGATTGGAGTTACTAAATATNTTCTAAAATTTTTTTTTTTTTTTTTTTTTTTTTTTTACTTTAGATCATTTGGGTTGAATTTTCTCTGTTTACATCTGAAAGACTCAATTATTGTAGGCAGGCATCTAGGGAAGCATTTCTGAACTTTTCTTAAACAATGGAAAGAGCATATTATTCTTTATAAGTAAATGAGGCTCCTGAATTGCTGTCCCCAGGAGCATCAGCATCAACTGGGAACTTAGCAGAAACACAAATACTCAGGCCTCCCCTCAGATCTACTGATTCTGAAACTCTGGATGTGAAACACCCTGTGTTTTGACAAACCAGGCAGGTGATTCTGATGTCCGCTCAAGTCCGTGAAGCACTGGACTGTAAAATAGACTGTGGTTTGATAGGCACAAGCTAGAAATACTTCGTTATTCATGGCACAACCACAAAGGACATCATCTGTGGGGCAAATGAGCTGAGGCAGGAAACTATTCCACTGCCCACTATGCTTCTTTCCTTCTCCTCTCTGAGTGTGTTTATTTATTCTTGGTTGTGGTAAAATACACATAACATGTACCATTTTAGCCCATTTTAACACAGTCACAATGTTGTACAGCTATCACCACTGTCCATCTCCAGAACTTTTTCATCATCCTAAACTGAAACTCTGTCCCCATTAAACAACTTCCCATTTCCTCCCCCTCCCATTCCCTCATAAACTCTATTCTACTTCCCGCCTCCATGAATTTGTCAATTCTAGGTGTCTCATGTAAGTGCAATCATATAGCGTTTGTTCTTTGTGTCTGGCTTATTTCACTTAGCATAATGCTTTCAAGCCTTCTCCTTGGTTTTTGTAAATGCCCAAATCAAATGCCCTCCATTGGCTTCAGCTTGTAAGTCTCAAGTTTAATCCTGTAGGACAGTCATTACTTTCCTGTTCAAATATACTGACTAAATAAACGTTTTCAGAGATAATGTGCCACCCACATTTTGAAGATCTCTCATCTGAACTTTTTTAAACATTTAAGGATGAAGAACCAGTTGCCAGGGGGCCCCGGGTTAGGCATCCATAACACCTCCACAGAGATTCGGGAAACTATTTCTGCTCTTAATACTCTCTAAATACTTTAGATCTCCTCTAAGAATTCAGCCTTTGGTGTGTTGAGCCTACAGATCACAATGAAAATCTGAAATTTACTCTTTTTTTAATTTAAGTCCAATTAGCCAACATACAGTATCATCATTAGTTTTTTGATGTAGCATTCTCTTAAAGAAGGAACCATTTCAAGTTTTCATTTTGGCAGCACTCGGGGATGTCCACAGTGTGGGGAGAAAAACATTGTACCTACATAGCAATCACAGAGCTATGCAAAAGGTGCCTTCCTTGTAGTCCAGTTTCAAAAGACACATGGAATAATTTTGCAGAAAATGCTGCTGCTTGCAACGAAAATAGATTCCAACCTTTAAGTTCCAAAACAAAATTCAATCTTTTAGCTCTACCTATTAACACACTTATTTCTACCTTTTATTGTAGAAAATTCCCAACATGGGCAAATGTGAATCTCATGTATGCTTCACCATTTATCCACATTTTGACAAACATGTTTAATGTGTCCACCCCTACAACCTGTATTTTCTTTTTTTCTTTTCTTTTCTTTTTTTCTTTTCTTTTCTTTTCTTTTCTTTCTTTTCTTTCTTTTCTTTTCTTTTTTTCTTTTTCTTTCTTTTTTTTTTTTTGCTGGAGTGTTTCAAATAAAATCCCTGACATTATCTAATGTCCCCTGTATATTCTTAAATATGAATCTTTCACAAATAAGGACTACTCTGCATATCCATAATACCATTCTCATTCCTAGTGAAATTACTCCAGGATCATCAAATACTCGGGCCATGATCAAATGTCTCCCATTGTTTCAAATATGCCCCTTATAATTACTTGTTTGAATCAGGATCCCAGAGAGGGCCACAGATTCTCTCCAACTCTTAATTCATAAGAATTCCCTCTTTTGTTTTATGACATTTGTTGAAAAAAAAAACACACAGAACTATTTATACTTTTCCAAATTCTGTATTTGATTATTTCCTTGTGATATTGTTTAACTTATTCTTTTACCTCTCACACGTTCTCTAAACTGGGATTAAATCCTACATGCTTGATAGATTTCTGTTCACTTCTTTTCTTTCTTTCTTTTTTTCCAGAGAGAGAGAAAGATAAGTGGGGGAGGGGAAGGGCAGAGGCAGAGGGAGAGAGAATCCCAAGCAGGCTCCACACTCAGTGCAGACCCCAACGTGGGGCTCCATCTCACGACCCTGAGATCATGACCCAAGCCAAAATCCTTAAGAGTTGGAGGCTTAACTGACTGAGCCACACAGGCACCCTGATTTCTGTTTAGTTCCTACGTTTGTTTGTTTCTACTTTTGGAAAGAGTATTTCATAGGTGGGGCTGTGTATTTTCTGTTGCATTAAATCAAGTGGTGAACCTAATGTTTGGTTCTCACATTTTTAGTCATGTTAAGATTATCAGTATATTTAGGTGTTTTCTGCCTGATTCATTTTTTACAAAGTTCTTCATCAACATTTCATCTTGTGACTTCAGCAGCCATTGACAATCATTGCAGGATGTATCAAAAATATTTAAATTCTCTGAGTGCAAATACTATTTCTAGAAATGTATATTCTAAGGGGAAATAATATCATGTGTAACAGAACTTTAGGAACAAAGATGTTTGTTGTAGCCTTATTTGAGTAGCAAAAAAGAAAAAGAAAAGAAAATAAGAAAAGATAAAGAGGGAAAGAACGGAGGAAGAAAGAAAGAAAGAACAGAAGGAAGGAAGAAAAGGAAAGGAAAGGAAAGAAAAGAAAAATAAAAAGAAGAACTCTGATACCACCCCCCCCAAAAATAGAGACATGGTTTACAAAATGGCTATAAATTCCACAGTGGAATAAAATAGGTATAAGATTATGAGTTCTGGGGCATCTGGGTGGCTCAGTTGGTTAAGTGTCTGCCTTCAGCTCAGATCACGATCCCAGGGTCCTAAGATCACGTCCCATGTCAGGCTTTCTGCTCAGCAGGGAGTCTGCTTCTCCCTCTCCCTCTGCCTGCCACTTTGCCTGCCTGTGCACGCACACTCTCTCTCTGTTAAATAAATAAATAAATAAATAAATAAATAAATAAATAAATAAATAAGATCTTTAAAAAAAAAAAAGATTATGAGTGCTTTTTTGATTCTTTGTTCTTTCTCATAATTTCCAATTTTCAAAATAAATATATGCATCACTTTTATCTTTTTTAAAAAGTTATAACAAAAAGTTCTTAGCCAGATGGCATGGTACAGCAAAAATCTGGCTATTTGAGAGTAAAAGAGAAGAGAAAAAAATATTTCTCAGGTCATTTCTGGATCTACAATTCCATAATTCTCTGTTCCCTCTAGTTAGCTACCACTCAGAGTAAATGAAGAGCAGCTTCCGTCACTGTGTACAAGCCACCGTTACTGAATCCTGATGACCCTGTATTCCTTGTCCCAAGACTAAACTCTCTGCCTCTCTCCAACCCAAATCTCCATCTTGGAGAAAAATCCAGTCAATTATTTGGTCTTATCAGTTAACCTTGCCCCAACGATGTTTATGGACTCTACGCCACTGTCTTTTTGGCGTCCTTGGATAGTATTTTTAAAAATTGGGGGGACATTTTCTTAATACACTGAAACCATGAAGAATTAGATTCCGCAGAATTATTATTATAGATATATATATACACAATATTATGCATATTATATATATTATACAGAATTATCTGGATCAGACATCTTGAGTCTTCTTTCAGATATCTTTGAAAATAGTAAAAGGTAAAAGTAATAATCCTTACATATGTTGTTCCTTCTGTCAAGAGTGTTCTTTTCCCCTTTATGCTGTTAACTTCATTTCATCCTTCAAAATTCAGCTGGGCCATCACTACCTCGGGAAAGTCTTTCTGGACATCTCAGACTAGATTTGGTGCAGTTTTTTGTTCCTGTAGCTCCTGGTTCTTTTCCATAGGGCAGGAGGCAGCTGCACACTTATAACCATATAATGTCTATCTACTCTTCTCCAATGTATGTTCTCTGGGGGTGGGGATTGTGTCTGATTGGTTATATGGAATCCCGCTTTCTTACTCAGTGCTTGACACATACCAGGAATTCAATACATATTTGTTGAACAAATGCGTGAATTCTGTATCAAAACCAATAAGTTGGCTTCAACTAGGATTTCTACTAGTAAGATTGAATTGACCACAAAAAGACAACATATTTGCTTGACCCAGTTAAGAGATCTTTGTAATCTTTTTCTTCATAAACGTGCTAGTCTCAGATCCATACCCACTGATGACACCATGAGTACCCCATACCCTCCAAGTTCATCTTTTCTCTATGAATTCTCCTCCTCATTGAATGTTGTCGGCTTTGACGTGTTCATTCTGAATCATATCCTGTACTAAGTGTTCTGAAGCTATCTGAAGTTTTTGTCTCCTAAACTTACTCAATAGTTCCTCGAGCCAGAAAATGTTTTTGTTTCTTCCAAAAACCCACAAAGGATTCAACATAATAGACAGTGGTTGAGTCTTGGTAGCTGACTACCACTAACTTATCTAACATACTTCTTAAATATCTGTAAAAAGTAAAAAATAACTTGCTCATCTGACAATTGCTTCAAAAGTAATGAAGCGATTTTGTTAAAGGTGTATTTCTAACCTGTGGAGCTTGAAGTCCCCTTTCAGAATGATGAAAGCTAGGTACTTCCTGGAAAATGCTTCTCAGCAAACTGCAGTTTTAGTAACCCTGGACTAAGGTTTATATTGAGCAAGATGCATAGAATGTAGTGTAAAAATATATTTGTTTAGGGGCGCCTGGGTGGCACAGCGGTTGAGCGTCTGCCTTCGGCTCAGGGCGTGATCCCGGCGCTGTGGGATCGAGCCCCACGTCAGACTCCTCTGCTATGAGCCTGCTTCTTCCTCTCCCACTCCCCCTGCTTGTGTTCCCTCTCTCGCTGGCTGTCTCTATCTCTGTCAAATAAATAAAATCTTTAAAAATATATATATATTTGTTTAATCCAAGCCAGTGATATCTTTATGTGCAATCATTGTATGAGTTCATAGTCAGGATATGTTATATAGAACCTGTGTCTCTGGGTGGTAATTATTTGAACAGTCGGGGAGATTAGAGGAGGAAGAAAGAAATTAACATAGGGTACCTACCACACAGCTGCATGGGGCAGGGTCCCTTGTTCACGGGATCCTGTTTCATGACCTAGCAACTCTGGAGTCAACTGTCATTGGCTCCATTCTATACATGAGAAAGATGAAGGTCAGGGCATTAAACAACTAGTCTGAGGTAATGCCATTACTCAAGAGTGGATTCAGAATTTAAACCCAGATCTGTCCAGTGTGTAAGCTCTAGAACTCTCTCCTATACCACATGCCTCTCAGACACCAGCCCGACTTTGTATAATCATTGCTGCACAAACCTCACCTTGGGTGACTGTATAGAAATATTGCTCACAAGTCCTGTAATGCACCTTTTCCTTTTAGGCACCAAGACTTGGAGTGCACAAACTATGAAAAGTGTCCCTGGGTGTGTGGTAAAGGAGCATTTTGGCAATAAGAATAAGAAAGTAAGATCTTAGAATAAAAGTAAGAAAGATCTTGCTTCTATTGCAATTCACCTCAGACAAAGCTGTACAATTCCATTATTATTATTATTATTATTATCATTACTATTAGAAAGAGCATCTAATACAGCAGTTCGTTTTTAATTTTTTAATTTTTATTTATTTTTAATAATATTTTTTATTATATTATGTTAGCACCCAATGCAGCATGCAATAGTTCTTTTTTTAAAAAAAATTATTTTAGAGAGAGAGAGAGCACATGCGTGTGGGGTGGGGGAGAGGCAGAGAGAATCCCAAGCTGACTCCATGTTGAGTGTGAAATCCAATGCGGGGCTCAATCTCACAGCCCTGAGATCACGACCTGAGCCAAAACCAAGAGTTGGACCTTAACCAACTGAGCCACCCAGGTATCCCTAAGACAGCAGTACTAATCCCTATTAGACTCATTGCTTTCCTTTAAGACAAAAATTTTGTTTTTCCTAAGATCCTGCAGTAAAATTCACGGATAACCTACCTACATACATAATTTCAAAATGATTAACATGCTGTAAATAAATACAATATAAAGAAGAAAGAAAGAAGAAATTAATTTATAATAAAATAACATGTATTTCCGTATGTAGATACTTAGACATGCCCAGGCTGGAGGGACATAATGAACTAATCAGTTTTTTGCACCAATATGTAGAATCACACTTACAAATACAGCCTGAGACTAAAGTGTTACATTGAGGGTTTGAATAACATAAGCAGTGTTGCTAATGGAGATGTGATCTTCTGAGAAGGTGAACAATTCTCAATGGAGTTTCAAACAAAATGAAATACAGTCTTTTCTAAATTTATGTGATAGTTGCATTCCTGGAAAATTCAGTGCATATCAAAATGTGCAAATGTTACTTTCTGTTTATATGTAAAAGAGAGTATTATAAATGCAGATAATTACAGACAGATTTTCCCCCTACATCAATGTCTGGGAGGATATTTTAAAGTTGTGTGGGGTGAGAGACAATTCCTTGCATTGCACAGTTGGCCCAAAGGCATTGTCTAGTATTCTTGGTCTCTACCCTCTAAATGTCAGTAGTGCCATCCCAATTATCGTGGTAACCACAAACATTCCCCCCATCCTCGACCACATTCCCAAAATTTCTCATTGTGAACCACTGATCTAATACGTGCTAGGCATTCTGCTAAATTCCCTATAAACACCATTAGTAATTATTATTATTTTTTTCTTTTTCAACAAACATCACATCGCCTCTTACATGCTAGATACTGTGCTATACTGTGGATATCGTTGTGAAAAGATAGTCGACAGTTCTTGATCACAAAGAGAGAATGATCTGGTAGAGGAAACAGATGACAAAAACTTACGAACAAATGCATATGTAATTACAGACTGTGTCAAGTGCTATGAAGGAAAGAATCATATACTATCAGATAAAATAACTCTTGAACCTATTTTAAAGAAGAGTATCGGGAAAACCTCTCTGAGTTAACAATTTAAGCCAAGACCTGGAGGATGTCAAAGAGCCAGAAATGAGAAGTTATTCTGTGCTTCTCACGGAGGAAGAAAATGAAGCCTGAGAAGTGCTCAGAGCAAAGTTACAGCGCTCCTAAACTGTTGAACATATTGAACTCAAGTCTCTCAAGTTCCAAAGGCCATTAACTTTTTAGGTTAAAAAAAAAATGGATGGATAATTCCTCTGAAGAAGATACACAAATGGCCAATAAGCACATGAGAAGATGCTTAAGATCATTAGTCATTAGGGAAATGCAAGTCATCAGGACACTGAGATGTTACTTCATACAAGAATGGCTGTGGTAACAACAACAACAACAACTGGAAAATCAAAAGTGTTGGCCAGGATGTGGAAAAATTGGAACTCTTTTGCTGGGCTGTTAGGACTGTAAAATGGTTCATCCATGGTGGAAAATAGTATGGAGGTTCCTCAAGAAGTTAAACATAAGATTACCATATGATCCAGCAATTTTGCTCCAAGGTATATGCCTCTAAACATTGAGAACAGGCTCTCAAACAAATCCTTGTACATGACTGTCCATACAGTGCTCTTACCAATGGCCAAAAGGTAGAAAAAACTGAAATGTCCAACAATGGATGAATGGATGAACCAGTTATGGTATACACATGCAATAGAATATCGCCTGGCCATAAAAAGGATTGAAGTTTTGACTATGCTACAATGTGAAAGAATTTTGAAAACATGCTAAGTGAAAGAAGCCAGACACCAAAGATCACGTATTGTATGATTCCATTTACATGAAATATCAAGAATGGGTAAATCTATAGAAATAGAAGATGGGTGGTTGCCAAGGGCTGAGGGAGGAGAGAGTGAGGAATAACCGTTTAGCAGGTGAGGGGTTTTACTTTGGAATAGTGGAAATGTTTTGGAACTTATAACGAGGTTATAAAGAGTACAACATTGTGAGTGTACTGAATGCCACTGAACTGGTCACTTTAAAATGGCTGATTTTATGCTTTGTGAATTTCATTGAATCCATTTTTAAAAAAATTAATGAGTATATTCCCTTGCCTTTTTAGATTACAGCCATCTGCTTTAGAAAAGACCTGCCTTGATTTTAGGTATTTTCTTCCAATCAAGTTATAGGGCCAGGGAGGGAATGTGACTCACCAGAAATTTTCTTGTGAGAAAACCAGTCAGAGTAACAGAAAAGCTCTACTTCGGAAGCTTTGGACATTTCTGAGCTTCCTTGACTTGGAGGGGAGGGACGGGCAGGGCATATGGTGCCAAGAGGGTACCAGCCACCTGTGGGTCTGGTGGATGAATCACACTAGTTGAGGGGACATCCTCAGGGAGGAGAGGAGGAAGAAGAGGGGCTGTGTGGTGGGAAGAAACCCCAGCACAATGAGGGCCAGCATTTGGGGAAAGCTTTCTGTGGTGTCTGCTGGGAAAGCTCAGAAACCCACCCTCTAGAAAACACCAAAAGTTCTACATTACTTGTAAAGATTTCTGGTGATAGATTTGTTTTCTTTTAGAGTATGGAGGAACGTGTAAGGATGTGAAACTCATTTGGTCACAGGTAAAAACTGAAAGTTGAAGGAGTGAATTTTCCCAAATTTTCTCTGTGAAGGTAAAGGCCATGACATTGTCTGACAGGGAAGAGGACAGGGCCACTGGAGGAATTTGGCAGAGGGCAACCAGTCCCAACTAGTGAGGATACAGTGGGGACTGGGATCCAATTTCTTACAGTCCCAAGAATGCCCACCTTCTAAGTCAGGATTCACTTGTAGACATCTGAAAGTACCTTAGCTATGCTGAGCAGAAAGGAATTTAATACAAGGAACAGAGTGCTTACAAAGTCATTGGAAGGGTCCAGGATGGGCCATGAGGAACAACTTCCAGCACATCAAGGCATGACCGGTGCCGGAGGGCTGCCACAACCAGGAGGAATGGGCATCCAGAAGCTGTCCTAGACATGTTGCCGGCAGGCCACAACCCGGTCGCAATTCCTTAGTTGCAATCCAGTGCTCAGAAAGCTACCGCAAAACTGGCTCTCAAGCCAAGTCATGATTCAGGACGTACACCAGTAAAAACTGAGTGCTCTGTCTCTGGAGGTCAAGGTTGAAAATGGATGGGTCTATGCTTCAGGACAATCTAACACATCTTCCGAGGCATTTGTCAGCAGAAGCAACAAAGACATGGTCTCCGTGTTACATCTGCCTCCTGAACTTCGTGCAACGGTCCTCAACAGGCCAAAATGAGTCATATCCAAAAGTTGAGCTGTAAGGGATTGTGGAAAAAGTAACTGTTAGATCTCCAGGCTTGAGGTACAGAAAGGCCCACAAGGGGGGCCAAATGGACTGTATGACAAACCACAGTATCTTTCGTGCCTTAGCCTCCCTTTTGATTATTTCTTAATCTTCAAGGTATTATACAGTAATATCAGATCAAGATTTGTATCAAAATCTAGAAGCTCTAACTGTTCTCCTCAGTCTCCTGTAGATGGCAAATCCTAAGGGGCTTTGAGAAGTATTGGTTTCTTTACTGAATTTCATCAGACCTAAGAGAACCTGAGAATTTTGAAGTAATAAGGGATATCATGTTGTCCTCATACTAAAAATGGAGAAGGAAAAATGAGAGAAATCGAGACCCCCAGTGCTCATATTCAAAATTGGGGCACTCAGACACAAAATAGCCCGGAGTAGAAAGTAGTTGCTATTTTAGAAAGAAGCTCCTAAAATCATAATGTCAGAGGTTTTTGAAAGAGCTCATGCACCATAATGTTAGACGGGTAACTGAGCAGCCTTTTTATGCCTGGGGCAAGTTCCAGCTGCCCCTCCAATTTGCCCCCCTAATTTGCCAAACCATGGAAAAACAAACCTGCAATTAGAGTTGTATTTTTAAATCGTCTGAAGTTTTATGTGGCACTTTTTTCTCCTATACACAGTCTCGCCAAAACGCTGTTATTTTCACAGAGGAAATACAAAGAGTGGGTTTAAAATTACAAGTCACATTCTAAGTCAGAAAAAGGAAGTGGGTTCTCCGGGGGCAACCTCCAGGCCGGACTCTCTGCCATTTTCCCAACCTCATGATGCCACACCTGGGACAGCTGTGGCCTACCTTTCAATGCGAAGACTCCTGCTTCCAATTTTTCTACACAGATCCATGGCACCTCACTGGCCGCCAAGCGTGTGTGCGCACATGGACGCTTTTGGTTGAGGCTGATAAGGAGGAAGTTTGGTCCCCGGCTTCACATCACTTAAATGTCAGAAATGTTCTCATTGCCTCGGTTGGTGAAATGTCCCTGACCCATACCCCCACTGAAGCTCATGACATTTTATCTGTTCTAGAAATGACAGAAGACAGGTCCCTCTGGGATTCACGCGCCTCTGGTGGGATTTTCACACCATTCGCCATGTTAACATGAAGCAACAGCTGGGTTGAAGAGAGCTGATAAAAATAGCAACATCATACTGCAAGCAAGCTGCATGGAAAAGAGGGGAATCGAGTATTCTATTTTTTTTTTCCTGAGTCCAGAGCTGTGTTTCTTGGAACATCTACTTATTCGGAAAGAGCAAACGGAGTTTATTTTCCATCGAAGTGTTGTCTGGGAGAAAGTGGAGAGGGCAGACTGTTCCTGCTCTTCTCCGCTCCGCGCTCGCGGGCATCTGGTCCCCCTGCTTGTTAACCGGGAGGTCACGTGACCTGACAGCGGCGCCCCTGAACGGTTGAGTTCAACGTTGGGAACTGGGTTTTCCAGGTTGCTGTGTGTTGCTGCAGAAACTTCCTGCTGTTACCCTAGCTTTCCATTCATTAAAGTGTAGTTTGCAATTGAACATTCTGACATAACATAGCTGAGATTTTTTGGCAACAGCGCTAACCATATTCAAGAGTTTCCTTCAGACGACATTAAATTTTCATATCCTCATGAATGCTTGCCACCTTCTTTTAATAACTTGAAAAAACAAGCTTCTCTCAGGAACTTCATTGTTCCAATATTTTCCCAGCACACATTTACTTCTTTTAGGAGTATGTTAGGTGAGTGTGTATTTATAGAGTCAGGGTGTACCTGGGTGGGTTAGAATTCGACATTTAATTTATAAAAAGTCTGCCATATGAATGGATCTCAGAGAAAAGTTATTAGAAGTCTAGTATTTTCTTCACAAGATCTTATTCTTCTCCTTCTAAGCCACTTGGTCACTTCACCACAAAATTATATTTTGTTAAAAAAAAAAAAGACATATTCACTAACTCTAAGCCCTGGGGTTTGAAAATAGCCTTTTAGAAAAATGTGTAAAAAATTTACAAAGGGGAGGTGGTAAAATGAGGCTTTCTTTCCCTTCTTTCAGAGTGAAAACTTAAGTCTTATTGTTTGCAGTTTACCTTAGGAGACTTTCTTTTTTAATGAGAAATTAATTGGCTTAAAGTTCTAGCTACTTAGACAATTGGAAATTTTTAAAACCCATTCTTAACGAAGATGCAAAGAAAGAGAGTGCCAAATGCAGTGGAAAGCCCAAACGAATTCGTAATTTATAAGTGCCCACACAAACGGGAAGTTTGTACTCCTGTTGGATAACAAGTGGTTTAGAAAGTTCTCTAATTCTCTAATTCAAATGTGGTGTTTGTTTGCAGGCTGAATTGTGGTAGCACAGTAACTGCTCCCCAAAACCTTACAAAGCATTATGTAATATAACACAATGTGGTTAACAGAGATTTTCACCCAAGTTATGACATTATTGAGCTCAATGAGCTCCACTTCAGTTTGGAAATTGGGATCTGGTTCTGCTTCTGGATCCCTGATCTGCCCCTCAGCCCTCACACACAAGACGTAAGCAAGCTTAGGACCATAACAGTGATGGGGTCAGTGGCTTACTTCACCTTGAATTCACACAAAGTTTCGTATCCGTTGGCTTACAGATGAGGAAAATGATGCTCAGAGAAGTTAAGGAACTTGTCTGAGCTGATGGGATTGAATGGGATTTGAAACACGTGGCTAATTATACAACCATTCACATGCATTTGCATTTGTTACCTGAACCTTTAGGTTTATACCCTGTCGCTTGTTGGTATCTCTTCTCTTTAGGTGAATTTAGATTAAATTAGGGTGGCTTTTATCGACTTCACCTCCCAAACAAGTGTAACACCATACAGAAAATTANCTGAACCTTTAGGTTTATACCCTGTCGCTTGTTGGTATCTCTTCTCTTTAGGTGAATTTAGATTAAATTAGGATGGCTTTTATCTACTTCACCTCCCAAACAAGTGTAACACCACACAGAAGATTNTTTCGTATCCGTTGGCTTACAGATGAGGAAAATGATGCTCAGAGAAGTTAAGGAACTTGTCTGAGCTGATGGGATTGAATGGGATTTGAAACCCGTGGCTAATTATACAACCATTCACATGCATTTGCATTTGTTACCTGAACCTTTAGGTTTATACCCTGTCGCTTGTTGGTATCTCTTCTCTTTAGGTGAATTTAGATTAAATTAGGGTGGCTTTTATCGACTTCACCTCCCAAACAAGTGTAACACCATACAGAAAATTAAAAAAAAAGTCACAGATGGGATTCTAGAATATAATTTCTCCAACAAATGATCTTATAAATATATCAGGCCCAACTTGCTTGGTTAGCCAGATGCTAAAATTGTATCACAGAAGTTCGGGCAGCTTCTGAGGAAATGGGGCTGCTTCCTGTGTGCATTTGTTAAGCCTGCTGTGGCTTTAGCCTCCCCCACCCCCACCAAGACACACCAGGCCAGAGTGTGTGTTTTGGGTGGACAGGCGGGATCCAGTCCGGCCAGCAGCCCAACAGTGCAGAGCTGGGGAGCACTCAGAGAGCCCCAGGAGCAGGGCATGGGGGGGGGTGCCTTTATTTCCCAGGGGGAAAAAAATACTATGGGAAGTATGAGCCAACAGCCAAAAGTACATAGCAGTCAAAGGCTTGGGTGGATAAAAGTAGGCAGTGATAAGGAAGAGAATTAGGGGGTTTGGGGATGGCAAGAGAGGGACTGTGAGATCTAGGGAGATGTGTGAAAAGCAGAGGCAGAAAACCAGGTATGTGCAGGGAAGGGTCAGTGCAAATTAACGGGCATTCAGAAACAATTGCCTCAGTGCCCAGGGATATTCTGGAACCCTCCCCAACACTTCTTATTTTAGTCAGGCTACTCTTGCTTGGGAGTGAAGAAAAGAACCTTAAATGAACAACTTCTAGTTACAAGACGAGAAACGTACCTGCCTCCAGCCACCAAACTGTGGAGGCAAATGGCGGCAGGACCCAGATGAGCGTCTGCTGCCCCCAGCACTCCCTCCGCCTCTCACCTTGGCCTCTCCACGTGAGTGGGCTTCGCTAGCTCAGACCACTCCTCCCTGTGAAGCACATGTGGTGCCTGGGCTTTGGGTTCTCTGCTCCAGCTTCCAGACCAGAGAGGGAAACCTCTCCATTCCCTCATCGTTCTCCCACTCCCACTCCTCCCTTCCNCCTCCCCCTCCCCTCCCCCCCACCTTCTATCTCTCTCCCACCCTTTTAGGAGGGTTAGGTCCCATGCCCACACCCTGGGCCAATCCCTGCAGCCAGGGACACGTGAGGCATGATGACAGGCCTGGCTCTGGCTGTGTGCCCAACTATGGGGGAGGAAGGGCAAGCCTTTCACCCCAGGCATGGAGGCCGGGGTGTAGGGCAGAGGATAACAGCTTTGGGACAATGGCTTAATCTCTCAAATCTCAGCTGAGAGCCGCCAGGTTGTCCTTGTTAAGGGTCCTATTAGGATCTCAGGGGGGAGAGGAAGTTTCCAACAAAGCATGTTCAATTATGTGATTCACTGGATTTGCTTTGAACCGCAGTATTTCATAGGATGTGAAATTTCCAGTAGTAGCGAAGAAGGGCATACAGTGTTTACATTTATCAAAATGGGGTGTGGATTAAAACATATCGGAGGGACAGCGTTTTAAGAGGGAGCTTCTCCAACTGTCTTGCCAGCAGCAGAATCCATTCCTGTCTGGAGGAAGGCTGACTTGCTCTCTCCAGCTGTCTGCGGGATGCACGGAGGATACGGCATAAAATGGTCAGCCACATTTGGAGGGAGCCCGGGAGGAGCCACCCACGACGTGCTGTGTATCAGGAACCCCGGGTGCCTTTTCCCAAAGTGGCCCCATCTTCTCCTCCTGGCATCCCAGCGAGGGGCTCCGTCTTGGGCTGTTCGTCCCAGATGCACCCGCCAGGAGACTGGCATCTTGGCCACCGGCTTGCACCCTCTTTCCAGGTGCACGGCTGACAGTCCATCGAGCCTGCGTCAATGTGCACAGACGATTGATGAGATGGTGTTGGCAATGCTGAGTGTGATACAGACACTCCTTTCTTTTCTGAAACCTTATTAGGATACCCGAGAGTCCTCTCAGTCCAGAATCCGCTAGGGAAAACGGGTTAGGCTGCTGCCTTGAAAAAAAAAAACATGACCAGTGTGTTTCCATTTCCTGCCCAGAGCTGGCTCTCAGCAGAAAGCGGTGGGGGTGAGGGAAGGGCTGGGCAACCACAGGCAAAACCCCTCTGGAACCCCATCAACTTCCCTGGGACGTGGGCATGAGAAGGCTGACCTGCAGGGGGTTTGGGTGAGGGACAGAGAATGACAATTTAAAAAAAAAAAGCTCCTGGCACCGTGCCTGGCACATAGGACGTGCCGAATGCGAGCAGCTAGTGTTACAAAGGGAAGTGTAAGCATCTGCCAGCTGATTTTTCATTTATTTCTTTATTTATTTATACCCTTAACTTGGAGGCCTAGCGTTGCTCAGCTTTTTGGACGCCGGCCAGGCTAAATTAACACTCTTATCTTCTGGCCCCTGCAGTTGGCAGCCTCCCTGTGGGGCCCTGAGGCCTCCCCTTTAGGTTCAGCCGCGTCTGGGGCCATCCCAGGCTGTCCTTTGCCAGGGGCCCCTTGACCCACTTGCAGGTGAGACCACCCTGGGCTCTGTTTCTGGGGCCAGTTGGGCTCACGATTCTGTGCAGGCGAAAGGAAGTCAATGGGGAGGCCCTGGGCCCCCAGGACGCCGACATCTTGCTGTGATGGGGAAGAAAGGGGGCCCACATATTCAAAATAAGCGTTTCTGCTGGACAGAAATTCACCCAATTTTGCCAGAGTGGGCTTGACTAGACGTATTTGATCCATCCAGTAATAGCTGCACCGTGGAATGCTACCCCAGGGCTTTCTTAGGCTCTGCTTCTCAAACTCTGATTTGCATTTTAATCCCCTAGGGACTTGGTTAAAAATGCAGATTCTGATGGAGTAAGTCTGGGGTGGGGTCTGAGATGTAGCAGCTCTAACAAGCTTCTAGGCAATGCCAGAAATGCTCCTGACCACGTTCTGAGAAGCTAGGCTCCAAGACGTGAGTTAGCCAACTTTTTGCTGTGGCTTTTGTCACATGCTGTTTTTATTATTATTATTATCAAGCTAATACTCTTCTTCAAACTGACCTGGATTTTAACTTCAATATATGTGTATTACCATGAAATCACAGCTTTGAGGAGTGAATTTTGTTTTAAAATGCCTTAAAATGAACACATAACCGTCAAAATAAGAAATGAATGTCTGCAATCATTTTATGTCCCACCAATGGTATAGCATAGCACCGTGTTCTAAGAAACCTGGTAATAGGAGTTCTGAAGGGAACTGTAGTCTGGACTACCCAGAACTTGTTTTGGAATCTTTTTTTTTTTTTTTAGGATTTATTTTTATTTTTTTATTTTAGGGAGAGAGAGAGCACACGCAAGCAGGGAGAGGGGCAGGGGGAGAGGGGGAGAGAGAGAGAGAATCCCAAGCAGACTCCACACTGAGTTTGGAGCCCAATGCGGGTCTCGATCCCAGGACCCTGAGATCATGACCTGAGCTGACACCAATTGTCTGACGCTCATCTGACTGAGCCACTCAGGTGCCCCTGGACTCTTTAATTTTAGCAGAGCCGATGTTTCTGCAGAAGCACAGGGGATTCTGGAGGGAAGTCGGGGTGATTTTTGGACAAGGTATTAACTGCAGGGAAGAGCTTCTTCCTGTGCCCAGCAGGCTGCGTGGAAGCAGATAACCTCCTATCAAAAGCAGGGACACCTAAAAGGGTGGCTGGCAGCCGTGGCCTCTCCTCCAAAGTCGCATCCCAATCACTTTTTCTGCTCGGCCACAATTTTGTGAAAATCTGCAGAGAGACTAGGGAGTAGGAAAAAAAAGAAAAGAAAAGAAAAGAAAAAGAAAACCCAAAAAACAAACAAACAAAAAAAACCACACACAAATTCCCTCCTGACTCTGAGGCGCTTGTTTGCAAAGTAAAAAGTCCCTGGCGAATCATTTCATTTATAATTAAATCTAATAATAAGCCATTGTGGCTAAATTAATTTTGAGCAAATTCCACGGGAACTCCATGTCCTGTATCACTTCTGAACAAAAGAGCTTGGTGTCGTATAATCTGACTGATTCTGAGGCCAGGCCTCCAGGGACGAGCTCCAGGAGGGCAGTGAGTAAATACTTGGTGAAGAGAGCTAATGCCCAGGACCCGTGGAGGTGAGAGACACTGGCCTGCTGGGTCCTGGAAGCTCCCAGAGGCTGCGGGCGGGTCCCTCAGCAGAAACTGTCTTTCTGCTCAGAGCATCAACCTCTGAACAGCCCACGACCGATGTGAAGCTGCCACGGGAACTTGATCCACTCTGGCCACAGCCTGGAGGAGTGGGTGTCCGGGTCACAGGTATCTTTGTATAGGTTCTTAAGTCCTGGGAAAACCGTGATGGGCCAGACACCGTCACAAGCAGAATCCTGCTTCATCCCCCACCTGAGAGGTCTGTAGATTACTCCTTTTTTGTCGGTGTAATGAGGAAGCTTCAAAGCACCCCAAGTGGTCACTCCAGGGCCAAGTATGAAGGAAGGTTCAGAGTTTCTATACAGACGCAGTGAGTCTGGTCATTCTGTCACCTCATGGAAATGGGGGCTATCCAGAACACTTTCCCCATGTGGGTCCCCCAGTCTCCCAGCAAGGATCTAGAAAGTTTCTCTGGAAGCTTCTTCCTTTCAGATTTGAATGTTGGTCACTCACACTTGAGTGTGAATGATTCTGAGAACAAATTCTGGGCTCTTCTGCTCTATGGCAGTGGGAGTGGGAGCCCCAAGGGAACCCAAAGATGGGAAGGCCTCAGAAAGGGGAGGCTTGGTGCCAAGGAGAAGCTTGGGGCATTCCTTTATCCTTGGAAGAAATGGCCATACTCGGTCTTCCTCAGATTGCTGCATTTCTGGCTTTGATTTATTCGTGTAACCAAAGGAGACATCTTCCCAATTCATCTGTAAATCTCTCTTGGGCTGTGTTTCTGATTTCACTTACTCGGTTTGCCATGGGGTGGTTGCTCAGCGTGTGATCCCAGTAAAAGACACAGCATGGTGAGGCCCATAGGACAATCTCGTAAACGTCCCACCATCTCTGGAATCAAGGCTCGGAAGACACGTGAGGCTTCATTTTCCTGAGCAATGAGCACCTGCCTGTGGGTGTTTTCGACCATATTAGATTAGCATTTTTTCCTGGTCATGCCAGTGGTTTGAATTATTATGATGACCTTTGAAAGAATTCACGGAGCAGGTCCTTCACAGGCTTTCTGAAGGGATGCATTTTAATTTGGACTGCTTTCCCGAACAAAAAAGATTTGGTCAATGACAGTGCTCCTGTGTTTCCTGTTGGCTTGGCCTTCCTAACAGAGACAGGTTGTGTCTGAAGGCGAGCACGAGGCCATTGGTCAGAAAACTTGGAGTCCTGGGGAACCGGCGCTGTGAGGCCGTTTGCCTGTGTTGGGGCCTGAGGAGCGTGACATTTACGTCCCTGAGCAGGATGTGATTTCCAGCTGAATGGCCCGGGCACTTCCCCAGCTTCTACTTTGGCCCCAACTGTGTATTAAGTGCAACCGACATCTCTTTTAGAAGCTCTTCACAGCAACGTGACTTGCTGGGGCTGTTTCCTTTCTAATCAAAGGAAGCCAGCGGCATCGGCAAGGGAGGCAACCCCCTGCCCAGGGCGAGGAGAAGAGCTGGACGAAGGGGCAGGAGCCGTCTCCACCCGCGGTTGGCTGCTCCCATGGGTGAGGACCGGGGAGAGAAGTGCCCCGAATTGTCATTCTCTTCCTGCCCCGTGTCCTCTTTGTCTCCCGAGGCCTCGCCCTCTGACCTTCCCGACGGGCTGCAAATCAGCAATGATTTCTCCCCCCCCCCACGGGGTGGGGGGAGGTGACCTTTAAGTGAAAATACCATCCTTGTGAACAAGAGGCCACAGACTAAAGGACACCACGTGGAACCCCAGGGAGCTGCCTTGTGTCCCCACCTGAGCCATTACCGTCCCTCAGCCTTGGAGTGCCTGTCCCTTCCACGTCTTCTTAGGGGTGGATGGGAGGTGGTCTCTGACGTTCACATCCAAACGTTGAGGTCTTTGCCTCTCTCCCTCTTGCCCGGCCCTAATTATTTCAGCAGAACCTGGTTTCACCCCGAGTAACGGAGCAGGGAGGAAGATGGGGGGTGCAGTCTATTATTAAATAACTTTGCTTTTGGTCTGTCAAGCACTCCTGGGCACAGCGGTGCTTCCTTCAGGGCAGTCGTATGTTCCAGCCAGTCCTCGGAGGAGGGGCTCCTCAGCCCGTGAGCTCTTTCATTGGTCTTCTCATCTCTTGTTCCGCTCCCCGTGCCCTTGACCCTTGTCGCAACTCAGTACCCCTCCTTCCCCAAGGCCCAATATCTTTGTGCCCTCAGCCTCCCACCTCGGCTGGAGCATCTGAGATTACCAGAGAACCTTCTCAGCCCACCTCTCATGTGATTCTCATGTGAAAAGAAGACCCTGGTCATTCGTTTTGCTTTTCTAGCATCTTTCTTTGGAGAACTGTGAGGAGAAAAACCACCTCTCCCATAGGTACTGTGATGGGCAGGTGCTTCCTTTCCCAGCCTGCCTTGCAACCAGGGCTCAAAGCAGGTTGACTCTCCTCTGCCAGGCAAATGCACCAGCACAGGGACTCAGGAGGCAAGAGCCACCGCTGGCCACCACAGTGGTGGCAGCTGAGCCCCGGTCCTGGGACAGAAGGCAGGTGGTGCTCAGTGGCCGTGGTGGGGCTTCCCCAACAGCCCTGTTCTTTTTTTTTTTTTTTTTTAGATTTTATTTTATTTATTTGACAGAGAGAGAGACAGCCAGTGAGAGAGGGAACACAAGCAGGGAGAGTGGGAGAGGAAGAAGCAGGCTCCTAGCAGAGCAGGGAGCCCGATGCGGGGCTCGATCCCAGAACCCTGGGATCAGACGCTGAGCTGAAGCCAGACACTTAACGGCTGAGCCACCCAGGCACCCCCCGTTAGCCCTGTTCTGTGTGGTGGCTTGACTTGCTCTTCAAAGATCATCGTTGAACCTTTTCTCTAGCTCTCTCCATGATTCCATGAGCTATCATATAGTCTTTCAACAGACTCCTTTTCTCATAATTTGGCCAGAATGGGTTTCTGGTGCTTGTTACGAAGAACTTTGTGGCAAAGGGCATCTGTTTCCCTCTGCCTTAAAGCACATCACAACTCCTGTCACTGGGATTTCTTTTCTCTATCCTTTTTTCTTATTTATGCTATTTTCCTCATTGACCAGCATCCCCTACACAATTTGAATTTCCTAATGGATTTAAAAAAAAAAAAAAACAGTGGCAATACTCTTTAAAAAGCCAGTGCTTTGGTTTCTTCAACAGAGAAATCGAAGGGGAGGGTGAGAGATGGGGAGGGGAAGCGAGCCTCAGAGAAACCCACGTGCTCCAAGAGCAGGAGCAGCCACAGCATGGAGGGACCTTGGCAGATGGGCCCCCTGCACCAGTTGGTGGGGCAGCCAATATTTCCGTGCCATGAAGGGGGCATAGGTGTGCCTCAGAGCAAGCTGGGGAGCTTTGGTGGTGGGATCAAGAGGACACAGAGGGACCAGTTTGATCTGGCAGCTGGAGATTGGAGGGGCCACAGATGCAGGTATGGTAGAGTAGATGCCAATGTCCTGGGGCCAATGAACATTAGACAGTTTGGTCACAGCCACATAGTGCTGCCAATTCATAATGCATCTTCCTCAATCTTACCACCTGGAGAGAAGAAGGGGAAAGAGGAATGGGGAATAGGGAAAAAAAAATCCCTGACTGATTCAGTTTTTACCCAAAGAGCAGTGAAAAAAAATCTTGTAGTAACTGAATGCAAACAAGGGCTTGGGAGCTAAGTTAAGTTTGATCATAGAAAAAGAAAGTAAGTTATGCACCTGCATGAGTCTGCAAAATTTATACCCTCTTTGCCTCCTGTGGATACCCTAGCTTTGATGTGTGGAAGGCTCTGGAAGGACATGGGGTTGGGGATAGAGACACATCCTTCCACCAACTCAGCTATGTCTTTCTCTTTAAGAATTCCAGGCTTTCTGAACCTGATGTGGTCACATTTCTGAACTTATTGGCAAGAGGCACATGACTGCAAATTGGCCTTGAAAAGTAATGCCTCCAGACAGGTCATCTAGAAGGGTCAGGGCCCTTATTCTGGGAAATTCTCGGCTTTCCTGGGAAGAAAATACTGCCTTGAATGAAAACGAGGTGAAACAAAACCAAAGGAATCGATACGTTTCCATCTGCCTTCACCACTTCAGCCAAGGCTTTTGGGAGCTAAGACTCAGGCTGTGGAGAGCCCGCTGAGCAAGTTTTTTTTTTTTTTTAAAAAGATCAGCATTCCAGGGTCATCAGGGGCTAGCCCCGGAGCCCCAGTTAGCATTGCAGGGCCCCTCTTCTGTGCCCTCCAGACTCACATTGTTCTAGAAACATCTCCTCTGATCAAGTAGGAGTAGACAGATCTACCCCCACCGTGCCCCTTGCTTTACTGGCACCTTTCCTTAGACTTCACAACGCTTGGGCTGAGGAAACACATCCACCTTTGTGTGTGTGTGTTGCTCAGGGCCCTCCACCTTTGAGGACGGACACGCTGCTTACTGTGAACTCAAGGTAGAGGTTCTGACAGGTGTCCTGGGCAGCCTTGGCACACGTCTTCAGGAGCCTCATGTCATCACGCCACATTCAAGGAACTCTCTCACATGACAGCAGCCTTCCACTGCAGTTGGAAGTTACTCATCTCCAAAAAGCCACACATTTCCTCACCTGTGCCTTCGCCATATTGTCTCCTCAACCTAGAAGTCCATCACCCCATGCCTGCATTCCCAGCCTACCTACCACAAGAGGATGTCCTGGGCTCTCCTAATGACAAAGCATGGCAGGACGAAGAAGCCAGGGCACAGGGGAAACATGAGTGGTGAAGTCTGAGAAACCACTGTGAGCTAAAGATCAATCAGTTCATCTAAAATGGGACGATGAGTCAAGGGGTGGCTTAGGCACTGACCAGATACCTGACGTTGATGGGTTCTCCAGTCTCTGTAAGCTTCTGCTTCCTCTTCTGTGAGCTGATGGGGCTGAATGGATAAGCCCTGTCTACCACAATAGCCTGCCACTGTGATTCTGGGCTTGCTTTCAAGATGGTTCACTCATGTGGCTTTTGAAAGGAGGCCCCCATTCCTTGCCATGTCGACTTTTCCACAAGGCTACTTTAGTGTCCTCACAACGTGGCAGCTGGCTTCCCACAGAGCGAGTGACCCGAGAGAGATGGGCAGAAACCACAATGTTTTTATAACCTAGCCTCAGAAATGACATACATCGCTGTGCCTTATTCCATCCATCCCGCCGACCAACCATGATCATTGTGGGAGGGTACAAGAGCAAGATACTAGGGGGTGTGGCTCATTGGCGGCCATCTTGGCGGCTGGCTGTCATGGTGCTTCGAGTCCAAATTTACTAAGGCTCACCTGCCTTACCCAGAAATCTATTGGGGGATTTCTCAGCAGTGTCTTCCTGTGGGGTCCATGGCCTGCTTCTTCGTTGCCCAAGAGTGGATGGATCCCGCGGAGCTGGATACTAGAGACAATCCTTGGGTGACGTGGAACAATGCTGGGTACAGAATTAACAGACCAACAGGAGTCAAGAAGGGGGATTTGAGGACCAAAGGCCTTGGGATATCTAGAGGCACATCCAGGGCCAGAAGGCCCAGAGTGAAAAGGACAGTTGGAGCTCAGTACAAGCGCACGTGATTTTTTTTTTTTTTTGAAGGAGGGAATAAGTCCTTCCTAGTTGCCACTGAAGTAAGTGTGTTAGAATTAAGACCTTGACTTATATTAATGCGCTTTCTTTTTTCACTTCTTCTTTGTTATTTTCCCTTATTTGGCCATGGTTTTCATTCCTTTCACGAGTAGTGGCTGGAATGAAGGAGAGGGGAGAGACTGGAATGAAGAAAGAACATTGGGCTTCAGACATCCAAACAAGCTCAGAAACAATGGGACTGAAAGCCAAGTTTTCAACTGCAAGACTAGGCCATCGAGAGAGGAAAGGTTTTCCTTAATCCAAATAGATTTCTTTTAAATATAACAGTCTTGGAGGATGAATGTGGAGTTTTTACCAGACATCATAGAGCATGGGCAGAAGAATGGGCAAGAAAAGTTCCCAATCTCACAGGTAAGGGAATGGCCTTTCCTGGAAGGGAATGTGGAAGGCAGAGATTGGAGATATTTTAAGTCAATAAAATTAGACAAAGACACTATTTGTAGGGTTCAGGGTGAGACTGGGGATATATCAAACGGTCTGAGGAAAGATCCAAAAGCTTGTGCTCCAGTTGTGGTTAGAATTCCAGGCAGAGAGCGCCTTGCAGGGCGACCTATACCCACACGGGGTGACGTCAGCAGAGAGAAATGCTGGTGTAGCACGTTTAGGCAGAGAGGGAATCTGAGATCCTATAGACCAGGCTTGTACGACATCCAGAACTTTCTGCGGAGGTTGGGAATGGGGAGCAGTAGTGTGCTAAGGGGGCAGGGGGAACAGGAAGAAGTGGTAACCTGGTAGGAGACAACACCCTACAGCTGGAGGCCAAGGCTGGGTCATGGTCAGGAGTAGCATGAGTCCAGTTTGGAGCTGTTGTCCAGAGACTGAGGGCTGACCCCAAGCCCCTCCCCCTACAATCCAACTTGAAATTGGAGGACAGAGCACAGACCAGTTATGCCTAACCTTGCTGCCATGAGGGGGTGCAAGCCCCTTCCTGATCATCCTTTGTGGGGGCAAAAAGACTTTTGAGAGGGTAGAAATCTAAAAGGGGCTTCAAACTTTGTTCAGCTAAGTTAAATCCTGAATCGTCTGAGTAATTATACAAAAGAGATTAAGTCTTTAAATGGGAGAGAACTTACCTCCAAGCAGTAAGAATAGCGTTTTATTTATTCGTGTGTTTTGTTTTGTTTTTTCTGCTTTCAGAAGGCAGTTGAGTTTGATTCAGTAGAATTTAGCATTTCTGCCACTTGGGTCACAGTGGGCGCATTTTAAACTCAGTTTACCACCCAAAGGGATATGATATGAATTGGGATGGAGGCATGGCAGTTATTCAACTTAAGGAACCAGGGTAGTGTGACTAGGAACTACTGATTTACAAACCTCCCTTGGGAGGGTCTAGAATATATAAAGAATGCCTACAAATCAACAACACCAAAAAGATGAACAGCCCAATTTTCTAAGTGGACAAATGAGTTCAACAAGCCTCTCATGAAGAAGATCCATGAAAGGCCAATAAGCACATGAAAAGGTGCTCAACACCGTCAGTCATTAGGGAAATGCAAGTCAAAACCACATTGAGACACCATTTCACACCCACCAGAACGGCTAAAATAAAATGCAGTGGAAGCTGGGAAGCATGTGTGGAGCAACTGGAACTCATAATCCAGGAGGTGAAGAACTGGTTAGCCTTCTCTTAGAGTGGTGAATGTTTATCTCCCCTTGACCCAGAAATCCCACTCTCGGGTATTAACTCAGAAGAAATGAAAACATAGGTCTACACAGAGACACGGACACAACTGTTTATAGTAATCACATTAATAAGAATCCAAAACTGGAAACCACCCAAATGCCCAACAACTGAGCAGTTAAAAACAATGTGGTATTTCCCTTTAACGGAATATTACTCAGCAATAAAAAGAAGCATTTACCGTTAAGCCTACGACATGGGTGAATCTCAAAACACAGTTTGCTGAGTGAGAGAAGCCAGACACACACGGGTACTACCGTTCGATTCCATTTGTATGAGTTTCTAGAACAGGCGAGATTGATCTGTGTCGACACAAATCCAAAAGTGGGCAGGGGCACGGGGGAACATTCTCGATGATGAATATGTTCCATATTTTGGTTTTGGTGGCAGTTTGTTATCAAGCCTCATCCAACGGACTACTTTATACCTTAATTAAAAAAACAAAAAAAGTACTCAAAAAGCCTCCTTCCTCAGTTCTGGCCCTAATTCTTTGAGCAAATTAGCCAGGCAAACGGAATAACTCACAAGTCTCAGAAGGCTCTGAGTCTTTGGGAGGGCACCTTCCCTCTCACCGTCCCTTGGTCCATTCAAGTATATATGCACACACGCACTCACACACTCACACAGGTACTCCTTTAGACCCTGCAGTTACCCCCGCAGCACACCCCCTCCCTCACAGGGAGCCTGCAGGTCCACCCCCCCCACTGCCACCCCGTCCCTCTGCCAGCCCTGCCCACACACTCGTCCCCCATCCGTGGTCTCCAACTGCACTAGAGTCATCTCCGGTTCGAAACCTCAGCACACCCTAAATCATAGTTTGTGTGTGTTTTTTTCAGCGAAATACGGATGCCTTTGAAAACCACTTTCTCCTCTAAAGGCCTCCTCCTTCCTTGTCAACTCCAGGCTCAGCCGTTTCATAAATAATGCAGCTCCCTCTCTCATCTCAATTACAAATGTGGATGTCTCCTTGTTTTGAAGGATCGGACCTGCCTCTTTTGGGTTGCTTCCTTGTTTCTCAAGTCCGGCCAGTGGCCACCGTCACCCTGGCCCCGGGGACGAAGGGCTGCACCCAGCCTCTGTGCGGCAAGCATGGTGCTGGGGCTCAGTCATTTTCATTTTATTTTTAAAGATTTTATTTATTTATTTGACAGAGATAGAGACAGCCAGCGAGAGAGGGAACACAAGCAGGGGGAGTGGGAGAGGAAGAAGCAGGCTCATAGTGGAGGAGACTGATGTGGGGCTCGATCCCACAATGCCGGAATCACGCCCTGAGCCGAAGGCAGACGCTTAACCGCTGTGCCACCCAGGCGCCCCTTCAGTCACTTTCTTGAAAGTGCACTGGTTCCCCTCTGCCTCCCTTTGCCAGAAGCATAACTTGGCAGCTGGGCTCTCTCCCTCTAGCCTGTGGGTCTGTGCGGGAGGTTCCAGTGTGTAAATGGTTTCCTGGGGGAGTAGACCTTTCCACAGGGTCGGGGCACGCCATGTCACCAGCCCCAAGTGACAAAGATCGTTGATGTCAGTATCCAAATCTCAATGGCTCTGAGCCCCTGCCTCCTTTACTGTAGGAGTTCCGAAGCTCACCCCCCTCCAAATAGTTACCGATTCAGCATCTGAGGGTTACTCCCCATCCCAGCTAGAAAAACTGGACATCCATAAAGCCAGGCCCTGCCCACACTGCCCAGCTCTGCTGGTGGCCTTGGTGGAGCTGGGCCAACCTGGGGCTGGAAGCTGGGTGCTCGCCATCCTTCCTAAGTTGTTAGCTGGGTCCCAATTGGGAATGAAGAGCATCCTTGGTCCATCTACTGAGCACTGGGCCAGGCTCTTTCTTTCCAGAGTCCAGCTCACCTTCTTAGAATTTCTAACTTTTCTGTTGTTCAACTCAAGGTTGCTGGGTCCTTGGTGAGGGGCATCCCACACCTGACCTGGTCATAACTGCTGACAGCAGCAGTGAGGCCCCACTCCTGAGAAGAAGCTGGCCTTTCTGGAAGAGGTGAAGGAGGACCTTGGGTGAAGCAGCCATATTGAGATAGTGGGCTCAGCCGCTGACTTGTGGATGGGCTCCCCAGATATCAGCCCTATTGGTGCTCCTGAGAACATAGCCTAACGGTCCTGAGGTGTTGGAGGGAGAGGCCAAGGGCAGCTCTGAGTGAGCCAGTGTGGGCACTTCTCAGTGGGGGCAAAGGGCTTCTCGGGGAGGTGGGGCATCCCTTTACCTGAGGACTTGGGGTGCCTCCACCAGCAGGAGGAGACACACCTGGGCTGGCGGTGCTGTCCCCCCAGGTCCAACACAAGCTCCATGGATGGCAGATGCCCAGGAAAAGCTAACAATCTGACGTGGCAAACAACATATCATTAAAATTCACCCTCCTCTCTCTCGTTTCCATTCTTGAATTAAAAAAAGAATCCATTTCCCAGCTTCCCTTGCACCTTCCGTGCAGGCAGGGGGAGGGGTGGGTCTGTTTCACGATCTCTGAGAGAGTGGGGAGCACTGCCTCACCCACAGGCATCTATGTGGCCAGTAACAAATGCTGGGGGACGGTGGCAGTACCAGCAGCACCTCCAAGGATGACGTAGGCTAACTTTTCAACAGAAACCATACGGTCAGATAATGGCCGCACAAAGACATCCATGCCCTGTTCATCGAACCTATAAATATCTTCTCTTACGTGGCAAAAGGGAGATTGCAGATATGATTAAGTTAAGCATTCTGAGATGGGGAGAGGACCCTTGGTAACCCAGCTGGGCCCAATGTCATCACAAGTGTCCTTAAAAGAGGGAGGCAGGAAGTCAGAGAAGGAGATGTGATGATGGAAGCAGAGGTCAGAGTCAGGTGACTGCTGGGAAGGGGTCAGGGGGCGAAGAGTGTGGGCAGCCTTTTGGAGCTGGAAAAGCCAAGGACACAGATTCTCCCCTGGACCCTCGTTAGGAACACCACCCTGCTGACACCTTGAGTTTAGCCCAGTGAAATCCATTTCAGACCTCTGACCTCCAAAACTATACAATAATAAATCCATGTTCTTTTAGGTTCTAGGAGTTGTGATAATTTGTTACAGCAGCAAAAGCAAACTAATACACTCTAGGAGTTGGCCGACTATGGAATGAAGGGCAAGGTGCTGTAAATTTTTTTTTTTAGATTCATTTATTTATTTTAGAGAAAGAGTGAGATTGCAAGCCAGAGGGGCAGAGGGAGAGGGTGAGAGAATCCCAAGCATACTCCATGCTGAGCACAGAGCCCAATGCGGGGCTCAATCTCACACCCTGAGATCACGACCTGAGCCGAAACCAAGAGTTGGAGGCTTAACCAACTGAGCCACCCAGGCGCCCCAAGGTGCTGTAAGTTCTTAAATAAATAGATTGGCTGTCACTTAGGTCACTAGACCTCTTTCCTCTCCCTTCCTTCTTAAAGGGAAGAGGGAAAGTGAGAGGGTGAAGTCTTGAGTGTGTGGCCTCCGCACCCGCTGTCCCTGGAGTGAGGAAGGACAGGGACCCCCCCGCCCCCACCCAGCAGGCTTGGGAATCCTGGAATGGAGGGAGCTTGCCCTGCACCTCCCAACAAAAGGAGGCCAGCGTACCAACCAGAGGCCCAGACCCTTTGATAAGACGGTACACGGGTGTCTCCATGCTCCTAGTGCCAACAGGAAAGGCTGAGCATTTCTCCATAGAGACAGAGCTCACTGTACTCGATTGTAAACTCAATGTGACCAGGTTCTCCTGGAGGGATGGGGTTCCTCTTCCCACTACTGAGCAGAAACGCAGCTCTTCGATACAGTGAGTTCAACTGGAGAGGATAAGGAGAGTCATTTCCCTGTGCCTCTGAGTCGTCACTGTCAGTTTTATACCCGCTACAAATACCCCGGCCCAAGAGAGTCCTTCCTCTCCCCTCGGGGGTTTGAGGCTCGATTCCCTTGGCTTCCCTGGCTGTTTGGCCCTGAGCTGGGTGGGGCCCACACGCAGGAGCAGGAGCTCCACGTAGAAAGCGGTTTCAGATTTCCCCCTTGGGCAGTGTGCCACACGCACAGGCTGCAGGGGCTGCTGACAGCTATGCCCGGCCCGCAGCCCAGCCCCCCACCTCCTGCACTGCTCAGACCACTGGCAAACACCCGCCCTCCTCCTCCCCTCTCTTTTTCCCTGCCCCCTCCCCACGCCAACTCTCCCTCAGGCTCCAGGAAAAATATTCGGATATTGCATGTGCCTCCTGTCACGAAATCCACACAGGCAGAAGAAAGAGGATGAAGGCGGGTCCATGGGAGCCCCCCGCGACCTCAGAGCACTTCGTTCGTGCAGCCAGAGCCTGGGGATGTGAGCTGCGCGCATGCCGCCAAACTGGCCCAGGGAGCACCTCGCAGGAGGAGTGTGGCGGGGTGCTCCCCGGGACTGGAGGTCTTGCAGAATCTGCAGGATTCCCTGCTCTCCATCTCCAGCAGACAAGCTCCCGGAAGGCAGAGCCAGCCTTGGCTCCTTTGAGGCCCTCCATCTCCTGTGTCCTTCCACGTGGGGTGTCTCCCGTCCCTCCTCCTCTCCAGCACGGGGGTAGCCAAACCTACTGCCTCTCCACGCAAAAGCGCAAACCGTCCTGAGCGCAGGCTGGCACAGCCGGCAGAATGAGAGGCCCGGCGGGCAGTCAGGGACCCATTTGGCGGAATTTCCACAGGAACCACGGGTGAAAGGAAACAAGGGCTGCAGTGAAAGAGCAGTCTGGGCTCAGTCTCCCCAGGGAGGAGAGATCTGTTCCTTTTCCTAAAACACGCCTTTCTTTGCACGACCCTTATGTCCCCCCTGGCTGTCTGCTCCCCACACCACTTGCTGCCCAGACCCCGCCCAGGCGTGTCCTCCCCGACCATCTCCCCCAGGGCGTCAGAGGCCCACACGAACACTTTGAGCCCCCAGGAGCTGCTGGAAGTTCACTAGAGGCAGCAGGAGCTCCCTGGGATGAGGGGCTGCGGGACTTAGGGGGTCTTTCAGTGACAGTCAGAGGTCTCTGAGTGTCAGAGAGAAGGACATTCCCCTTTGTCACTCAGAAGGGAACAGGAAGCTGCCAAGGGAGCTGAGGGGAAGAAGTGGATGACATTTGCTCTTCAGACTTGCCTTGATGCCGTGGGGGTTTTGTTTGCTTGTTTATTTTCGCCTTTGGGTTTTTTGTCTGTTTTTTATCTCCGCCCCACTGAACTATGGCATAAGAGAAGTCCTGACCCCTCTTCAGACAGCTTTGACTATGCGTTCCAGCCAACGTTTCTACTCCAATTCACTTCAGCTTTTTAACTCTTCCTCGAAAGGAGCAGTCCCCAGGCCAACCCTTGAACAGCAAATCCAAATAACAAGCATTTCTTCTTTCTTCTTGAGCTCAAATATTTACCCGCATACCCTGAGTGTGCCCAGGCACTATAGATACTCACAGAAAGCTGCTTCCTAGGCCTGAGGTGGGCCTCAGAGACCCTCCCCCAAGAAGGACCCTGAGTCTTCCCATGTCAGGGGACATGGTCAAGCCCTTTTGTGCCTCCATTTCTTACCTGTGAGACAATGACATATGGTGTCACATTCTAGACAGGCTCTTGGGTGTTTATAGAAACTTCAAAGGCTGAACAATGAGAGCTAAACTTATTTTAGTGATTCCTGTGTGCTGGGCACCATTCTAATTAATCTTCACAACCACCTCATGAGCTAAGTACTACTGTTAACCCCATTTTACAGACGAGAAAGCTCAAGTCCCATAAAGATAAGCACCTTGCCAAAGTCGCACAATGAATAAGTGGCAGAGGCGCGACTCGAACTCAGGCCATCTTCAGAGTCTTGCCATGCTCAACTAGCTCAACTGCAGATCACTGTTACCGTGCAGGGGAGTGACTCAGCATTGTCAGACACTCGAGTTTTTCAAGAGAAGCCAGAAATCTGGATATCTATGTGAAATTTCCTCATTGAAAACTGTCATCAAGTAATTCAGAGCTTTTACAAATCTTATGTGAGAAAAAATACCGCTTTCCTATCCCCATCTGGCTCATCACCTTGCCTGCCTGTTTGTGGCCTCCGGCTCAGGCCAAGGAAGGCAGATTGATTGAATATCCTCAGTCAACATTCTGTCCGTAGGGGCTACACCGAGTGCGATGTTGAGAAGGCTTCTGAGTGTGAGTCTGGCCTCCGTGAGCCAAAGTACTGCCATCCATTAGTAATGTCTGCCATGGGCACAGCCTGGAAGGATAGCGTCTGTGCCATGAGTTTGCCCTGACTGGGTTAGACATTATACAGAGTGGACTAAGGTTCTGTTCCTGATCTTCTAGAACCTAACCGCTTAAGTCCCCTACCCCACCTCACCTTGGCCCAGAGCACCTTCAGATGGAGTAAGTGTCGAATGTTCTAGGTACTAAATACCTACATCACTAACCCTTGTGACAGAGGTGAAGTCATGTGCATTGGACTCTGGGTCAGCTCCACTTTGGCCAGCAACTGGAAGTCCCGCATCTTTCATCATTGCCGCAAGAAATCCAGCCTCTCCGGGGCACTCTGTGACCTTCTCGGCGTGTCCACAGCACGTGGCACAGAGCGTTGCACACCCACATTATTTTCAATGGAAAAAGCCTCAGAAGACTAAATATTTCTCTGGAGTGCCTTCCCTCTCACCCTGCTGTGGGGTTCCTTCTAAGTCTGGCACACCCCTCCCATCTCCTTTCAGGGTCTGACCCTGCTGGCCTTTCCCTCGTGAGGCCTTCCTCAGAGAAATTCCCAACACTTCATCCCTTTCTGGAGGAGCCCTCTCCTGAGGCTTGAGCAGACTCCTTAGAATCACCCTTTATCCTGATTTGCATAAGAACAGAATTTCCCAACGAATTGAGCCTCTCCTCAGGAGTTCTCATACTAGCTGCTAACAGAAAATGGAACTCCCAGGTGTCGTGGTTCCCATACAGTCCCACAGAGGCTGTCCTTGACACAGATGTGTGGCATTTATGATAGCCAGGTGGCCTCACCCACATCCTGATTTTTTTCTCTTCATCGTATCCATATTCGCTCAGAGTTTCTTTGGCCCGGTGTAGCTCTCCTATTTCCTGTCTTCGTAAAATTGGTTTTCTCAGTCAAATGACATTTTGTCATTACTTTGTTCACCCATTGGATAAATGCCACTGGAGGGGCCAGACACTGTTCTAGGGCGCAGGGATGCAGCACTGACCAGAACAGAATTTCTATGCTCTTGGAGCCTCCTTTCTCTTTCTTTGACTCATGTAGCAGTGGGTGCCTGTAAACAAGCTAGCCTTGAGGATTCTTGGGTTTCCTTGGGCACAGTCACATACTTGGATCTTGCCCCAGCTTGTGCTGGCTCTATGCGTTTGGCTTTGGTTTCTCCTCGTGGAGGCTTCTTTTTCTAGCTGTGTTCACACCGACCCTGAAGAAGGACCACCCTCCCCAGGCCGAGGCATTGCCATGTGATCCTAGATGAGGCACCGGAACTTCTGAAACCCCTTTCCTGACTTGTTAAAGACAGCGAGCTCCTCCAGGTCGGGCTGTGGTGAGTCGTAAGTGGAGTAAAGCAAGTCAGCATGAGACAGATGTTCCTTATTATCGTAGCACAATCATGTGAAGAGATAAAAATTCAGCGTCCTCCTTCTACCCCGCCCCCAATATTTTCTTATTGCCTTGATTCTTCCACAGGCCTTCTTTCCCTGTGAAAGACAAGGTACCACAGCATTCAAATACCAAGGAATCAAATTCTTGGCTTTGAAGTTTCAAGACAACTTTTAAAACTTATAAAAGAGAAAATAGTCTTGTGAATCTAGACTTTTCGCTATGCAAGAGTGTTTATTAGTCAGCATTCTCCTGCGAAAGAAATAGAACCAGTAGAATATATACACACATATATATGTATGCATATGTGTATATGTGATCTCTCTCCTTTATATCTACTATATGTTGATATCTCACTTTTTACCTATTATATCTCTACCTATTGAGATTTATAAGGAATTGGCTTATGTGGTTATGAAGGTTGAAAAGCCCCAGACTCTACAGTTGGCAAGCTGGAGACCCAAGAGAACCAATGGCGTGATTCTAATCTGAGTCTGAAAGCCTGAGAACTAGGCAAGCAGGTGGTATAAGTTCCAGTCTGAGGAATGAACAAGACCACTGGTCTGGTTCAACAGTCAGGCTGGAGGAGTTCCCTCTTTCTCAGTCCTTTGTTTTATATTCAGGCCTTCAACTGTGATTGGATGAGGTCCACCCACATTAGGGAAGGCAATCTGCTTTACCGAGTCTACTGATTCAAATATTAATTTCATCCAGGGACATGCGGGTAGCTCCATTGGTTAAGCCCCTGCCTTCAGCTCAGGTCGTGGTCTCAGGGTCCTGGGATCGAGCCCTGCGTTGGGCTCTCTGCTCAGCGGGGAGTCTGTTTCCTCCTTTTCCTCTGTGACCCCACTTGTGCTCTCTCTCTCTCTCACTCTCTCTCTCACTCAAATAAATAAATAAAATCTTGAAAAAAAATTAATTTCATCCAAAATACCCTCACAGACACACCCAGAAAAATGTGTGACCAAGCATCAGGGCATCCCATGGCCCTGTCCAGTTGATACTTAAAGTTAGCTATTAACAAGAGTGAAAAAAAAGGAAAAAGGTTTGCTGAGTTTCAAAGAGAAATGAAAGAATTTTAAGAAATTGCAACATAAGGTTAATTCCCAAAATTGTAGGATGGGAAGAGGACAGAAGAAGAAGCCAAATAAGCTACCGCCATGCAGACCAGATTCAGGTTCCCAAGGCCAAGCACAAAGGAGCTGCAAGAGGGAAGCCTGTGACTCAGTCCTCCCAAGATGGCGCAAGCTCCAGGGAAGATAAAGAAACCCCTAGATGAATTTGGGGAAACCTTGCACCAGCTTCCTGGTAGAGGAGCAGTCAAGAAGAGAGGGGTGTGGGGGCATTTTTTTAAAGATTTTATTTATTTATTTGAGAGAGAGAGGGAATGAGAGAGAGAGCCCATTGGGGTGGGGGGAAACAGAGGGAAAGGGAGCAGCAGATATCCTGCTGAGCAGGGAGCCTGACGCGGGGCTCATTCCTGACTCCAGGATCGTGATGTGAGCCGAAGGCAGACGCTTAACTGACTGAGCCACCAGGTGCCCCTGGTGTGAGGACATTTGTGTGAGAGCCTGGGTTGAGTTTCCTGCAACCCCACAGAGATTGGGAGAGCAGCCAAAACCCTGTATGCCTCTGAGATGCGTATGGCAGGAAGCAGAGAGTGGAAACTGGTGGCCCAAAAGATGCTGGGGGTGTGACAAGAAGACACAGTCATCGGTGGCCGATTGAGCTATATGCAAACCAGAGGTCAGATGGTCATATGTTCAATCCCATAGACATGAGGAAGTGCTGGTTGCTTCCAGATACCGGTGGAAATCAATGTTGATGGTTAACACTGAACAGTGGGTATCTCAGCGGGGGCCTGCACAAGATGGCTTTTGTCCTGCTCAGGAGAGGCTAGACTCTAGTAACAGAATACAGTAGTAACAAGCAAGCACCTGGAGTACCTAACAGTTTGCTTCTCTTTCATTGCAGTCTGATCCACTGGAGCTCTTCCTGAGTAGCTCCCTTCCAAGCAACGACTCAGGGATCCGATAGGCTGTATTTTAGTTATGACTTATGGGGTGTCCTCAGCAGGGAAGAGAGGAGTGGCAGGTTACACAGAGGGTTTTTCATCACCTTAGCAAAGAAATGACTGATGTTATCTCTCTCATAGCCCCTCGGTCCAAACTAATCACATGACCCCAACTTAGCTACAAGGGACGATGAGAAACGCAGTCCCCCTTTGTGCCCAGGAGGAGGGAAATGAAACAGGGATTAGGGAAGCCTCATGTTGTCTCTACCACCATCATGATCCAGGCATATCCAGGACACGACGATCCATAAATCCGCCATGGAACTGAGATGTCATCCCAGGGAGGAAACCCTACATTGCAACAAGCTTTAATCTAATTTGAGAAATCGCTAAATTCTACTGGGTTTTTATGAAAATGACTAAGTGACAATTTTTGTCATCAGGGAGAAATAGGGATGGAAGATAGGAAATAGATTCAGGTATAGAAAAATAAATGAAGTTGAATCTTTACCTACAGGATAACACGGATAATTATGATATTACATGGGTTGTTACATTATTATGGGTTATATATTTTTATAGCTGGAAAAAGCTTACAGATGGTTTATTAGAACTGGGGTAGCATAGAGGTTCGGTGCATTGGAGCATGAGTTCAAATCTGAGTTCGGTCCCCTGCTAGCTGGTGTGAGGGGGAGGGGGAAGAGGGGAAGGAGAGGGAGGAGGGGCAGGGAGGGGGAGGAGGGTGGTGAGGAGAGGGAAGAAGGGGAGGGGGAGGAGGAGGAGCAGAGGAAGAGGAGGGGGAGGGGGAGAGAAACTACCCTTGATTGAGGTCCTGCAATGTGCCAGGCAATTTACTTAACTGCCTCATTCAATCCTTGAAATAAAGCTATGAATTGGGGATCATTATCACCATTTCATAGATGGGACAATCAAGGCTTACAGAGGTTGAGTGACTTGTGCAAGGACACTGGGGGAGTTTTAAAACGCATCCACACTGAGATCCAACACTGGCCCTGCATCCACTGGCTGGCCCTGGGCAAGATACTTCATGGCTCTAAGCTATGCTTCCTCTGCCTATAAAAGGGGAATAGAAATAATATTGCAAAAAAAAAAAAAAAAGTCCACAAATCCTTTGACCTTCCTCCAGCCAAGAGGCGGGGTCTCTATTCCCTCCCCTTAAATCCGAGCTGGCCTTAGTGACTTGCTTGTGACTAGTAGCATGAAGCTCACAGCCCAAGGCCACTCAGAAAAGACCACGTGGCTGTCTGCCTGGTTCCCTCGGGAACACTTGCCTTGGGAGCCCTGAGTTGTTGGGATGGGTTGAATTGCGTCTACCCCAGATTCAGACGTTGGAGTGCTAGCCCTCATTACCTCAGGATGTGACCTTCCTTGGAAATACCGTCTTTACAGAGGTAATCAATGACAGTGAAGTCAGTAAAATGGGCCCTAACCCAATTTGACTAGTATCCTCGTAAAGGGGGAAATTCAGACTCAGAAACGTTCATGAAGGGAAGACGGTGTGAAGACACGGGGAGAAGAAGGCCGTCTACAAGCCAAGGAGAGCCCTGAAGCAGATCCTGTCCCCTCTGCCCTCGAAAGGAGCCCTGCTGACACCTCGATGTTGGACTTCCAGCGTCCAGAGCCGTGAGATGATACATTTTTGTCGTACCAAGCCACCCAGTTTGTGGCACTCTGTCATGGCGGCCCTTACAAATGAAAACAGCTTTTCTATAAGAACTGACTTCCCTGAGGCCACCGTGTTGTGAGGAAGCCCAGGCCACATAGAGAGGCGCCATCTCTGTATCCTGGTGACGGCCCAGCGGAGAGCCAGTACGTGAGCAAAGACGTCCCAGATGATCCCCGCCCCTAGCTAGCGAGTTACTAGGGAACCCCTGCCCACCCGTGCCCAGATGAGGCCCGACGTTCCCCAGTCCGTGGAGCATTCCATATCCCTAACTGAATTCTCAACCCAGGAACTGCGAGCATAAGAAAGTCGGTTTCTTCTGCCACCAAGGTTTGAGGCTTTACACAGCAAGGGGAACGGAAGTAGTCTCACAGCTCATGGGGGTCAGAGCTGGGGCTCTGTGACTCTGGAACGCAGGCCTTTCTCTACTCCCCGATGCCAGCTCAGCAGCTTTGCTGTCTCAGAGGGTGTCTGGGTAGGAAGGTCTTTGCTGAGTCTTGTCTCCGAGGAAGCAGGCTGGCCCATGTGGGCTAGACTCTGATTAACCAGTGAGGTCTGTCTGGCCCCTGAGGAAGCCAGCTGCGCTCAGCCTTCTTCGAGCTTGAGGGCAGCCCAGGCTCCCAAAGGTAGCTACCACTTCTGGTCTTTCTGAGGTCTGATCACTAGGTCGAGGGCTCAGACTGGAGGTGCTGCTTGCACCTGTTCCCGCGGTCCTTGTTGCCCATGGGTTTGTATACTGGGAGAGCTGCTGAGAGGTCGACTGTAATCTGGGCCTCTGATTGCCCAGGTTTAATTCTGGCCACGAAACGTATTAGCTGCATGGTCCTGGGTAAGTTATACAAGCTCCCTAACGCTGTTTCTTCATCTGCAAAATGGGGAAATAACAGCACCCCCCTCGTAGGGGTTCTCGTGAGGCTCAGTCAGGACATTCTCAAGGGAAGCATCGAGCTGGGGCCCAGCAAGGAGTCAGCCCGCGGCATATGTGAGCCTACTACTACCGTTCACCAACACCAACTGTTTGCCTGTAGGAATAGGTTTGCTCTCCTCAAAGCACAGGAGTGGAGTTCCCGGGAGCTTCCCTGCAAAGAGGAGATGGTAGCTTAAAGTAACCCCCCCCCAAATGTGGAGCTCTTTCAGAAGT
The DNA here is from genome assembly GCF_002007445.2 of Ailuropoda melanoleuca. Lineage (NCBI taxonomy): Eukaryota > Metazoa > Chordata > Mammalia > Carnivora > Ursidae > Ailuropoda > Ailuropoda melanoleuca. The sequence continues at coordinate 17,449,589 of NC_048226.1, read as the reverse complement.
TATCGAAAAGAAAAAAGATACCCAACAAACCTCAGGGAGCATCGTCATTACTGGCTTTATTATTCCAAACAGCCTTGAAAAACTCATAGCTCTGAAACTACAGAGGGTAGCAGTCAGGCCTCTCGTGAAAGTCATCCCCGCGGTCACAGCCTGGCCATGGGGCACTGGGCTTCACTTCCTTCCCCATTTGTGGCCACCGTGTCTGCCTGTGCCCCCTACCAGGGTGCAGGCAGGAGCAGTGGGAGGGCCACGTGGCCTCCCCCTTCCTCGCCAGCGCAGGAACATTCATCGCCTGCCACCCTAATGACTCCTTGGAGAGAGAAGGCGGATGGGGTGACTCAAAGTGTACCATCTCCTCCCCCCTCCCACGCCCCCCAACCCCGCACGCGGCTGCCCTGCTGAGCCCCCTCTTTCCAGGGTGAGAGTGAATCACGGCTCCAGGCCCTGGGATGCTCCTGGGCCCCCCTCCCCAGCGCCGATCCGACAGCAGAGTGCTTTTATGGATCAGAGCTTATTCCCTCCTGAGCAGCAGCCTGCCCCACGCGGCACTGTGTCAGAAACCATCTCTGGACAGGCTGCTGGCTGGCTGCTGAGTCTCCCTCCTGCTCCACGCGGGGCAAGGCTTGTCCAAATATTTGGCTTGATCCTGCTTTCTGATTCATCATGTGCAGGAACCTCTGTAATTTCATCTGCTGCGTGACTCAGACCAGAGCGGAGCGCAAGTGCCGGGCTGCGGGGGCCAGGCCTGCAGCCAGCGCCCGCCGCTCCCAGCTCAAGATGTGGACACTCTCGAGCCCGGCTCGCCTCAGATTAAATCTCTTTTGTCTGAGATGATTAATGAAGCCCCAAACACGCCTCAGCACAAGGGTGTGAGGTGCACTTTGTAGCTTTTCCAAGTTTTTTTTTTTTAAAGGCTAAATCCATTTGCATCTCATAAATTATATTGGCTCCAAAATGAAATGTTCCTGACAGCTGCAGGCAGGGTGTGGGTTCTACTAAGACATCCGCCCCCCCGCCCCCCGCCGTGGTCCCCTCTCTCTCATTCTGAGACCCTAGGGACAAATCCTGCTTGGCTTCCAGACGAGGCAAGGAGGCAGCAGAATGACCTAGATTCCAAATCCGCAAGACAGGTACAGCTGTCTCGCCTGTCTTCAAAAGGCTGCCAATGCCCGGGGTTCCCAGGTTTTGGAAGGAGCCGGCGGGAGGAGGCTCTCTCGTGTTCTTGCTCTGGCCCTCCCTGCTTCCGGATGACATGGTCGTTTTCTTTTTCAGCAGGACTGTCTGCCTAGGAAAGGCCACCAGCTGGGCTGGTGGGGCCCCTCAGCCCACAGGGTACCCCTGGGTGATACTACCTGAGTAGGGGTGTGGGAGAGGGGGTGTCATCAATAGCAGACCTAAAGAATCCCCTGTGGAGGTGTGAGGGGGCAAGGGAAGCGGGCCTCCGAACAGCAGACAGGAGTGGGGATGACAGCTTGGACCCGGCAGTCTCCAGGACTCAGAGACAGCGGAGTTTAAGTCCAGCTTCCACCACTTTCCAGCTCTGTGGCATTGGACAAATGACTCACCCTCTCTGAGCCTGTGTCCTCATCCGTTCATTCATTTAATGCCTATTTTCTGAGCATTCCCTCTCTGTCAGGCCCAGCCCGCCCCCTCGGCATTACATGCTAGACGCTGCATAAATCAGCACAAGCATGTGCATCCGTCACCCGTCAGGTGGTGGTAAGGACTAAGCAGAAGAGAAAAGTGAGGTGGGGGCCAGAGAGCCTCGGGCGCCTCCACTGCGTTGGGCCACGTACAGCTGGGAGATGGGGGGTCCAGCCTGGGAGCCCGAGAAGGCACCAGCAGTGATGCAGGAGGGACGGGGAGAGCGCGAGCATGAGGAGAGAGAAGGCCTGTGTAGCACACCGGGGAGCTCAGTGAACGGCCTTGCTACCATTAGCATTATTATTATTTGCCCTCTGGCAGTGAGCATGGCAATATGCATGGGGCCGAAGATGCTGCAGGGAAGGAAGAAGGGGCTGGGAGGAAGGCGGCTTAAAGGCCAAGGTAAAGGGCACACGGCCACACTGTGATGGGGGCCCGTCTGATCCAGCCGCGCCACCTCCATGCCTGGCCTCCGCAGCCCAGGCAGGCTCCGCTTCACACCCTGCCCCAAAGGTCAGCTGGCTAGGGTTTCACAAGCAGGCATTCCAGGTCTGGGGCCCACACAGGGAGCACCCTGCCTGTGGTCAGGCCTCCAAGTTCCCGTCCAGGGCCAGCTGCCGGAACTTTGGCCCATCCCAGTTGGCCTCAGCTGCTGCCAGGCAGGGGTGGGGTGGGGAAGTAGGAGAGAAGCGGGCCCCGGGGCAGCTGTCCTCCTGTAAGAACCTGAGCCACGCCCAGGCCAGGGAGCACTCCAGACTCTGCGGGGAGGGGGGGGGAAGCAGGGTGTGTGTGTGTGTGTGTGTGTGTGTGTGTGTGTGTGTATACGCACACATATATGCGGACTTATTTCATGTGTTTTTTATTTAATTTAATTCCCCAAGATCCTGGGTAGCAGCTATTATTTATCCCCATCTGATAAGTAAGGAAAAATGAGACCCAAGGAGGTCTTAAGAAACTAAAGCCAGGAAGCAGATGGCAGAACAAAAATTCGAATCCTTTGTTCCGTGTGCCTTCAAGCAAGGGCCGCGAAACAAGAGGACACATGTGTTAGGTGGGCCTCTCCGTGATCACAGCTCTCATTATGCTCTGTGGATCGAAACAAAAGAGAGTGTTGTGTCTCCTGTTTTGAAGGTTCAAGGAGAGTCAACAGAAGGGGATGGAGTTTTGACAAGGCCCCCACCCCGTCACCTCTCTGCCCGAGTGGGTGATGCCCACGCAGTGGCCCTGTCTACCGGATGTCCCTGGGCTCCGGGCTCCTGCAGAAACCCTGCAGATGGTGGGTGGGCTCCATCTGAAGCCCGCACTCAGCGCTTTCCACCGCCTTCCCCTTCCCCTTTCACTTCCGGGCACTATTTGGGTCTCTGCCTGCTTCCCGCGAGGGCGAGAGGGCGCACAGATTACTGTGCTCATCTCGGGGTCCCGTGGTGCCAGGCAAAGTGAACTGCCATCGTGGGGGGGAGGGTTCTCCCTCCTGCTTTTGCCCTGCAAACCAGGCCACGGAGACTCAGCTGAGAAATGCAATCCTCCCCAGGCTTCCTGCCTGCGGCCCACAGCGCAGAGGAGGCCGGCCATGCAGAAGAGTGCTGAGTGACGAGTGACGGGGCAGAAATCCCACCTTGGCCTCACCGGCTGCAGCCCACCAGCCTGCAACAGAACAATTCCTCCAAGTGGGAACAGGCCCTCAGAGAGAAGCCACAAAAGGGAGGGGAGGTGGGGGTGCTGCCTTTCTGATGGGGGATGTGGGAGCTTTCCAGAAATAAATGAAAGTCGCCCTTACATCTTGGAGAAGTTTAAAGACACCCAGAGAATGAAATCTTAGATTTTTCCTTCCTAAAAGGCTGAGGCTGGGCATAATTCTCTGCTTTTGTTCCCCTCCTTTGTTGAGTCAGTGTTCCTGGCCATCCTGTACCTGTGGTTTTATTGTCATCCGTTTTGGAAATGGGCAGGGTATAAATCAGTCCGTGAAATTTAAAAATGTAAGCTTTTGGTCTAGCATCGAAGTAGACAAAGAAGAAACAGGCACTTAATAAATGCCTTTGGAGGCTTGTGATTTGCATGGGGCTTCCAATAAAAGGCAAAGTCTTTGCTTTGAGGTTACACACACTGAATCCAGGGTGGTCCTCAGGCCTCTGGTCACAGCACGATCAGTGCTGGTGCCTTGATCTACAGCCCTGGAAAACGCAGCTGCTGGGGACCATCTGTACCGGGGCCACCCCGGGGACCAAGAAAGGAGAGGGGAAGGCTCCTTGCTGCGGGCAGCATTGGACATGCTCCCTCGAGGACTCCTCTGCAAAAGTGGTCCAGAGAGGGTGACACAGACCAGCTCTGTGCTGGTCTTCCCATCCCCTACTCTGTTTTTCCACCACTGGCTTCCCCAGCAAAGTCTGACAATCCTGGAGAGTCAGAGCTCCTGGGAGGGCCTGTACCCCATGGAGTCAGGGGAAGGCTGGTTTGCCTGTCCGCACATTGGGCATATGGTGCTAGAAATGGCTGAGTCTAGGGGAGTTGGTGACAGAAGAAGGAAAGTAAAGCGTGTCCCTGTCACAGTGGAGGGCTCGGCAGAGCCGGCCCCAGGGACCATGGACTCCCTGAGTTGGGGGAAATATCCAAGGAAGGGTTGTGGGATTTGAGGCAAAAGATAAAACAGACTGGTTTACATACTTAAGTTGTGAAGAGAAAAACGTGTTACAACAAACCACTCACCTGCCATCCTTGCTTTTTATTTGCAAGGGCAGCTGTGATGAAAACCTTCAGGGGAAGTCAAGGTCAACATGCAGTCCTGAGTCATTAGCCATACATAGATTAGTAGGTTAATACAGAACAGTCTCGACAGATGAATTACACCCAGAAGCTGTGTATGAGTCCTTGGAGTTGACATTGAAAGTTTCAGTTATCATAGGGAGAGTGATGCCTGCTTAATTTTGATAGGGCTTCATTATTGTGATAAATGTCCTTGGAGTTTAACTGTTTCCCTTCACCTAATGTCAGAATGAGGAGCTCAACGACAACTGGGCTGCTCCCCTCTCTCCCCAGCCCCTCTGAGATCCTTGGCGAGGAGCCTGGAGGAGTAGAAGCCAAGTGCTTCAAAAGGATACATCCTCCTCACCTGGGACCGTCAGAATACTTTTGGCCAAAAGTGACAGAAGTCGACTTCAAACAAGCCCGTGAAATTTATTAGCAGGAAACTGGGTGCTTCCTTGGAATCGAAGGTGAGATCAAACAATTGGGCCTCCAGAGAGGTAGGAACCAGGCCTAGAAGGTGCCAAGAATGCAGGAAACGACTTCTTGTCTGTCTCTGTCATAGGCTGCACCTGTTTTTGCCTCTGCTTCTTTCCACCCACCCGTCTTCTGTGTCGCATGCGGTTAGAGAGAAGATGGTCATTGCAAAGCTCTGAGTTTCCTCTCTCCAGAAGACCAGCCACTTTCACCAAGCACTAATTGGTCCAGCCTGGTTTAAGTGTTCATACCTGATCCAGCCCTCGGGGGGCCAGGGGTGGGGTTGTGTGTCTAGATACGGCCGCCAGGAGCCCCCCAACCCCCGCCTCCGTGGGTGGATGGATGGAAAGGCTCAGCGCTCAGAGAACAGACATCGTGAGCAGGTCAGACACTCTGAAAAAGGATATGTCCCGTTCCTGAGATCAAAATGGCACTGCCAGAATTTCTTGATGCCAGGAACAGCTTGATGGAACCCTGGCAGTCAGGAGGCCTGGCTCTCCCACGCTTTCTCCCCTTCTCTTTATTACAACTTGCTTTAGTAAGGCATCTGGTCGTCGCTTTCTTCAGGCTGATCATTTTCTTGTACACTGCAAAGCTCGGTTCTCCCAGATGTGCTGTAGACATCCATGCCTGGGCTGGGCGGAGGGATTTGGAATCCTGGGATTGCCTTTTCTCCTCTCGAATCCTCCCTTCCATGGGGCTCTCTGTGAAGGATAGAAAGTACATCATTCGATGTCAGACGCACTGGGTTCTTACCCACACTCAGCCACTTACTAGTGTCTGACCTTTCTGAATCTTGGTCTTCTTGTCTGTAAAATAAGATGGTTAGTGAGCGATCTCCCTCAGGGTTGTTGTGAGAACTTGGGATCATGTATGTGAGATTAGTTCACTTAGCTCTATTCCAGGCACACGGAAAGTATTCAACACACTTCAGCCTCCTTAAATCCCCTCCCTACCACGGGAGGTCTTCCAAAGGCAACATTGTTGTTCTTCCTGTCCCTTCCCCGCCAGGGCAACTTTCAGCCCAAGTTCTAATGGCAGTTAGCGCCATCCACAAGGAGACTTAGGCATTACCGCTCAGGGGTGCTCAGGTACATGGGATAACTGGCAGCCATAAATATTGAAATAGGCTCATTCATTTGTAGTCAAGCAGGCCATCTTGACCCCGTGCCTCAGAGAATGGAATGGATACGACATTCCCTTGAAACCACCGTCAGAGACATAGTCTGAGATGCTGGGCCATGACGACTCTCTAATTTTTGAGTTACGTGTGTGGAGTGAATGAGTCAGCATTAATAGAGGATACAAAAACCTAGCAGAAATCAGACCACATAGTGGGGCGCCCGGGTGGCTCAGTCATTAAGCGTCTGCTTTCGGCTCAGGGCGTGATCCCAGAGTTCTGGGATGGAACCCCACATCAGGCTCCCTGCTCTGCTGGGAGCCTGCTTCTTCCTCTCCCACTCCCCCTGCTTGTGTTCCCTCTCTCGCTGGCTGTCTCTTTCTGTCAAATAAATAAAGAAAATCTTAAAAAAAAAAAAAAAAAAGAAATCAGACCGCATAGAAAGAATGAAGAAAGAAGCCCACAAGACCCAGGAGAATTTCTAAAGAATCTTCTCAGAGTGGTTAGAAAATCAAGGGGATTCCATCCTGTCTCCAATATGGCCACAGCCCACCCATTACCAAGGCCCTTTGAAGGGGGCCACCGAGAAAAGGAAGGTCATGGGCTTGAAGGGAAGACTGGAGATAGACTCAGAGCTCTGCAATATGGAGGAGGGGCATGCCTTTCACCAGCTCCAGTCACATCTGCTCCCCTTTTAAGAGTCAAAGCCTTAGGACATGACATAAAGATGGCGGAGCCTGGGTTGTGGGAGGGCTTGTGGCTGAGAACATCTCCAAGATGTCACCAAAGGAAATCATGGCTCTGTGAGCAGAGACGGGGGCATGGCTGCTGGGTAACGAAAAACTCAACACAGGTTCCCCACACCAAGTCCTGTTTATTCTGCCTACAAAGTATTTTTCAGATCTATTTCAAATCTGTTTCTCAAAACCATTCCTGCCTCTCTGATTCCGCGGCCTCTGCCTTATCACAGGGGTTCCTCAGCTGCTGCAGCACAGGCCCTCCCAGCTTCCTGGGCCTCTTCCCCTTCCCCTCCACCCAGCTGCCAGACTCACTTCCAGAAACACACACTGACTTTGTGACCCTCCTGTTCGCAAACCTCCCATGGCTCCCAACCACCTGCGGAAGAAGATAATGTCCACATGGGACCTCAAGCTTGTTGCTGGTGGCACGCCCCCACTCTGGCCTCAGCCACAGGTGACCCTCGGCCTCCATGCCTTGGTCCACGCTGATGATTTCCCACTTGGAAAACCACCTCTTTCGCACTCTTCCCAGCTCACTCTTGCTCATCCTTTTTCAGGGACCCAGTCAAACGTGGCTCTCCTGCCCTCTGAGGCTCCCCAGGGCCTCCAGCAGCCGTGATTTCAGGATCTCATTCCACCCTGGTGACCCGAATGCAGTGGGAACTGAGATCCTGGAGAGTGGCGACTGTGGCTGCCCAGCAGCAAGCCTGACGCAGGGGCTGGACGGCTCCTGCAGTCCACGCTCCCGGCCCGCCTGCCCTTCTGCTGGGCTCCTGGTGCTGCCGGCATCGGGGGGCTGGGAAAACCCCAGCTGGCTCCATTTCCTGTTCTCCACATCCGCACAGCTCTTCCTTGTCCCAGGCTCTTCCTCTCCGGAGAGCTCCTTATCTGAGGACGGGCCAGGGCACAGCAGCGCGCCCGGAGAAGCCGTCCTGCCGATTTCCTGCCTTGGCCTCTCTGGATTTGAGTCAGAAGTCTGAGCTTACAGCCAAGCTCTGAACCTCTTCTCCAGCCAGGGGACCTGGGCCACTGCTTTGACCTCTGCAAAACCTCAGTGTCTTCATCTACAAAATGAAGCGTTATCTTGTTTGTTTTGCACAAGTTTGTCGTTAAAAGTGAAAGCGTGTCTCTCAACCAGTTCTTTTCCCTGCAAGGAATCACTGTGAGCACTGTACAATGTACCTGCCCAGAGCTTTTCTATGGATTTACAAAATACTTACATTTTATTGTGTTTTGTCCAGAAAGAATCCCATATACATATTCTTCTATGCCTTGCTGTTTTCACCCCATGGATTTGATGCTCCTTCATCTGATGCTTTCCTTGCAGCGTACGAATGATCCAGAGTCCATTTAGCTAGGCTCTTCACAATAGACATCTTAACTGTTTCCCTTAAAAATTTTTTTGTTATTAAAGTTTTTATTTTGTTATAATTGTAGATTCACATGCAGTTGTAGAAATACTGCAGAGAAATCCCATGTACCCTTTACCCAGTTTCTCCTCAGTGGCATCTTTCAAAACTCAGTACAACGTCACCACCAGGATATCGACACAGGTAACAACAATCGAGAAGCTGAAGATTTCCATCACCACAAGGGGCCTTCCTGTTGTCCTCTCTCAGCCCTGCATACTGCCCTCCCATCCTCACTCTGACTCCCAGCATCCCTCATCCTTTACCTCTGGCAGTCACAAGCCGATCTTCTATTTCTACAACTTTGTCAGTTCAAGAATACTATATAGGGGCACCTGGGTGGCACAGCAGTTAAGCGTCTGCCTTTGGCTCAGGGCGTGATCCCGGCATTATGGGATCGAGCCCCACATCAGGCTCCTCCGCTGTGAGCCTGCTTCTTCCTCTCCCACTCCCCCTGCTTGTTCCCTCTCTCTCGCTGGCTGTCCTTATCTCTGTCGAATAAATAATAAAATCTTAAAAAAAAAAAAGAATACTATATAAATGGGAGCATACGGAATGTCGCCTTTGAGATTGTTGGTTTTTTAAATTTTTTATTATGTTATGTTAGTCACCATACTGAGACTGTTTTTTTCCACTTAGCATCATCCCCTAAACATTCGTGCAGCTTGTCGGAGCTTGTCGGTATTTTTGTTCTTTTTTCCCGCTGAGTACTGCTCCCCGGGACAGATCTGCCAGTGTGTTTCATCATTCACAGTCAAAGGCACCCCCTTGCTTACAGTCAGGGGATATCACCAATAACGCTGCTACAAACATTTGTGTCCAGGTTTTTGTGGAAATAGAAATTTAATTTCTCTAGGATAAACACCCAGAAGGGCAAATAGGGTGTCGTATGACAGTTGCGTGTTCTGTTTTATACTGATTTCCGGAGTGGCTGTACCATTTTCCATTCCCAACAGAGATGTGTAGGTGATCCAGTTTCTCTCTTCACATTCAGTGTTGTTCCTGTTTTTTATTTTCATTTGCGCCTCCCTAATGCCTAACAATGTTGAGCATCTTTGGTGAAATGTCTCCTCATATCATTTTCTTTTTTTCTTCTTTTAAGATTTTATTTATTTATTTGACAGAGAGAGAGCCAGCAAGAGAGGGAACACAAGCAGGAGGAGTGGGAGAGGAAGAAACAGGCTCCCAGCAGAGCAGGGAGCCTGATGCGGGGCTTGATCCCAGGACCCTGGGATCACGCCCTGAGACGAAGGCAGACGCTTAATGACTGAGCCACCCAGGCGCCCCACCTCGTATCATTTTCTAATTGGCTTTTGTTTTGCTTTGTTTTACCGTTAAGTTTTGAGAGTTCTTTGTGTGTTATTCTAGATACCGATTCTTGGTCAGATACGTAGTTTCCAAATATTTTCTCCCGGTCTCTAGCTGGTCTTTTCATTCTCTTACCAGGGTCCAGTATAGAGCAGAATTTTAAATTTTGACAAAGCCCCATTTACCAGTTTTTTCCTTTATTGGTTGTGCCTTTGGTGTGAAGTTTAGGAACTCTTGGCTTCACCCTAAATCCTAAAGATTTCCTCCTATTTTTTTTCCTAAAAGATTGAGGGTTTTACATTTCACATGAAGTCCATGATCCGTTTTTGAATTAGGCGTGAAGTTTGGGTCCAAGTTCACTTTTTGCCTATACGTGTTCAACAGCCCCTGCGACGTTTGTTGAAAAGGCTATCCTTCCTTCATTGACTTGCTTTCACATCTTTGTTAAAAATCAGTTGGACATTTTTGTGTCTATTTCTGGGCTCTCTGTTCTGTTCTGTTCATCTATTTGTCTATTTCTCTGCCAGTACCGCACAGTCTTGGTTACTCTTCTTTTTCATAATTTACTCTTTTCTTCTCAAAATTGTTTTAGCTATTCTTAGAAGTTCATTTGCTTTTCATATACATTTTAGAATAATTTTGTCAGTACCTACAAAAAATTCTTCGTAGGGAGTTTTGATAGGAACTGTGTTAAATCTGTGTATCAAATTGGGAAGAACTGACGTCTTTACTATGCTGAATTTTCCAACCCATAAATCTGGTCTGTTTCTCCATTTTTTTAGATCTTTCATTTCTTCATCAGAAGTTTATAGTTTTCAGTATGTAAGTCTTTATGCTTTGTTAAATCTGCCTGTAAGGATTTCATTTTTTTGAACAATTGTAAATTGTGTTGTATTTTTAATTGCTAGTGCTGTTAGTATATAGAAATACAATTGATTTTTGTATGTTTATCTTGGATCTCACACCGTTTCTGAACTCACTTATTTGTTCTAAAAGGTTTTTTGTAGATTCCTTGGGATTTTCTATGTCATTTATGAATAAGTACATTTTTATTTTTTGCATGCGCTTAAGCTGTGTCACTTTCATTTTATATTCTTAGATTGGGGACACTTTTATTTCTTCCTTTATAAATTGTATGTCTTTTATTTCCTTTTCTTGCCTTATTGCAGTGGATAGAAGTTCCAGTATTATGCTGCATAAGAGTGATGAGATTGGACATCCTTGCTTTGTTCCCAGTATTCAGTCTTTCATGGTTGAGTATAATATCAGCTGTAGGTATTCTGTAGCTGCTTTTTACTAAACTGAGGGAGTAGAGCGCCTGGGTGGCTCAGTAGGTTGAGCCTCTGATTCTTGATTTTGGCTCAAGTCATGATCTCAGGGTCATGAGACTGAGCCCCATGTTGGGCTCCCTGATCAGAAGGGAGTCTGCTTAAGACTCTCTCTCCCTCTCCCTCTGCCCCCCAACCATGCTTGCTCTCACTCACTCTCTCTCTTTAAAATAAATAAATATAAAAAAATAAAACTGAGGGAGTACCTCTATTCCTAGTTTGCTGAGAGGGTTTTTTTTTTTTAATTAAACCATGAGTGGGAATTGTATTTTGTCTAATTCATTTTCTCAGTCCGTTGATATAATCATATGATTTTTCTTCTTTAGCCTATGACATGGTGGATTACATTGATTGATATTTGATTACTGAACCAGTCTTGCATAGTTGGGATATACGTTTGATCCTGATGTATGCTTCTTTTCCTAAATTGCTGAATTCTATATGCTAAAATTTTGCAACTGTAATCACGAGTGACGTTAGTTTTGTAGTTTTATTTTTTTATTCTGTTTTTGTTGGTAATGGGGTAATAGTAGCTTCATACTACTTTCATTTTATGAAAATGAATTCAGAAGTGTTCCTTCTTTTTTTTTTCTGGAAGAGATTGTGTAGAACTGGTGTTAATTCTTTAAAGGTTTCATAGAATTCTGTGGTGCAACTGTCTGGGTCTGGAGATCCCTTTTCTGGGCATTTTTTTAAAATTTATTTTTTATTATATGTTAGTCACCATACAGTACATCATTAATTTTTGATGCAGTGTTCTGTGATTCATTGTTTGTGTATAACACCCAGTGCTCCATGCAATACGTGCCCTCTTTAATACCCATCACTGGGCTAGCCCATCTCCCCCCCCCCCCCCCAAACCCTCAGTTTGTTTCCCAGACTCCATAATCTCTTGTGCTTCATTTCCCCTTCTGTTTACCCCCCCCCTTCATTTTTCCCTTCCTTCTCCTACCCATCTCCCTGGTATTCCTTATGTTCCACAAATGAGTGAAACCATATAATTGTCTTTCTCTGCTTGACTTATTTCACTTAGCATTATCTCCAGTCCCATCCATGCTGATGCAAATGTTGGGTAATCATTCTTTCTGATGGCTGAGTGATATTCCATTGTATATATGGACCACATCTTCTTTTTCCATTCGTCTGTTGAAGGGCATCTCGGCTCCTTCCACAGTTTGGCTATTGTGGACATTGCTGCTCTGAACATTGGGGTGCATATGGCCCTTCTCCTCACTACGTCTGTATCTTTGGGGTAAATACCCAGTAGTGCAATTGCTGGGTCATAAGGTAGCTCTATTTTTAACTTTTTTAAGGACCTCCACACTGTTTTCCAAAGTGGCTGTACCAACTTGCATTCCCACGAACAGTGTAAAAGGGTTCCCCTTTCTCCACATCCTCTCCATTTGTTGTTTCTTGCCTTGTCAATTTTTGCCATTCTAACTGGTGTAAGGTGGTATCTCAATGTGGTTTTTATTTGAATTTCCCTGATGGCTAATAATGTTGAACATTTTTTCATGTGTCTGTTAGCCATTTGTATGTCTTCATTGGAAAAGTGTCTGTTTGTATCTTCTGCTTTTTGGGCATTTTAAAATTAAGATTTCTCTTTCTTAATAGCTGTAGGCTATTCAAATGATCTATTTCACATTGGATGAGTTGTGGTAATTTTTGCTTTTCAAGAAATTGGTCCATTTTTCTAAGTAGTCAAATTTTTATCTTTGGAATTGTTCATGCTCTCCCATTATTATCCTTTTGATATCTGTGGTGTTTATTTCCCATTTGTAGTGATATTTCCTATTTTGTTCTTGATATTATTAATTTGTGTCTTTTTTTTGTTTTTCAGTCCTGCTAGAAAGTTGTCAATTTTGTTGATCTTATCAAAGAACCAGCTATTTGGTTTCATTGAATTTCTCTTGTTTTTCTGTTTTCAATGGCACTGATTTATGCTCATAACCTAATAATTTCCTTTCTTCTTTATTTTTGCTATTCTTTTTATTTGTTTTTGAGATAGGAGCTTGGATTATTGATTTGAGACTTATTCTTTTATCTAATATAGCATTTAATGTTATATATTTTCCACTGAGCACTGCCTAATTTTGACATATTGTATTTTCATTTTTATTTAGTTCATTTTTATTTTAAATTTTTTCCTTGAGATTTCTTGTTTGACCCATGGATTATTTAAAAGTGTGTGCTTAGTTTTCGAGTATTTGGAAATGTTCCTGTTATCCTTCTATTATCAAACTGTTGATTCAGAGTTAGATCCCATTGTGGTTCGAATGCACATTCTGTATAGGTTCAATTCTTTCAATTCTGTTGAGGTTCATTTTATGACCCAGGATATAATCCAACTGTTTCATGGGCTATTGTTAAGAATGTATATTCTGCTGTTTGTGGAATTAAATGCTTTATAAGTATCAATAATATTGTTCTTTCATATGCTTGCTGAATTCTAATTGTGTTATCAATTGCTGAGAGAAGAGTGCTAAAATCTCCAACTATAATTATGAATTTGTCTACTTTCCACTTGCTTCTCTCGGTTTTTGCTTCACATTTTTGTAGCTCTGTTGTTTGGTGCAGAAACATTTAGGACTATTATGTTTTCTCGGTGGATTGACCCTTTTGTCCTTATGTAAAGTCCTTCTCTGTGCCTGGTAACATCCTTGGCTCTGAAGTGTACTTTATCTGATATTAAGAAGGCCACTCCTGCTTTCTTTTTAAAAATGAACTTTTAATTTTTTGATAGCTTTAGAGTATGGAAGAGTTGTGAATATTTCCATATACCCCATGCCCATTTTTCCTTATTAACATCTTACATTAGTGTGGTATAATTGTCACAAGTAATGAACCAATATTGATACATCATTATTAACTAAATCCATACTTTATGCAGAGTTCCTCAGTTTTTAGTTAATGTCCTTTTCCTACCTGGCATTTTCCACTCAGGTTACCACACTGCAATTTAGAAATAATGTCTCCTTAGAATTCTCTTAGAGGAGACAGTCTCTCAGACCTTTGTTGTTTTTGGTGACCTTGACAGTTTTGAGGAGTATCAGTAAGATACATTATAGAATGGCCCTCAATTGAGATTTGTCTGATGTTTTTCTCATAATTAGACTGGGATTATGAGTTTGGGAGGAAGACCATACTATTATCATACCATATAGACAGTACATACTATCAACATGATTTATCGTTACTTGTGTTAACTTTGATCACCTGGCTGAGATCATGTTTGTCAGGTTTCTTTATTATAAAGTTACTCTCCCCCCACCTTACTCCCTTTCCATACTGTCCTCTTTGAAAAAGAAATCACTATGCACAGCATAGTGACTACAATACTTGAGGACCAAGGATCTACAAATTATTTAGAATTCTTCAGCTTGGGACATTTCTCTATATTCTCTGTTTGTTTATGTATTTAATCTTTTTTTTTTTTAAGAGAGAGAATGAGAGCAAGAAGGGATGGACGGGGGCGGGGGGGAGAGAATCTTAGGCTAGCTCTGCGCTCAGAGAGGAGCCCAATGTGGGACTTGATCTCATGACCCCGAGATCATGACCTGAGCCGAAATCAAGAGTCAGAGGCTTAACTGACTGAGGCACGCAGAAACCCCTGTATTCAATTATTGTTATACCTGTATGGACTCAAGGATATTTATTTTATATTCTGGGTTACAATACAAGATTAATTTGCTTCATTTCTCGAATTGTTCCAGCTTTAGTTCTTGGGAGCCCTTTTAGTTGCCTCTTGTGTCCCTTTGACATACTCCTATCATTGTGTTTTATTTTCTGTTAACTTGGTGTTCAGTACTTCTTTACTTTCTGGCCCTACAGGATGCTCAAGAATCATCTAGTATATTCCCTGCCCAGCTGTAAAAGTGGCCATTTCTCCCGGGAACTCTGCTTCCTTTCACTGGAGAATGGTCTTAGAAACCAAGATCTGGGCGCTAGGTGTGGTCCCAGGACATCAATGCTTCTGGGCCCTCTTGGCTGAGAGAGCAGGGAAGTCTATGTGTATACACTAACCTGTGGTTTTTCTTTCTTATTGAAGTACAGTCAATATAAGATGCTGTATTTGTTTCAGGTGTACAACATAGTGAATTGGCAATTTAAAACATATGCAATGCTCACCTCGAAAAGTGTAGTGACCATCTGTCACCATAGAACTTTATGACAATATTATTGACTGTATTCCCTATGTTCTACTTTTCATCCTTAGAACTTATTTATACTAATCTGTGTGCATATACTTATCTATAAATATTTCTAAATGTGTGCATCTGTATTTATATTAAGTTAAACATGACTTCACATTGATATTTCCAACTCTAATCTATCACCCATGGATCATTCTAGCCTTCTCCCTTTGCTTGTCTGTAATGTCCCATTCCAACAGTGAGAAACGTGACCTCCAACATCCACCCAACCATTCACTTAATTGTTCAATTCCAGTATTCATGTATATTTGTTTCAAAATGTTTAACCCATACGGCTGTGGGAAAATAACTCAATCAATGAAAATACAGTGCTCGTATACACTTCTTATTGCCTTTGGTCGTACAATTTCATTCATTCCCAAACTTACTTAGGTCAGCACCTTCTCCCCCATCCCCTTCAGGGATGTTGTTTCATGCAGCTGTAACACAATTATATTGTTTTGTCACAGTCTGCCTTCCATCCTGGGATCTCTTGACCTCCTAAATGATTTTCAAAAATGTGCATACATTAAAGATCACTGTGTGCTGTAAAGTTCAATGTATTTTGACAAATGCTCAGTGTCAGAAATCCACCATTATGGTCTCATACAGAATACTTTCTTAGCCTTACAAATAATCCCCTGTTCTTCACCTCCTTAACCCTCCTCCCATTCAAAACCCCAGCAATCAGCAATCTATTTACTGTATCTATAATTTTGCCATTTCCAGAAGTCATATAATGAAATTTTACAGTTTTTCAGATTGGCTTATCTCACTTAGCAACGTGCATTTAGGATTCATCCATTTTTTTGTGGCTTGACAGCAAATTTCTTTGTATCACAGAACAGTACTCCATTGTCTGGATGTACCAAGGTTTATCTATTCACCTATTGAAGACATCATGATTGCTTCCAGTTTTCGCCAATTATGAATAAAACTACTATCAACATCCACATGCATGCTTTTGTGTAGACATAGATTTTCAAATCTGATGGGTAAATAACTAGAAGCATGATTAGGGATTGTATGGTAAAACCATGTTTAGTTTTGTAAGAAACTGTGTCTTCCAAACTGGCTATGCCATTTTGCATTCCCACCAACAATAAATGAGAGTTCCTGTTATTTAGAAGGCCACAGCAATTGGTATTAGTTTTTACCTCTGCTTTCCTTCATGTGACGTTCACACAACATATCTTTCTCTATCTTTCTACTTTCAACCTACTTATATCATTATATTTGAAGTGAGCATCCTGTAGACAGCATATAGTCTGGTCAAATTGTCAAATCCACTCTGCCAGTCTCTGTCTTATAATTGGTTCATTTAGAACATTTACATTTAATGTAATTATTGACCTGCAAGCGTTTGATGGCCATCTTATTTTTTGTTTTCTATTTGTGCTCTTTGGTTTTTATTTCTCTATTCTTCTTCCATCTTCCAGTGGGTACTTGAACATTTTTTAGAATCCCATTTTGATTTATCTGCAGCATTTTTGTGAATTTCTTTGTGTAGTTTTTTAGTGGTCACTTTAGTTATTACACTGTATCTATCTAACTTATCGCAGTCTACTGGTGTGGATATCTTACCTGTTAGGAGGAAGTTTAGAAACTGTGCTTCTTTTTATATCCTTTACCTCTTCCTGTTCATAATATAATTGTCCTAAATATGTTCTCTACATCCATGTAGAACTGCCTCAGACAGTGTTGTTATTTTTGCTTTAACTCTCAAACACAATTTAGAACACTCAAAGAGGAAGGAAAAGGTATTGTATCTGCCTATATTTTATATATTTCCATTGTTCTTTCTCTCTTTGTTCCTGATATTCCAAGATTCCTTCTTTTACCATTTCCTTTCTGTTTAGGCAAATTCCTCTAGCCATTCTTTTAAGTCTCTGGTGACAAATTCTTTAGTTTTCCTTCACCTAAGAATGTCTTGATTTCCCCATAATCCCTGAAGGAACTTTTGTTGCGTATAGGATTCTGGGTTGTAACTTTTTTCTTTTAGCACTTGGAAAATGCAGTGACTCTTCTTTTTGGTGTTCTTGGGGTTTGTTTGTTTATTTGTTTTTGATGTTTTTAAATAAGAAATCTACTATCCTTTGAATTGTTTTTCTCCTCTAAGTACGTGTAATTTCTCTCTTGCTGCTTTCAAGATTTTTCCTTAGTTTTTAGTTTTGAGAAGTATCACTATAATGTATCTATACCAAGATTTCTTGTTTATTCTTTTTAGGACATGATCAGTTTCTGGAATCTATATATTTAGTCTTTTGCCAAATTTGAGAAGTTTTCAGCTATTTTTTCTTCAAGTACTTTTTAAGTCCAGCCTGAGTTCTCTTCTCTTTCTGGGACTTCAATGACATAAATGTGAGATTTTGTTGTTGTTGTTGTTGTTGTTGTTATAATCCCACAGATCCCTGAAGCTTTTTTTTTCCCTCATTGTTCCCTTTGTTTTTCAGATTGGGTCATTTCTATTGTTCTACCTTCAAGTTCCCTGATTCTTCTGTTCCCTTCATTCTGCAATCTCCACTGAGTTTCTTATTTTAGTTATTGGATTTTTTGGTCTTAGCATTTCCATTTGGCACTTTTTTAAAAGATTTATTTATTTGAGAGAGAGAGAGAGAGAGAGAGCACATGCTGCAGAAGCAGGGGAGGGACAGAGGGAGAGAATTTCCAGCACACTCCCCACTGAGCCCAGAGCCCGACATGGGGCTTGATCACACGACCTGACCTGAGCTGAAATCAAGAGTCGGACACATAACCAACTGAGCCACTCAGGCGCCCCTTCCATTTGGCCCTTCTTTATATCTTTGCTTCGATTTTCTATTTTTCATTCATTTCCAATGTGTTTATAATTTGCTCATTGAAGCATTTTTATGATTGCTGCTTTAAAATCCGTGTCAGATCATTTCAACATATCTCTCATCTCAATATGCATTGATTGCCTTCTTTCCTTCTAGTTAAGGTTTACCTGGTTTTTGATATAATAAGTGACATCCAAATGAAATCTGGACATTTTGGGTATTACATTGTGAGATTCTGATCCTGTTTAGGCTTTTGATTTGAGCTGGCTTCTTCTGAGAGTTCTCCAGCAGCAAATGTGGGAATGCTGCCTCATTACTGCCAGGTAGAGACAGAAGTCCAGGTTCCCCCACTTGGACTCTATTAACACTCGAGGGAAGGGGGTACCATGTGACTGCTGGTCCAGGGTGGGAATTCCAGTTCCCCATTAGGTCTCCAATGGTACTACCCCAAAGGGAGGGGGAGGGATGTCTCACTACTGCCAAGAAGGGGTGGAAGTCTAGGTTCTTCCTACATTTTCCACTGACAATGCAGAGGGCAGGGAGTGAAATTTGCTTTTTAAAAAACTGCTGTCGGGGCGCCTGGGTGGTGCAGTGGTTAAACGTCTGCCTTTGGCTCAGGGCATGATCCCGGTGTTCTGGGATCGAGCCCCGCATCGGGCTCCTCTGCTGGGAGCCTGCTTCTTCCTCTCCCACTCCCCCTGCTTGTGTTCCTCTCTCGCTGGCTGTCTCTCTCTGTCAAATAAATAAAATCTTAAAAAAAACAAAACTGCTGTCATACACAAAGCTGTGCTAAACATTTGTGCTCTGGCAGGAGGATCTAGACTCTTGGAGGTAGAATCAAAGGTAAGAGAGAATTCTCATGACACTCGGAGAGCAATATGCAAACTGAGGAGTCCATGGGGTGCTAGGGACTTCATAGGGTAACACAGGGAGTTGTATGAGGTGTTAGGCAGGTGGGGCTTTGGTTTTTCCACTCTGATTCCACTGAAACTGCTCCCCGCCCTCCCCTGTCCTATTCACTCAGCTTCTGGATATGATTTCGTTTGAAGAAGTAGCTCCATGGCTAAAAGGGTTGGGAGGTGGCATTTGGAAACCACAGTGAAAATGTCTGAGTCGCCTTCCACTTGCGAATGTCTGTGATGGTGTGAATCATAAAAATGTCCCAGCCACGTTTTCCAGGCTGCTTTCAGGAGAGGAGACATGAACTTGAGGATAACTGGCTTTGAAAATCGTTGGCTGTAGAATTATCTTAAAATACCAAACCATCGTGGTGCATTTTAAACAGCATTTGATTTATAACAAAGTTAATTGACATCGGTCGTGTGAAGCAAGTGGCACCTGTACTAAAATTCCCAGGCTCGCGATTTGGAGAACAGCTGTTTGGAGGGGCCCTCAGAGAGCACTGTTAGAATTGGAAGGTGGGGGCAGGTCAGGGGGCTGCCAGGGGAGGAAGATGGCTGCAGCAGTGTTCGCAACCTTAGGAGAAAGTTCCCTTGCTAGCAGGAGTCTTTTCCCGAGCATCTCTCCTCCTGACCTCCCATCCACCGTTCTCACCCCGCATGTGGGTCTCACTTCGAGAGGCAGCCACCTCACATTCGGCTCGTGACACCTTCAGGAGCTCTGCTAATAAATGCATATCGGAAAAGCGTGCTGCCCATGGGACCAATTTCTTTTTCCATCACCCGTGGCTTCTCGACACAAAATTAAAGGCAGTGGCAACTAATTGCAGCTGGTGGCAGCATCAAAGGTTCTGCTGCTGTCAGGGGACCAGGTCTGTGTGCCACCGCCTCCCTCTGACACTCCCGCCTCCCACCCTGGGATCGAGCGAGATGTGAGGGGACTTGGCTTTCATGAGACAGGCATCATTCTGTTAGCACTCGGCTAGACTTCTACTCGTTGGCTGAGGCCAAGGGGGCTGCCCACCCTCGGCCCTGCCCAGCCCCAGCCACCGTGGAGGCTGGTCTCTCCAGAACAAGGTCTGCCGGAGGTGGTCCTCTTGGCCCAAGCACAGCAGCCTGAGAGGTCATTCTCAAGAAGTCCCTGGAGGCGGCCCTGCCAGAGGGCTTCTTTCGGCCTTGCCCCATATGTAGGGTTTAACGAAAGATGTCAGCAGCCCTCTGTCCCACCTCAGGACCCGTGAGTGTCCCCATGGGGCGCCTCTGCCCTGTGACTGTAGGCTCTTCTCTCTGTCTTGGGGGAGAAGCTGAAAGAGAAGGAGGGCATCTCACGGTGCCCTTGTGGCCCTGGCCAGAGTCTTCGGTGACGTCTCACAGTCACAGAGCCACACTCAGTTGTGCAGAAAGACAAGTAGAATTTGCCAAAGCTTTGGATATAAGCGGTAAGAGAAATAGGGGAGTCAAGGATGGCATCCTGGCTTTTGGCCTGAGCAAAGGAAGGACGGAGTTGCCGAGAAATTAGGAGGAGTAGCTTTGGGGGTGGAAATCAGGAGTGCTGGTCTGGGGAGGATGCAGTGGATTTACAAGCCCAGAGTTCAGGGGAGATGGTCAGGCTGCAGATATAAACGTGGGAGGCATCAGCTGATTTGGACATTCTTTCCCCAACTGCTTCATACCTGGCAAAGGCCCTGCGCCCCCACCCCCCCCACCCCCCGCGGTGAGTTAGATGCTCACTCCCTTGGATGCCCCGCCCACCTGCCCTCTCTCCCTGCAGAGAAGCAAGCTGGTAGGCAGTGTGTCACTGGGGCCGGCAAGCTCTCTCTGGGCCCCAGACAGAACATTCTCCGATAAGATCCCCCCAGCCCACTCATGGCTACCCACCCATACCAGCCAAGTGTCACGGAAGGAATGCAGTGGCAGCTGGGCCNTGTTGTCAGAGAAAACAAATTCCTCAAGCAGGTTTATCTCCTTGTGGAGGAGGGATAATCAGCAGCCTGAAGTGGCAGTGGAGGGAGGCCATGTGCTCCGGCCTCAGCAGACACAGCCGCTTGTGCCAGGGTCAGCCGGGCTTCTGGGAGAACCTGGTTCTAGATGGGGGCGTCTGGTGAGCCGGTGTAGGGGAGAGGCCCCCACCCCCACACAAGCCAGATCAGTCCCAGCCCCAGCTTCCCCAGGGTTGGTACCCACAAAGGAAGTGAAGCTCGTGCAGAAATGGTGAGGGGCACAGGGGAGACAGGGTAAAGCTAACGTAGGGCCACAGTTTCTGAGGCTCGGTGTGGAAGTCTCCATGGTGACACTCGGAGCTTTCAGCAGGAAGCCTGTTGGGCTTGATAATACCGGGAGGCAACAGCTCACATTGATGGGTCTGGTGGCCCCTGGGCTTGCGTAGTGCACAACCTGCCCGGCCATCCCTGGGGGCCCTGGGTGCAGGTCCCAGTTCTCTGTCTATATGGCTGTAATTATGTTATAAGAGACAGATTCCCATCCTCAGCAGGTGGATTTGGAGAACCCATCCCTGGGGAGCCTCGTGTAACATTTAGGAAAATAAGACCGGGTGGGTCCCGCTCGATAGAGCAAGTCATAACATAATGGCCAAATGGAACCTTTCTTAGCTTTCCCTCTGCCCCTTCTTTTTTCTACACCAGGGGTTCCCAGAACGTGCTGCCCAGTCCAGGAGCAGCAGCGGCACCTGAGAAGTCAAAAATAAAAATTCTTAGGTGCTCCCAAGACCTGGGGATTAGACACTCCGGGCGGAGCCAGCCACCTGTGTTTAACAGCTTTCCAGGGGATAGTGGTGCCTGCTAGCTTGAGAGGGACCCACCCAGTGTGGGGATAGCTGCCTTTCAACCCTGGAACCAGCTGAAGAACTTTAACAATTGCCCGTGGCCTGGATCCCACCGTGGAGATCTGATGTTCATCGGTCTGAAGTTCAGCCCAAACACCAGGACTTTCGCGGCTTCCCCGGTGAGAAGCTTCATTTCCTGAAGGGCTTGGCTCAGAGTCGTCTGGAACCAGAGGGTCAGTCCAGAGGCTGCACCTGACACGTCACAGGTCTGACGCTCACACTGGGGAGGCAGCTCAGCGAAGAGAGAGGTCCTTGGGCTTCAGGGTGCACCAGAATCAGGCCAGGGCCATGGGGGACACTTGCTGATGCAGATTCCCTGGGCAGCCCCCCGCCCCGATCCTAAGTCAATGGGTCTGGAGTAGAAGCTGGGGATTTGCCTGGCGAGCAGTGCCCGGTGAATGGGATGTGGACTCAGGGAGCCCTCCTTTGAGAACCACAGGTCAGAATACCTGGTTCTGGTTCCATCTTTGCCATTGACCAGTCACATGTCCCCAGCAAGTCACTTCATCAACTGTTGCCTCATCTCTGCCTGGGGAGGAGCAAACAGCAGCTGCTTGGACACCAAGGGCTGTGCTGAGATCACATGGAGACAGTCACTGTGGAGGGCAAGGCAGAGGTGAAGGTTTGCTAGACCGTGCCCCTGTTTGCCTGGGCCTGAGCTCATGCAGAAGTCTTTCATGAAGGAGCCTCGCAGGGGTGGAGGGAGCCAAGGCGGAACGAGCAGAACCAGAGTGGGTGGGCACGGCTCACAGCTCCTGGCAGCTTCGGGGAGGGGCTGTGGCCCAGAGGAAGGCTCTGGGGTATGCGGTGGGGGCGGGGGCAGGGGCAGGTGCATGGTTCCGAGAGCCAGATCTGGCACAGAGCGGCCGCAGCTAACCAGGGGCCCCTCCTTTCTGCTGGGCTCCACCACCTCTGGGACTTGGGGTTCTGTTCAGCCGCCCCTGAACACAATCAGCCACAGCCACTTCGCCTGATAGTTTTGTTTTCTTACAGAACGAGGCCAGAAGCAGACAGGGTGGGTGGTGCTGGGGGGGCGGGTGCACCAGGGTCCCAGACTCCTTTGAGCTCTGGGCTGTGCCATCCTTAGTCACCAGGCGGCCACCCCTGGCCGGATTTCGCTTCTGCATTCTGGCAGGAAGAGCAGGAAGCAGCCAGGAGACAGGGCGGTGACTGTGTCTGGAACAAGCTCTTCCCCCGCATCCCAGCACCCTGCCACGTGCGACTCACTGGCAGCCTCAGTCACATTGGTGACCTCGCACACTTCCAGGTCCCCGCTACCCGGGAAGCTGGAGGCGCAGCTGTTGAAACAAAATCCAGGTAGGGAGGCAGGAGGTGGAGGTCGAGTCAGCCCTTGGCTGGTCACAGTGGACTCTGACATCTGCTCGGATGGCCTCCGAGTAGCCGCTCCGCAGGGGCGTCACTCAGACCACCGTGGGGCAGACGGGAGCCTCCTGCCCGTCCTGGCTCAGGTGTGGCCCCATAAAGCCCAGGCTGCGTCCAGAGAGACTGTGCCATCAGGAGAAAGACACTGGGGAAAGCTCACTTTCGTCACCAAGGATGAGCTGAGTGTTCTGGGACATGTCCCTGAACCCAGGAGCCTTGACTTCCATGATGTTCCCCGACTGCCCATGGACACTTCAAAGAATCCACTGAGGATCATGGGAACGACTAAAGGGTTGGAAGTCTAGGCATTAAACTACTTCCTGCCCCCTGTTCTCAGAGCCTCTCAATTCAGACCCTACCCTCCCTGCAAAGTAGGACTTGCATCCAAGTCCTCCTCTCCTCTGAGCTTCGGCCGGGGGGGGGAGATGCTGGTGTCTTGGTGTCTCTGGAGCCTGGCACCCGCACCCCCCTCCCCCAGGCTAGGGTCTCAGTCCCGCAGTCTCCCCCCTGCACACCCACCCCAGGCTCTCCGCTCAGTGTCCGTGCCTGGCCATATCTGACCTTGGCCAGCGCGGGGACCTTCCCCGGTCAGCACTTCTTCACCTGTCAAGAGGAGATAATAATGTTTCCTCGACTCAGGCGAGGGCAGGGAGAGAAAAGCAAACAAAAGACCCGGCACTTGGCAAACCTAGACAGGCCTGGAAATGCTTCATAATCAAAATGCTTTTTCCCCCTTTTGAAAAACAGAAATGGAGGCAGAATGGCAAGGATGGAGAGAGGTGAATGAGGTCACAGCTTTGGTGGGCAGGGAGGAGAGGGAAAGAGGAGGGAGAGAACGCCTGTGCTGAGGGGGCTGGAACAGCTCTCCTGGGGGGGCTGGGAAGTACACCTGAGGGGACAGGGTGGCCGAGGGACCCTGCCACTCCACTCAGCAGCCATGTGGGTCAGGGCATTGTGTTACTTACTGAGTGATCTGGACGGGGTCTTTCTGGGGGCTCTGCCTCACAGGGGAGCTGGAAGGGAGGAGGCTGTGGGCATGACTCCATCCCACTGATTTAGGAGGGAGGAGGCCAGAGAGCACCCACAAGCTCTGAGCAGGGAATCTGGGTCACAGCTGCTGGCACTTCCTCCTGGGGGTGACCTGGGGGCTGTCTCAAGGACCCCGATTTCGCTGTCACAGCGGGGAGGTTCCAAACGACGTTCATCACACAGAGCAAGGCTTCTGAGGGAGGACCCCATCTTCCTCATTAAACGTGGCCTTCCTTAGCATGCACCTCTCTTCCCAGTGTGGGAAATCGCCATCGCTTTTACAGCTAAGAGTCTCTGGGTGCCCGGGCTCCCAGGAGTCAGGCTCATCACCGTGAGGTTGTCACCTTTCCACGGGAACAGGTGTCAACCATTCCTTTTTTTGCATTTCTCTAACTTGGGCGGGGGGAGGGGGGAGAAGAGAGGTTCGCTGATCGTGGGATTTGGGATTATACAACCCAAACGGGGCTGCTCTAACAGCAAGGGGATTGGGGGCTTTGATCTTAGCAAGAAGGCTCCAGCGGCAGGGTCCCCCTGTCCTTTTCTAGAGCAGGACCGACCATAGGAGATTGATTCCAGTGTGGCTCGGCCCCACTGGGGGAGGGTGAAGGCAGGAGACCGAATGTAGACACAGCCAGTGAGTGTTTTCCTGACCAGCAAGGTGAAAACCAATTACTGGCCTGGGTTTTACAGAAGAAGTGCAGGCCAGCCCTGGTCCCATGCCAGCGATTATCTTTATTTCTAAAAAATTTTATAAAACAGGTACCCTACACGGCACCCAAGTTCACGCACTGCCACAGTTGTTCTCAAATGTGGTCCCTGGAAACGTGCTGGAGACGCGCACTCAGACCAGCTGCCTCAGATGTGCTGGGAGCAGCTGGGAAGCTGTGTTGGAACAAGACCCTCCAAGGGGATCCCCGTGCACCTGAGAGTCTGAGAACCCTAGCGCACGGGGAAGGAAGGAGACAGCGAAGGTCAGCTTCTCGCCCTCAGTGCTCCTCCCCTGAGGGAACGTTTCTCGATTCCTGTGCTCACACTAATGCCAGACGGCTTCTACACAAGGCTCCTGAAAGCGATTCACCTTTTCACTTAATAAATACATCCCGGGTCACACTGTCCCACTCCCAACCCAACGCCAGAATTTATGAAGCGACCTCGGTCCTTTTAACACCTGGGTGGAATTCCATTCCAGGGAGCGAGGGACGTAATTCATCCCATCATTGCCCTATCAGTGCTTTGAGGCTGTTTCTAGATTGTTTTACTATTTCAAAGGCTGGTGTAATGAGCATTCTTAGAGAATCTGTGGGCAGACAGACAGGTTTCCCCTGCTATCCGAAATCAGAGCTTTTCCTAGAAAACGTTTCCTAAGCCAAAACGGCGTCAAGCAAAGAAGCAATTGGCATTCACTTATATGGAAAATTGTTTGAGGGCTCCCAGACCCCAAAGAAACCTTTCTTAGGTTTTCGCATACCTTAGCACATATCATGATAATGGATGCAAGGAATAAATTGAGATAAGGCACAGATGCTCCCAGATTAAGTTAGAAGCTCTGGGGGTCTATGCTAAGATGCTGAGTGTAATTCCCAGGGAAGGAGTATGGTGGGGCCATCCTTGTGGCTTGGGGTGCACACTGCCTCCATAAGGGCTTACTGCAAGACAAGCAATGAATGTTATTTTTGTTTTTCGAGTAAAAACAAAAATCCTTTCGGGTTTCCTTTTTTCCAAAAACAGTTACGACTATAGGTCTTTCGTAAAAGTGAAGAGGCGTAACATGAACTTTCGGAAAGCGGGGGATACCTCTACCTTGCGGCCGCATTGCTGAGCGGAATGGTATTTGCAATGCCAATCTTGTTTGGATTCTGCCAGACCCTAGATACCATCAAATTATACTCCCTTCCAAAGTATAGAAAAATTTCCCTTTCCCACCCTCTCATCAGTACCGGAATTGTAAAACGTTTTCCTTTTGCCGCTCAACAGGCGGAAATGGAGACTCAGTGTCTTAGTGGCATTTCTTGAACCGTGAGCGCTCTTGGGTGACTCTTTGCACGTCAGTAGCTACTTATATTTCTTCCGTGAACTCCCTGTTCATAGCTTTTCATTCTTTCTTCCCTCCCCTGCCTCCATTTTTCTTTTGGGTTCTTGGACTTTTTCTTATTGATTTGGAAGAGCTCATTGCATATTAAGGAGAGTGGTAATTGTCACATTTTACATGTGGTTTTCCCTGACCATGAAGGAATTTTGTTGGATGTTAAATTTATCAGTCTTTTCCTTTAATATGTCTAGATTTCCATCATGCTTTAGGAAGCCTTTCCCACCTTGAGAATTTTTTTAAAAAAATTCCTACATTTTCTTCAAGTAATTGGGTAGGACTGTGATCTCCAGGACTAGACAGTCTGGGGTTCAAATCCCAGCTCTCCCATCTCCGCGGTGACCCTGTGCCTCACTTTGCTTCTGTTTAAAATAGGAATAAGGGCATTTACTTCATAAAATCAGGTTGGGTGTGTGCTTCGCTCTTCACATTTTCAAACCGAAAGCTCCAGATTAACCAGAAAGATTAACTGGTGGCCCACTGGAGCAGGAGACTGTATGAGATGGATCCAGGACCTCCCAACTTCAAGAGTGAGTGGCTTTCCTTGAGCCTGGCTCCATGTTTGTTTCCTTCACCATTGATTGTCTACCTCCCAGGGAAAGGGCCAATTCTGCCCTGGAGGCTAGCCCCAGAGAAATTGTGGGTCTCTGGGATCGATCCTATTAGGGGCTCAACTGTGTTCCCCGTCAAAGCCATATATTAAAGTCTTGACTCCCAGGACCTCTGAACATAATGATATTTGGAGAAAGGGCCTTCAAAGTGGCAATTAAATTGAAATTTAATTTAAAGGTCATTAGGTGGGGGGGGGTGCCTGGGTGGCTCAGTCATGAAGTGTCTGCCTTCAGCTCAGGTCATGATCCCAGGGTCCCCATCGGGCTCTCTGCTCGGCGGGAAGCCTTCTTCTCCCTCTCCCACTCCCCCTGCTTGTGTTCCCTCTTTTACTGTCTCTGTCTGTCAAATAAATAAATAAAATATTTATAAAATAAAATAAAGGTCATTAGGTGGGCCCTAATCCAATATGACTGGTGTCCTTATAAGAAGAGGAAATTTGGGGGTGCCTGGGTGGCACAGCGGTTAAGTGTCTGCTTTCGGCTCAGGGCGTGATCCTGACGTTATGGGATCGAGCCCCACATCAGGCTCCTCCGCTATGAGCCTGCTTCTTCCTCTCCCACTCCCCCCTGCTTGTGTTCCCTCTCTCGCTGGCTGTCTCTATCTCTGTCGAATAAATAAAAATAAAATCTTAAAAAAAAAAAGAAGAGGAAATTTGGACACAAACATGGACAAAAGGAAGACCATGTGAAGACACAGAAGAAGATGGCCATCTCCTTGGCCACCCAAGGAGAGAGGCCTGAAACAGATCCTTCCCTCAGCGTCCTCAGAAGGAACAAACCCTGTGGACCCCTTGATCTTGGACTTCCAGCCTCCAGGACTGTGAGAAAACAACTCTCTGCTGTTTTGGGTTTTTTAAAATATTTAATTAATTTATTTATTTGAGAGAGAGAACGAGTGGGGGGGAAGGGCAGAGGGAGAGAGAGAGAGAGAATCTCAAGCAGACTCAGTGCTGAGCACAGAGCCTGATGCGGGGCTCGATCCCACGACCCTGAGATCATGACCTGAGCCCAAAGCAAGAGTCAGACGCTTCACTGACTGAGCCACTCATATGCTCCCCCAACCTTCTGCTGTGTAAATCCCCATGTCTGTGGTTATTTTATTCTAGGTGCCCAAGCAGACGAGCATGGGTGCTCAGAGGGGATACACTCTGGGCGGTCTGGTTCAGGCCTATGACTCTCTAGTCCCCAAGTGGGGGTGAGGGTTTTCTGGGGGGGTCTCTTATACCCCTTCCGGATGCTGAAAACCATGACCCAGTTGTAGACAACTGTTCTGCCGGCTCTCTCCTTTCCCTCACAGCTGCCCGCCCAGAAAGCCAGTATGTGAGGCTTTGGCTTTGGACTGAGAGGACAGCTAGGGGACAGGTGCTCAGGCACAGCATGAGGATGCTCCTGTCACTGGGTGTGGACAGGGACATCCATGGGGACCTCCCGAAAGCGGCTCCCCCCACTGCAGACCCCCTGAGGCCTGCTGACAGCTGCGGCAGAAACAGGTGTGGGGACACAGGAAGCTGGCGGCCCCCACAGGCCCTGTGATGGGTGGGTGGCACACAAGGGTGGACAGAGGTTAATGTGGAGAAGAGGTGACAGGGACAAGACAGTGTGGCCCCTGTGGTGAGATTTCCGGTCCTCCGGGCTTGCCAGGGCCTTTGTGGGCGGCGGTCATGTCCCTGACACCTCCAGAATGCTGTTGCATCCATCCCCCTTCCTCTGACCCCTGCAAGCTGGCTACCCAGATCCCAGACGGGGAGGGAACCAAACCGAGGGGAAGGGCAGGGACAGGCAGGGCAATCTGGGAAAGCTGGATTGTGGCTTCAGGGATGGCAGCGAGGGTCTGCAGGCTGGAGGAGCAACACGTCTGTGAGGAGGGCGGGCCTCCTGGCCAAGTTCATGCATAACAGATGGTTGGTGCCTCCCTTCACTATTCCCGCAGGCTCTGATGAAGCTTCTCCATGCACAGCAGGCTGGAGGCCTCAAGGCCTTCTGCAAGATGAGGGCCCAGCCCCTCTAATACACCTGGATCTCTGCATGGGTAGGAATCCTCCCCTGGCCATGAGGGCCTGCAGATTCCCCGTCTGGTCCCCAGGGCTGAGCCCAGCTGGGAGTGGCATGGTGGGGGTTGTGCCACTCCTACTGGTATTTGGCCCCAGGGCCCGGACAGGCCTGGGTGCTATCCCCCCACCCCTCTCTGCCCACCATGAAGGCCACGTCTGCTCAGAAGCCAGCCAGCTGCCAGGGAGTGGTGCCAGCAGCTGCCCTGGCCCCGGCCAGGTGTGTGTGGCCTGGGGCAGGCAAATAGCCGGGCAGGCCAAGCGCCACTTGTAAAGAGTAATAACCCGGTGCAGCAGGATAATCGCCCCTTCCCGAGAGGCAGACGTGATCTCATTAGCCATCATACAGAAGGTTGGAAGAAGACTCCATGCTCTTGGGGGTGGGGGAGGTGCTCTAAGCCAGAGAAGGTGCACTGTCTGCTCCTGGTGCAAATGGAACCAAGCTCCAAGGTCGGGAAATCACGGAGGGATCGGCAGGGAGACTGGGCCTGCCTGACCAAGGAGAGAAAGACTCAGCTCCCTGGGCTGGCGGAGCGCACCCAACTCCGCCCCTGGCCGTGCTCATTCCCACCTGTGAAGTTCTGCTCTGCATCCCCACCCAGAATGCACCCCC
The DNA here is from genome assembly GCF_002007445.2 of Ailuropoda melanoleuca. Lineage (NCBI taxonomy): Eukaryota > Metazoa > Chordata > Mammalia > Carnivora > Ursidae > Ailuropoda > Ailuropoda melanoleuca. The sequence continues at coordinate 17,420,322 of NC_048226.1, read as the reverse complement.
CTCCTTGGACCAAATGAACCCACCTCTGCTGGGAAGAGCTCTCGTCCAGGCCATCCCGTCGCCCTCTGTCTTGTGAACTACTGGGCGGCTGTCATCTGCACCACTGGGGTTGGCAGGAAAGATAGGCCAACACCTCACTGCATGGACGGGGGGAGGGGGGCGGGGTCCTATAGTTTGTCCTGGGTTATGTGGTCCTAACCTGTTCTAATCTCTTTCCTCTATCCAGGGGATTCCTACCTCCCACCACTTTTTTTCTTTTTTTTTTTTTTTGATGCATGGCCATTTTGAGAACCCGGTGGAAGCTATCAAAGTCTTTCCAGATGAATATATGTAGAAGTAAAATGTTGTATTCCATATCTAGGAGTTAGTGGATTCTCAGAATCAGCCCCTCCGTGGATCTTCCAAGCGTGTGATTTCCAGCCTGCATCAGAATCATCTGGGACTTTGTCAAAACCAAAGGCATCCCGGCCTTATCGGCTGGTCTGGGGTAGAATCAGGAATCTTCACTCTGGCCAGGTCCCAGGCTGTTGGGACACGGGTTCCAGAACGGCACTTTGAGAAACACCACCGGAGGAGTCTATGAAGCCCCAGTGAAGACGCTGCTTCAAATCCCCTCTCGATTTGTTGCCTTTTCAGATGTGCAGAACCTGACGTCCCAAAGGCAGCTCCCGACAGAAGAGATCTCAGCTTAACTCTTTCTGTATCCAGCCCCAGAGCCCCAAGACCTCACCCATTAAGTTCTCACTGATGTCAAAACTCCTTAAGATTCCCAAGGAGAATTCCCCGGGAAAATCTAGAATCCAGCCAAGGTGGGAGACTTTGTTTCTTCTTCTATTACAACAGGGTCAAACAACATTGCCTTGCTGGGATATGATGGGATTCTGTCCCCTCTCCTCCATTCATCTACCATTGGGGGTACTTTGCCACCGGGGCCCATCTCTGGGAGGAGGTAGAAACGATCACCAGGTCTCCTGGCTCTCCTGCCCAGGCTCCCGCGGCTGCACACATGCTGCCGACTGGAAGACGATGTGTGTGTTGGCATGGTTATACCTCTGCTTTAGCGAGTTTGAATTTGGAATTCCGATCTGATTGACTAAGTAACTTCCACCCTAATTAGAACAGTAGGGTTTGTTCTTAATCTGCAACCATTTAATCTTCTGTCTCATTAATTGTACAAAGGTCTTTATGAATATGTAGATTGGGAAGGGAATAAAAGATTATTTGACCTTGAAGAAACACATATAAAATAGGTGTACATTCTGCCCATCTCCTGTTCCCTTTTATTATGCAGATGCAGAAATTGGTTCTGCTCCAAATCAGGCTATTGTGGGTTATCGGCAATCTTGCAGCCAATTACGATACAGCATTCTGATGAGCCATAGAAGTTTAATAATTAGAATAGTATTCACATGCAAGCTGCTTGCTGTGAATTTGCATGTAAATAAAAACGGGGCTATCAAAACCCGGCAGAAACAGCCCACTGATGAAGAAAATTTCCAAAGGGTCAAATGTGAAAAAGGAAATAGGTCTGTGGAGGAAAAGGTGAAGTGTCACGGGCAGAAAGCAGAGTCCTTTATGAGGAACACATGCTTTAGGGTCGCTGGCCTTCTAAATATACCCTCCCTTCTTCCCTTTTAGAAATACTGGTCAAGTGTCCTCTTCGAGCTGGTTAGCTGGTTAATATCCTGGCCCTGCCACCAACAGGCTGGGACCTGCTTGCGTCTCAATGTCGTTGTCTATAAGATGGGGACGTTCCCACCTTCCCCCAGGCCTGTGAGGCTTAAGTTCAATGGGATTGAACGTGGAGCTCCTGGCACACAAGGACTGCCCCTAAAAATGTCCATTTTAAAATTTCCTTTCTTCCTTCTGACAACATACATGGAAGGCTAGGGAGGAAATATTTTCTTAGTAGCCCAGTCGACCCACGGGGAGAAAGCTGTTCTTGTCTCCAAGGAGAATGGGGGAAATAGCAAACCTCTTTAGCAAACCACTGGCTTTTCTTGCACCAGGTGGGGTGTATAAGTCAGAGCCCAGGAGATGGAAGTTCATAGTTTGCTAGGTTTGGACCTGGTGTGGTTGCTAAAAGCCCCCTTTTCACTTCCAGAGCACCCCGGTTTGAACCGTACATTACACAGCCACTGTTATCAAAGCAGACTTGCTCAGGACCACTAGGAAGGTCTTTCGAGGCTGTGTGGGAGAAACGGACAGGATACATGAGGCCGCTGGTGGCAGGAGAGTGGGTATGTTTCCTGAGCAGTCACGCTGGGTGGCGATCTCTCCTGGATCCCCTAGAATCTTCAGCATGTTACCTCTTTTTTATTAACCTGCTGTGGAGTTGGATCTTTGAGTGAGACACAGGATGGCTGAGGATGGCCTCACAGAAGGTGCACAGAAAGAAGGTGAGGGCCACCCATGGGAGCCCACATCTTTGGTTACACCTGGGACTCGTGTTCAGCCTGCATTCCCAGTGATATTAACCCAGCCAGCCTTCCAGACCGTGGCCCAATAATTGCTGCTGGTATTCTCACTGTTGGCTGGCCCAGCCCTTTTCTGGGGCCCCTCCTGGGTACCCACATGTAGAGCATTAACACTTGTTGCCTCCCACCAACTGCCCCACCCCACACACACCCAAGGCAGTGGGCTCCAGGATCCAACACCAGCCCACCTGCTGCCACGTCTTCCGATTGGGGGACGCCCCTCCCACTCCAGGGTTAAGTACAGCGACATCCCATCTCCTGTTGCCTATGTCTGCACTGAGCTCAGGATCCACTTTTAAGTAAAATTTCCCATGGCAATCTGTCCTAAAGATTCAGCCTCGTCATCCTCCGAGAGGGAACCACACATGCTTTTTTCCAACTTGGTCCAGTAAGTACTTGAGCAAATTTCACGAAGGGGAGAGTTCGCCTCCAAAACACCCGCTGTTCTGCTCAGTGATTTCTTATCAGGCCTCAGTGGTGTTGGAGCTGGTGAGGAGAGGGCACAGCCCAGGGAGGGGTGTGTTTTCCTGGCTAGTGTGCGGTGTGAGGTTTGGCTCCTAGCCTCTGACATAGTTTGCTAATCCTTTCCATGCCAAGAGCCTGCAAGGAAGGGCGTGTGTGACAAAGATGGGGTGGGCTGTTCCCCTGCTTGCCATTCTCTGGAGCAGAAGAGGGGGCCACATGACTATTATTCCTTGCACTCTTTAGATGTAGAGCAAATGAGAGCTGAGCCATTTTAATGGTTAATCGGTTTTCAGATGACATATTTCACATTCCTTTTTGTATTCAAACACCAGTGAGAGAACTCCTGGCAATAAGACCAACTCCATAGATGCTTGAGCGAGGGGGAAAAAAAAAACAACAGTGACACAGTTTTTCCATTGCAAATCAAAAAGATATGATCTCGTGTTAGTACAGGGAAATGTTTATGAGGGGGGCAAAAACAAAAGTTGGCGTGTACACTAATTAAAAGTGTGTAGAAACAGCTCTAAGTACATCAACAAAGATCAGATGGAATCTCAAAGCTATGCCACGGGTTGGACTCTCTTCTGAATGCAAAGTTAAGTTTTAAATTATTCTTGTAAATATTAATTAGTGATCTGGACCAATAGTTCCAGGAAGAAGGTGGCATTCCCAGGGCCTATCCAAGTGTTTCACGAATGCCTGGTGCCAGGTCCTCTCCCAGGGTGGACACGGAGGCCACCTTCCCTGCTGCCTTGGGTGACACATCTGAAGATGACCTCAGATGGATGGGGCACAGGGTGGAATGCTCTCGAAGATAGAAGGGTGAGGGAAGGAGGCAAGATACTGCCCACTGTAAGTCACAGCCCACGCACAAAACACATCCAAGCACAAAGGAGCAAACGTGCCCGAGGGTGCTTGATTTGTGTCTAGCTGGACAAAAGGCACTGGCTCGCATGTTGGCCTCGAGAGAATAAACAAAGAGCTTGGAGATGGGGTGGGAGTGAGGCCTCACTAAATTCCACTTTGTACTGTTTGAGTAAAAAAAAAAGGACATGCAAACATTTCCTATTCCAAAAGGAACTTATTAATTACTTTAAATATTTAAATGGGCCTCACCCATGCACACAGCCGGACTCCAAACAAAATGTCCTTAGAACGTTTAAATCTGGTCCACCCCCTTGGGTCGCCAGCACGACCTTTCCCCCTTCCCCCCACCGCACCCCACAGTAATGGCAGCTTCGGCTGTTCATGGGGAGAGGGGTTCTGCAAAGAGACAGTGGCTCAAAAGATTCATCCCTGGACTGTTTCTTTCCTCAAGTCCTCACATCCAACCTTTTCCCTTGTGGTCATTCAGAGGCGGCCACACACTGATTACTTTCAGAAGCCATAGAAATACGCTCCGAAAGTTCTAATGGGAATGAAAACAGCAGAAGACAGGCACCGTGTTTAACAACAGCAACAAAAATCCAAGATAGCTTTTTGCAAGTCCTAAAGGGAGCCCAAGATAAGCATAGCGTTATAGTAGTGTCCTAGCAAGACAGAACATCCCCTTCCCCCAACCGAGGAGAAGCAGAGTGGGTGGGGCTTCTGGGGACTCGGGGTGGGGCTGAGGTGTTCGGGGCAGAGACTCCAGGGAGCATGGCGTCTGCCGTGGGGATGCCGGATAAAATATAGGATGCTGGTTAAGATTGAATTTCACATAAACAATGCTTTTTAAGTGTAAGTATGTCTTAAATATTGCGTGGTGTTTTTGTAGGCAAGGAAGCGTCCCCATAGGTTTGAGGTGGGACTAGACCAAGGTGAACTCCCCCACCAGCTACCGTGAGATTCCAGACCCTGCTCCACAGGAGACGGGGGTCTCCCTGTCATTAGGAACCATCATCCCAATGTTCGGGTTATATGCAATAAAAACCTGAGACCAGAGGGCTAGGATGAATTCCCCAGTGTCTTTGTAATTGCCACGCAATCAGAGGCAGGTCTGGGTTTCCACTGAGGCGGGGGGCTCCTGCCGTGCACCTCAGGAAGAGGCCGGAGGCAGGGAGAGGCTTCCGCGTCTGCCTGCGCCTGAGCTGCGGTCCTCAGGCTCCTTGCTGCTTAGACGAAGAATCAGGCATCACCGGATGACTGGTGCTCTGCCCTGCCCGGTGGATCACGAGAGTTAGGCTCCTCTTCATTCTTGCCCCTTTGGAACTGGCCCCGCTGGAGACGTTCAGACCTCCGCGGGAACGGAAGTGGGCCTCAGTGCCCCCGCCTTGTCAACACCACCGTGACTCTGTGCATCCACAGCACAAAGCCACCCACTCAGGAGGCTGAAGCTCCAAGCCAAAATGCCACCTGCCTGGGGCAGAGGTCTCTACCCCTTGTGGACCTGCTTCCAAATTGGGTCTCTAGAAAGGAGAGAAATGGAGGACCAACCAAGCCTGGGAGTTGGCACGAGGATGAACCTGTTTCACCCATGAGAAGAATGAAGTGTGGGGGAGGTTAAGTACCCTGCCTGAGATCACCCAGCTCTTGAGCGGAAGAGCCAAGCGTTGCACCCAGGCAGCCTGGCCCCAGACCCTGGGTGCGGAGAAGCCCCTCTGCTCTTCCCGCTTGCTGGGAGATTCCAGGGGTCCCCGTGCGCTGCTGCAGTCCAGCTGCCTGCTCGGGCTCCCCAGCTGCGAGGTGGCTATGATGATGCAATTCTCTGCAGCAGTGTCACGGAGGAGCCCTTCCATCCCCGAACCCAGCCACCCCGAGTGGCGGCATTCGAGGACAAAGCTGTGCACCCTTCCGCCTTCTCGGGTCTGGAAGGAGCCTTCTGAACCAAGAGGTCATAGTGGTATGGCAGGAAAGACAGGGAAATTCAGGGCGAGACCAGATGCATTGCTGAGTCTATGGAGAGTGATGAAAAAGCAGGCTTCAAGCATGCTTACGGAAAGGGGAAAAAAAAAAGGAAATGTATTTCCATAATGCACTTCTGTGCAGTGGGGACAATTTCAACCTCTCTTGTATAGAGGAGAACATTGTGGTTGAAACGCTTGCCCGAGCTCACACAGCAGATGACAGGGCTGGGATGGAGCCCAGACAGCTCGCTGCTCGAACCAGGAGCCAACAGCCACCACAGCGCCTGGGAGCTGCTTAGAAATGCAGAGCCCCAGGCCCCTCTTCAGCTCCTGATCAGATTCTGCTTCGGCTTCTAACACGGTCCCACGTGATGTCTGCACCTTGCAGTTTGAGAAGTGCGCCCCGGAGGGCTGGCAGCTGTTCTGTCTGAGTTTATCAGACCATGCCGCTGATGTCTACAAGTGTGGCCGGCAGGAAGTTTTTTTGTTTACTGTCGTGTGTCCAGCACCTAGAACAATGCCGGGCCACAGAGTAGGTGCTCAGTAAATGTGTACTGAGCGAATGAATCAATGAACGAGTGACCGAATTTGGGTGTGTCTGACTTAGGCTCTTAGGCTCCAGGCTCAGAACTACCTTGCAGACCCTTCCCTGGGTCACCACGGGGTTTCCGCTGGGGCTGAGACCCCTCCTCCCCAGCCATCTTGTCGGAAAGTGGGGAGGGGGTGAGCCTCCAGTATGGGGATTACTCCTTGTTTGGGATTATCTGCTTCCCTCATTAATGGAGGTCATCCTCAGGGGCGACACTGACCCAGCATTGGATCAGATCATAAAAACTGAAATCTCCCGGAAAAGTGCTGTCTCCCAGCCTTGTTCCTTGTTTCTACCATTTTTTCATGGAACCGTCCCCACCTGGGGCAGGGGGGGGGGGGGNCGGGGGGGGGGGGGAGCGGGGGGGTGGCGTACTTGGGCCACTCCCATATCTCCGCCGATTTCCTATATACCTGGGAGTTATTTCAGCAACATTCCTCCCATGTCTGCAAAGGGTTTTAGTTTTGTCCAGTGAAAAGCCTTCAAAGCCCTCTCTCTGAGCTTTGAGTTTGGTGTGGACGATCAGAAACATTTAATGGGAATTGTTATGGTTTTTTTCAAGGAGGAATTATTCTCAGCAAAGTCTGGGACCGGCCCGAAGGAGACAGCCAGACATCTCCAGGTAGAACGAGCTTCCTGCTGTTCTTGGGGAAATCAAAGAGAAGCCGGCAGCTCCCGCCCCCCAACATGCCTGGCCTGACCCCAGCCTTTCATGCACAGCTGCCACAGGGAGGAGAGAAAGCACAAAACCAGAACAAACCCCCAAAGTAAAGGCTTAAAATGAAACCATTTTACAAGGACAATACTCTGTTCTTTAAACTCTACCCAAGAACAAATGGAAGTCTTTTTTCAGTGGAAAGACTGGATTCGGGCTTTCATCCTCAGAGGCCTTTATTTTGGGTACCTCCCCCCCTTACCTCCTTTCATTATGTCAGAACTTCTTAGAGGCCAGGGTGGGGGCGGGGAGGACAGGAGCCTCCAACCCGCCCCAGATGAGGACCTACAGCCCAGACCTGAGGACTCTTGGTCTTGGGCCAGCTCGGGTTTGGGGGATCGTGAAGGGTCTGCTTTTATCTGGGTGGTCCCGAATAAGATGCGTCCAGAGAAATCAATAATGGTGCAGGTACCCCTCCCCATCCCCAAATCGGGGAGCTGCCCGGCCACCTCCTCTGCAATGTGCATTCACAGAGAGGGTCATCACACAGTGGGTGCAACTGGGTGGAAGTCTGGGTGTTAAAATAAATCATTGTCACGCAGCCCACTTAGCAGTGTGACTCTGGCTCCCGGCATCGTGCGCGTAGCAGATGCAACGGGAAGGCGACAGGGACGGCTGCGTTAGCCACACGGCCATTCCAGGCAGCCCGGAGGACCAGGATGACTCAGGAAAGTCTCTGGACTGCAGGGCTAGATGGTGCTCGTCACACTGGCTGGGGAAAGCACTTACGTTCTGCTAAAGTGCTCTGAGAGGCAAGCCCAGGTTTGCAGTCTGGTAGACCCCCCTTATCCACGAGGGATCCGTTCCAAGACCCCTACTGGCTGCCTGAAACCATGGATTTCCAATACATCTGTATCTATGATAAAGTTGAATTTATAAACTAGATGAAGTGGGAGATGAACAACAGTAACTAATAATAAAATAGAGCAATTGTAACAATACATTGTAACACAAGGTACGTGAATGTGGTTTCTCTCTGAGTCTCTTTCTGTACTGTATGCACCCTTCTTGAGATGACAAAATGCCTACATGATGAGGGGCAGCTGGGTGGCTCAGTCGGTGAAGCATCTGCCTTCGCCTCAGGTCATGATCTCAGGGTCCTGGGATCGAGCCCCACGTTGGGCTCGCTGCTCCAGTGAGCGAGTAACATTAGGCTACTATTGACAGGATGATGATGTCAGAAGAAGGACCATCTGCTTCCAGAACATGGTTGACCACAGGTAACCGAAACCATGGAAAGTGAATCCACAGAGAAGGGGTGGGGGGGGGACCACTGTACAAGGTTGCTGTTCCCTTGGGAATGATCCTTGACAACTGGGGATGGTGAGGCAGGCTCCTGGCCTCAGTGACCCAGTGCTGAAGCCACTCCTTACCTCCCGACTCCATACATTGGGGTACCGCCCCCGTGGGGAGTCATTCCAAACGAAGGAGGCAGGAAAGCCCAGCCCACAGTGAAAGCCCAGGCATCAGGCTCCAGGCTGGCTGCTTTCCTGCCTCTCCCAACATGCAGCAAATGCCAGGTGCTTCCTCATGGCCGGAGGGGGCTGCTGGCTGGGGGAAGTGGGAACCAGTGGTTGGAATGGGTCCATGGGGAGGATCCTGGGAACCAGGGACCAGAAGGGCTGATGGGGAGAGGCCCCAGGGAGCCCTGTGGGGTCTCTGGTGCTGAGGGCCTTGTCTGCCTTGTGTCTTGGGGTTTTGTAAATCTGGTCCTCACTCCCTCCCTGGTCTTCCCGAGCTGTGGCTGAGGGCTTCCAAGGCAGGGATGGGGCTGATCTCTTCATCCAGCTCTGCTCCTCTCCCATGGGCCATGGTCTCACCTTGCTGCCCAATGCCCAGGCCCCACTCCAGATGGGTCCAAATCAGAGCCCTGGCATAAGGCTGGGCACACGAGGTGGGCGACGTGGAAATCCAGTGGCTGTTGCTCTCCTAAACAGGCTGTCAGCCATCTCGGGAAGACAGCAGAGAAAGCAGGTGTCCCGAGGGGTCAGGGAGGGAGAACCAAGCCAGGGGCAGCAGGGAGGGCCAGAGTGCCTTGGGCAAGACTTGGCTCAGGACACACAGGTCTCCCAGACTTACTGCCCCGAGGGACTGGCTCTGCCTCCATCACTCGGCACCATCCTTCACTCTCCCACCGGAGGCAAGCAGGGGAGGCTCGGGAGGCTGACTGCCCTTGGCCTCAGTTTCTACTGCTCCAGCCTAGTACCAGGTATAAGGTGCCAAGGAGGGACTGATATGTATCCACACTGTAAGGAGAAGGGGGGTGACTGGGACAACACTGGGGAGCAGAAGACAGTCCCCAAAGGGGACTGGGCTGGCCCAAGTATCAGTGTCCCCACATGGCCCATGACTTGACAACCTCCATGAAGGTGGCCCTGGAGGGAGAGCATTAGGTCACAGAGGTCAGGTCACTGAGAGATCTTCTGGTGCTTTCTTTTTTACAGCCAAGGACTGGGGGACCCAGAGGAGTTACATATCTCCCCAGGGTCACCCTCAAATTAGTCTCAGAGGCTCATCCTGCAGTAGCTCAACACGACAGAGGGCCAACTGGGCCACCCATGTACATGGCAGAAGGGCTTTGCCAAATGTGGGGACGGGCAGAAGGGGGTCCTCCTCATGGGAGGGGCGGCCGTCCCGGGAGCTCAATACAGGCAGCGGCCTGTGGCTGGGGGCACAGTAAAGGCTGCTGGAAGCAGTGGGCCTTGCCTGGCAACAGGAAGGATGAACCAGATTGTATCGACTTGGGATGGCAGAGAGGCCACGGGTTGGGGGCAGACCCGCTGGGGTGGGCGGCTGCCTGAGCTATGGACGATTAACCCCCACGGACCCCAACTGGTCCCATTTTCCTTGGATGCACGGATCACGGGTGAAATCAAATCCGCTTTTGTTTCCTGTCTGGGTCCCCTGTGGGACTCTAAGCCCCAGGAGGGCCCCATCTAGGTGGCCCAGGGTGGGGGGTACCTTGGTGCCTGCACCCAGCATGGTGCCCAACCCCCTCCCCATGACTGACTGGCAGTAGATGGAGCAAAGCTGGGTCGAGGGAGCAAGAAGAGGCTGGAGGGACTCCAAGCTCTGTGTGTCTTTGGGGGAGTTAACTATCCCGATAGCATCCTCCTCGTCTTTTAGGCAAAGAAAACAAGCAGGCTTTGGTCATCTGCACGGGGAGAGAAACCTGGGGTTCCCTTCTCTGCTCCTGTGAAGTGGAGGGAGGAGATTAGACCTTACTTCTTACCAAGTCACTGTGGACATGCCACTTAGCTTCCCATCTGCAAAAGGAGGCATTCCACGGGATTACCACATTTCCTTCTCTCTCTTCTCTTACATCTAATTTCTGAGGTGAAGCCTCATTCAGAATTCCAATATATAAAATAGACAAGAGCAGAGCTTCCTCATTGAAGCTGGGGTGTGCCGCATGGGAGATGGGGTGAGGGGCAGGGAGGCCCCCAAGTTGGCCTCCTTGCTCTGGTGGTTGCCTCCACACCCCTCCACCCCAGGGTGCTGGGGCCCCCATTTGAATATCTCTCTGAAGGCTTAGAACTCTCTGGAACCAATCCAGAGGCGGCAAACAGCTGCCAGCCAGAAGCCTGACCCTCCAACCATCAAAAGCCTGGTGCAGGTCTCTGCAGGTACCCGGGTAGGTTTCCTTGGGTGTCATCCACCGAGGGTGGGGCAGCCAGGGGTCCAGCTGAGCACAAAAGCCTCAGCAGGCTGGGGCCAACATGCAGACCTGGGGGGAGGGCTGGGTGCAGGCCGGAGGGGGCCCCCGGGCTGCTGGGTTCACATGTTCTCCTGCATCTCTGTCACCCGGCTCCTCCCCTGCCATCCCCCTGGGTCCTCAACCCCGACAGACGCTGGCGCAGAGGTGGTTGCCTTCTTAATGCGTCCTCCCCCTGCCCGTCCCCGCGGCTGGCACAGCCTGCAATTAGGGCTGCTGCCCTTCCCCGGCTCTCGGCTCTCCAGCGCGCCCGCCTCGGCTCCCCACTCTCTCTGGCTAATTGCTAGGTTTGCCTTTCACCGTTTCCGCATGCGGTAACACTAAGGCTTATCCCTCCCAGCTCCGGGCGCTGTTTTAGTAGCTGCAGAGAAAAGAAAAGAAATCAGGATGGTTTCAGCAAAGCGTTTCCCTAAGCCCGGGAGAAGAGGGCATTTGCAGGCAGACCACCAGGGCTTCTCAAATGGACCCGTCCAGGGATTTTGCTAAAACACAGACTCTGGCCCCACGGGTCCAGGGCGGAGCTGGAGGTTCTGAATGGCTGACCCCCTGCTCAGGTGCAGGCGAGGAAGAGCACCATGGAAGTCAGAAGCCAGACACGCTGGGCAGCTTGGAGAAGGTCCCGTCCCCCACCCATGGGGGCAGGGGGTCCAGGCCCAGGGCCTCCCAGTGGCAGTGAGGATGGGAAAGGGGGTGCACTTGACTCTGGCCCAGGACAGGTGCTGCCTGGGGGCCTCCTGGAAATGTGGGGATCCCAAGGTCCTCCTTCCCCAACCTGTTGAGGGAGTGTCACCTCTTCTGAGGAAGGGATCATTTTGATTCCTTCCAGAGATATCCACGGAGTACTTGCTCGCCATGCCAGGCGGAGTTTGGGTTCTGAGGATTCAGAGTAAACAAAACAGACAGAGCGCTCCCTCAGGGAACTTCCGTGCCACTGGGAGTGGGGACGGGAACCGAGGCTAAACAAGATAAATAAGTCAAACACAGAGTGTGTTTTTGAGCGCTGAGCACTGTGGAGAAAAATAAAGCAGCAGAGAGACATTGGGAATCCAGGCAGATCGGGGTGAGGGGGTGCTATTTTAAATAAGGTGGCCATGAAGCTCCCCAAGGATCCCAGGTGGACTTTTAGAGGCTCGATTTCTTATCGGAGTCAAAGGTAGAAGCTCTTGAGAAAAAATGAATAAGAAATAATTTCTGAATGTGTGACCAAGCCATGAATCCCCCCGGGACAGGTCTCATTCTTCCCATGCTTGGCCACCAGGGTCTGCATAGTGGCTGCTGTGGAGAGTGGGGGGGGGGTGAGGGCGGTGGTCAGGCTGTCCCAGGGCTGGCTGATTGTCCATCAGGATGCTGGCAGGTGGCAGGGGTGGGAGCCAAGCTCCGGGCTGGGAGCTTTGGGTCTGCGGTGTCATTTAATGATCCCCAAGGCTTGTCCCTTTGGCAATGGGGTGCCTTCTTGGTCCTCCACCTCGCTCTAGAGGAAGTCAGATGGAGGCCGTCACGGGCTCTTGGCCCCTCCAGCCAGGGCGAGTGACTGCACACAAGTCATCTGCCCCTGCAGCTCTTTGGGGTCCCTGCCATGGGAGAAGTTATCAGAAACCCCCAGAGCCCCAGCAGTTTCTGCTCAGATGGGGAGAGGCAGACTGAGTCACCATCGTTCTGATTTTCCCAGTTTTCCATTTTAACTGGCATCCCAGGGGTTAAATCGGTTCTTCACCTGGACATGTGGGGCCTCTTGATCCCCCCATGCTGTTCCACAAGGGGGCCTTCCATTCCTCGCCAGGGCCTGCTCTGCATGTGGCCTCTTGGGGCCTCTGTTTCCATCCGTGCAGGTCTAACCCAGGACGGAGGTGGGGGTGGAGCGAGAGGAACCAAGCCAGGAAGCAGCAGAAATAGCTTTCAGGGGGTGGGGGGGTGGGGTGCTCGCTGAAGGCCGAACACCCACGCTGGGCGTTGCTCTCCATGCTCTGGGCCGAGTGGCTTTCTCAGAGGGAGGGCCGCTTTCCCCAGGAGTCAAGACCCACAGGCAGTGAGGTCCTTGCCCTGCCATCCCGGCCTCTGGCTCCTCGCACTGATCACTTAACCCCTGGGAGGGGACAGCAGTGTCCTGCTGGCAGTGGGCCCCGAGAAGGGGACGTGACCAGAGCGTCACTGTACCAGCACACCTGGGTCCCTGGCTGGCGTCTAGGCTCCGTCTGTCCCTGCCCCATCACCAGGCACGAACCAGATCCAGGCACGAGTGTGGCTGAGGTGACACCTGTCTTTGGCACCCTTTCCTTTTCTCAATGGCCTTTTCATGTCCTGGGCTCACCTGTGGGGGCCACCCCTGGCTCGCATGGGGCTCGCTATGATTCAAGGCTGTGCCATGTGCTGGGGGCCCATCTTGGGCAGCTGGGAGGAGGAGCACCCAGCCAATGGGATGGCAGCCAGCTGCTCTGAGGGACTCAGGATGAGGAGAAGCCGTGAGCTCTCAGCAGGGGCCCAGAGTGGGTGCTGAACAGGTAGAGACAAAGACCAGAAATGGGACTGAGGGGCAGCCGCCTGGGGGATGGAGGGGGTGTGTGGCGTGGTCCCCGCTGCTTCAGTGAGTGCCCTGCCTCCCTGTTCCCTGCCTGCGGCAGTCTTCCGGTGGCAGCTTCTGCCCAGTCCCAGATGAGGTCACAGACCCCACACGGTGGCCAGCCAGCCAGGTCTCCATGTGGCTGTGGACACCGCTGGCCACAGCCTGCTTGTGCTCTTCCCCACCTGGGAGTGAGATGGGGGAGGTGATAATAAGGGCAAACGGGGACCAGGCATGCATGCTGGGAAAGCGGTGCCCCCAGGAAAGGGGGTGAGTCTGGGCAGCGCGTGTCTGAGCCGTCAGTCTGAGCCATCCTGGAGGTGAGCACTGTGTTAGCGCTCTCTCTCATCCAACGCCATCAGCTGGGTGACCTCCATTATATTACTCAACTTCCCTGTGCCTGGATATCCTCATCTGGCAAAACAAGAGGGGGTAAGAGTGGTGCCTAAGTGGGGAGGCTGGGTGAGAAGGTAAGACACTCCTGCATGTCAGCCACCGAGAAAGAGCCCTGTAGGCTTTCAAGAGATGTCATCACCAGGTGACAGCGATGTGGGAAACCTGAAACCTGAGGTGAGGTGACTTACCCAAGGTCACACAGCCAGCAAGGAGCTCGTCACACTGCCAAGAGCCCAAAGGAAATAGATGCGGACCACAGAGCATTGGTTTCTAGCCTCCCTCCAAGGCAGAGGGAGCTGAAGTTGACCTCACCGCACGGAAATCGATAAGCAGGAGGCTGTTAAAAACCACCTCCCCATCGAGCTGGCCGGGGTCGGGAGCTCAGGGATGCTCGTTTTGTGGGCTGCCCGGCCTGAGGGCACTTAGTGCTGGTCCACATAGGGTGTGCAGAGCATGCATGTGGGGTTCCCAGGGACGAGGAGATGGGGCTACACCCGCAAGGTTATGCATGCACACCTCAGCTCCCTGCTTAACACGGAGCATTCCGGAGAGAGAGAGTTCACCCTGCCAGCTTCACATCCAGAGGAGACCAGCAGCTCTCAGCAAAAAATAAGGCAAGTGTGAAAACATCTTTTTATGCCAATTTGGGCCCACACTTCCAGGAGAGGCCTTCCCTGGAGGTCACCCGTTTGCTGCCATTGCTCAGCCGGGCTTGAAATCACAGCCCTCTCAGCAAGCACTGTTCCCGATGGGGCCGGACCCTGGAGTGAGCGGCTGGGGGGCCTTCCGAGTCAGGGGTGATGGTGGAGGTGTTGAAGCAGTCCAGGCATTGGCCAGGACAACTAGATCAGACCCACCAAGAACCCGAGAACCAGCACGTTCTGGCCATGACTGGAAGGAGAGTCAGGTGATTTTTCTGGGATGATTGAGAATATTTGGACCTCAAACCTGTTGGGATAGGCTAAGTTATGCTGTGGTAACAAACAACCCCCAAATCTTGGTGGCTAATAGCAACAAAGCATTCTTTCTTGCTCACAGCACGTGCCTGTGGTAGTTGGCCGGGGGATTATTGACCATTGTTGTCTCTCCAGGCCCAGGTTGATGGGACAGCCACCATCTGGAACTTTGCCAGCTTCTGTTTTGGAGGGAGGCCTCTGGAAGGTCTCACACCAGCATTCAGACGCAGAAGGTCACTTTGATCATTGGCCAATACCAGTCCCATGGTCCTGCCCAGACACTGGGGGGCCAGGAAGGCAGCCCCCTGGGTGTCCAGTCACTGTGTGGTTGACAGCACTAATGACACCACCAGCCGCTGCAGACTCCACTCAACCGGGTAAACCTACTCCCCACCTGCTCAGCCCCTCCTGCTGCCACAGAGCCACACAACAGCCCACATCAGGATCTGATTAGGGAGCTTAGAGCCAAGTTTGCTCCAAGCCCCCTGGCTGGGCCACCACTGCGAGCTTCCTGTTTCAGACATTCGCTGTGGAGCTTCTGAAAATGTTCTCAGACCTCCAGGGATTAATGCACTTTGTTTCCTATTCTTACGAAAAAGTTATATATGTATATATGTGTGTGTTTGTCTCCACAATGTATACATATGTTTTTATGTATGTATGTATATATGCATATGTACACACATTCAGCAAAGGTCTCCAAAGACCTCAAACTTCGTATGTACATAAAAATTTCCTGGCAGGGGCACCTGGGTGGCTCAGTCAGTTAAGGGTCTGCCTCCGGCTCAGGTCTTGATCCCAGGTCCTGGGATCGAGTCCCGCATCAGGCTCCCTGCTAAATGGGGAGCCTGCTTCTCCCTCTCCCTCTGCTGCTCCCCCTGCTTGTGCTCTCTCTCTCTCTCTCTCTCAAATAAATAAATAAATAAAATCTTTAAAAAAAATTCACAGCAGCTTTCCTTTGGGTCTGGCTTGCAGCTCTTGAGAAAACCTGGAATCCAAGTACCTTCACCACTGTGGCTCATGAAACCCAGGGTTCAGTCAGTAGACAGTGGAGCTGCCCTGGAAACCATCTTGTTCCAGGGTAAGCCTCATCAGGCAGACGACCAGAAGATAAACATGGGGCCAGGAGGTCAAAGATGTCTAGTATCACCAGCTAGAATAGGGAGGTGCCCACTCCCACTCTACCTGGGGGGAGTTGGGACCCTGCAAAGCGACATTTGATGCACTGTTCTGCAACATTCCATTCACACACATGTCCCCCTGGGATTGCTGCTCCCTGCCTTAGTTTGACCCAGAGCCACCCTGTCCCAGACCACAGACCATTACTACCTGGAACTGTGAGTGCTCTGGTCACTTAGTCAACTTATTTTCCTGACATTCACAATCCAAAAAAGCCCAAAGACTAACACTCAAGAGGGACAGGTGAAGCAGCCAACAGGACAATCTCCTCACCTGTCTCCAATACAAGGAGACATTTTCAGTTGATTTTCTGCCTAGCAGCACCTTTACACATTCACATCCAACCCTCCATGCATCCATGTATCCATCCATCCATCCATCCATCCATCCATCCATCCATCCATCCATCTATCCATGCAGCCAGCCAGCCATCCATGCATCCAACCATCCGTGCATCCAACCATCCATCCATCCATCCATCAATCCATCCAACCATCCATCCATCCATGCATCCAACCATCCGTGCATCTGTCTATTCCAGAAACGTTTCCCTTTCCTTCTTCCAGCTCACTGAGCATCTACTATGTCAGGTGCTACATATATCAACTCAAGATGCAGTGATGACCGAGCTGAGAGTTGGCTTGAAAAGAGAACAAATGATTGCTCTCTGATCCTTCCAGAGAGCAGATTTTGACCAGAAGAAGGGGCCCAAGTGTAAGTGGAGGCACGGAGGGGTGTGGCACAGAACAGTGAGCTGACACTGCAGAGGGTCTTCGCTTTACTCACAGTCCACGGAGCAAAACTGACCATCAGCCAACACCGCAGCCAGAGAGGAGTCTGCGAGGCCTCAGAATAGCCTCCCAGGGCAGGCGTGGGGCTGCCCGCATCGCTTAGCACAGAGTGGGGGCTGGCCAAACCTACTGACCAAGGACGTGGGGCGAGGAGCTGCCGCTCTAGAGGGTGATATTGGTCTCCATGGGAGTGGGAAGAGAAAGGAGTTTGAAGCCTATGGGGACCTTTGCTGAGCCAGGTGGTTATGGTGACCATGAGTAAGATGTGCCAAGCTTGTTACCGAATTATCTGCTTGCCTCTACATTTTACAGTGCGATTTCCAGGCCCTTGTCACCTTCCCTGCGGCCAAAGTGATCCTTCTAACTAGCAACCCTTTCCCTCTGCCACACTCCAGGCTACTCCGGCCCAGATGCATACAGGAGGCCATTTCCCAGGTCAGAATCTACTGTGGTGTCACTACCCCTCACTCCAGCCTGACCACAGCCTAGCATGATCATCCACAGGGTGCGGCCCGCCGGCCCATCTGCACACTGTGTGCGTGGAGCTGTTCTGCACCTGTCATCCCTTTAGAGTAGCTCGGCTGGCCACTGTACTCCGGGCTGCACCTGTTTCTCCCCTCCAGGCCCTGTGACAGGGACCCTTCCCAACGAGGTCCTCTGGAAAGCCCATGGTTATGATTACGTTTGCATGGTTATTGGCCAGCTTCAGTGGCTCAAGAGATCTCTCACCCGGGACACCTTGTCACCAAACTCACCAATAAACTCCTTGAAAAAAGAAAGGCCACTTGGCATCATTGGAAAGACAATGGCTCAAAACAGCTCGATTCTGACTCTACAATCATGTGACCTCATGCAAGCTTCCCTTTCCTTACCTGGAAAATGGGAGATTTCACAGACTGTAGCCGGAGGGGGCCACAAGGATCAAAAGAATGTGTGTCAAGCTGGAAATGTCTTTCAGATGCTGGTGCTGTGACCGAAAGGCCCCTGACGCTTACGTCTGCTCCATTTCCTGGTACACAATAGGTACTTAATCAATGCAGGTGACCGTGAAGCAGGGCTCAGGCCAATGGAAGGTAGGCAGGTCAGATCCTGCCAAGGTGCTAAGAGGCAGCACAACGATAAAGGCCAGGGACAGGACAGGTGACCCCGATCTTGGGGACGTTGGCCTCAGAGACAGTGTCCCTTCTTTGCCTGCTCCCTAGTCGGGGAGGAGTGGCCCATGCTCCGCACCTGAGAACATTCGGAGGGGCCAGGAGGCCAGTGGGTAAGCAGAGCTCAGGCCCTCCCTGGCTACAGAAGTGTCTGGAACCATGTGCCTTAGTGTGAGATAATCGGACAGGCAGCCAGCCTGGGCTGGGCTGGGGCTGGGGCCCTGAGCCCCACTCACCTGGAGCCACAGATGTTGGCCGGGTTCCCGAAGGAATGTGGGGCAGATGACAGGTAGAGCATTCATTTGCTGACTGCCAACCCAGGAGCTAACTTCTCGAGCTACTTCTTCCGGGGCGGGGGAGGCTGAGCACCCCCAGTGGACCGCTCCTCCCCTCCTCAGAGTACATGTGGGACACAGATGCCCAGAAGACAGTTTGGTGAGAGCCAAGCAATGAGCTGCCCCTCCGGGGTGATGGATGGAGACCCAGTCAGTGGGCTTCAAGACATAGCAGCAGTGAGTCCCGGGGGTCTGGGGTTCCCATGCCCCAGCCAAGAAGATGGCAAAGGGCTTCCCGTGGGCCTGGCTGTGTTAACTCCAGGCCAGGAAACTTCCTTCCCCCTGGCTCCGTGGGGGGCAGGTTGCATACTCCCTGCCCTAGAGGGGCCTCCAGTTCCCCTCTTGGCTAAGGAAGAGCAAGGCCCAGGCTGGGGGCCAGACCCTTGTGCCAATTTGGCACTTGGCCTGAGCTAGAAAATCCAAACTCTGCGGCAGGCAGGGAGGGCACTGCTAAAGCATGCGGGGCTCAGACAGGGGCAAGGGAGCCACCCGCCGCCCTCCACCCTATTCCCCGCCATCCACCCAAGGCCCCATTGTGGGTGTCCGTGACTCAGAGGAGGTTCTGGTTTCTGTTGGATTCTTGAGGCTCAGGCAACCTGATCTTGAAACAATGACAAGCCTTGGAACAATCCTTCCCGGATCCCAGAGAAGTATTTCAGGCCTGGCCAAAAACACAGCAGAATGGAAAATGATGTCGGGAGGGAAAGGTCAGGTGCTGGGCCTCCCATGGCCGGAAGCAGGTGGCTGCTTAGGCCAGAGGGCCAAGTGACGTGGCCTGCGGGCACAGGTGGGTGGCAATGACTCTGCAGATCCGTCTGGGTCCCGGCTGCTGACACCGAACAGACAGCACGCCTGCCGGTGCTCTCCCCGCCCCCGTGCTGGGACACCTCCACACAGGGCCTCGCCACAGGCTGCCAGCAGGTGCAGGAAGAGGGAGTGGAGGGGGGTGGCAGGAGAGCTCTCGGAACCCAGCGTCACACACAGCAGTCAGCACGCGGCCGATGCCTTGCTCGCTGAAGGAGCTCCCACATATGTAAGCCAAGGAGTGCGTTTACTATTACTCCCTCTAGCCCCACTTTACAGATAAGGAAATTGAGGCTTCCCTGATGGAGCATAGAGCAGAGGCTGCGATGCCTGTCCAGCTCTCCCGCTGGGCTGGGAACACCTCCTGGCACTTCTTTTCTCCCCTGCCATCTTGGGAAATTGCCCCCGACCCACTACAGGCACCGCCCAGAAGCGCCAGGGAGCTTCGTGCCCCACATGGCCTCTCATCCCGTGGGGAGGGGGGCTTGGGGATAAATGCCCACTGGAGGCCTGTTTCTCATATCTCTGTAGGGTCCAGTGGGTTGAGCCCATTGCTGGCAGTGGAAACAACACATTGTACATTCTTCAGGGGACCCCCCCACCCTCCCTCCTTCATCTCCCTTCCCTACCTCCACCTGGGTCTGTCGTTCGTTCTTTCTTTCTTTCTTTCTTTCTTTCTTTCTTTCTTTCTTTCTTCTTTCTTTCTTTCTTTCTTTCTTCTTTCTTTCTTTCTTTCTTTCTTTCTTCTTTTTTAATATTTTATTTATTCATTTGCGAGAGAGAAAGAGAGAGCACGAACAGGGGGGGAGATAGAGGGAGAAGCAGACTCCCCGCTGAGCCAGGAGCCAGACGTGGGGCTCAATCCCAGGACCTGGAGATCATGACCCAAGCTGAAGGCAGATCCTTCACCATCTGAGCCATCCAGGTGCCCCACATCCAGTGCTTTCTGAGATCACCTCAAAAATAAATCACCCAAGGGGGCAGCAGAAAAAAAGAAAAAATAAAATAAAATAAAATAAAATACATCACCCACAAACAAGTCCTTGCCATGGGTTGGTTTTGGGGGATACCCGAATAAAGACAGAAGTGTGGTGCTCTCTACCCACTGTGCCATGGGTGGGGGCGGGCGGGGGGGCTCGAACACCAGGATTCAATTCAGAATCAAACCAGAGCCAGGGAATCTGCTATAAAGACGCACACAGGTGGCTTTTCATCAGTTTAAAGGGGGAACAGCCGTTAGGTAGAACCGTAGTATCAAAATGCTTTTGGCGGCAAGGAATAGGAAATTCAGCTCAAACGGGTTTAAGAAATGCTCTGGCCAGTCTGACTGGGGTCCAGAGGTGAGGGGCTGTGCAGTGGGCTTCCCTGCAGCTCCTGCTCGGTCCCTGTGGTTCCTCTGAGTGGTCCCCCACCACCACCCAGGAGTGGCCCATGGCTCCCACCCACTCACAATGACGTCCAGGGAGCTTCGACGCCTGGGGCTCACCCTGGGCCCTCGACCAAGAGAGCAGACTGGCGTCACCCTAAGAGACGATCTGAGTTCTTGAGACGGAAGAAGGGGTAGTGGAAGCTGAATGAGGAACCAGGCAGTGTCTACTAGAAATTTTTTCCTGGTTTAAGTCTCCCCCTGCTGAGTTACCCTTAAACCTTCGATCACTGTGAGCCGTGGCTCGCCTGTGGGCAAATGCTAGCAGACGACAAAGGCAATGCACAAGTGGTGAATTAATCCTTACAGAAAAGCCCAGAAAGGGCCAACCCTTTCACAACATCTCTGTATATAGTGAACCCATGGGCTGTGGTTTAGCTGCGTGTAAACATAATAAAGTCATATTGTGCAAGTAAATGTGTTCCTAATTTGAGGGGTGGATTTCAATGGAAGACTGTTCCGAGGTCTTCTCCAGCGAGCTGGGTGTCCCGCAGGGTCCTGCTGCTGACCTGGCCACTCGCCGGCAGCCGTTTCCAGCAGCCCGTAGTGTGTGGTGCGCAGAGACTGGGGCCGCCTGTATGGGACTCAGTGATATCCCTTCCCCAAACCCAGCCACGAATTCCAAAACCCCAGCACCTCCTTTAAGTATTTCCCAGCTCCATGTCCTCACAGACTGAAGAGAATGCTCCCGAATGTCAGAGCAACTTGACCCTGGAGTTCCAAGTCCCCAGCTTCCCTGGAGGAATGAGAAATGGTTTGTCCTTCCGCAGCGGAGCAGGAGGGGGGGTGGGGGTCTGTGGCTGTCGCTTGCAGCTGCGTGGCCTAGAACCACCAGGCCCACCTGGGAGCCAGTGAAATGCTCACGCCTACCTCACAGGGCTCCCAGGGGGACGACAGTGGAACTTGAGTGAGGCCCCGGGTGCAGGGCAGTTCTCTGAGCCTGCTGACCCCAGCCTCCCCTTTGCTGGATGACTCAGGGCACAGCGGGGGTTAGAAACTCCACCAGCAATTTGAATAGAGAGAGCTTACCCTAAAGAATTGCCAACTTGGTTCGTGAAAAGGCAAAAAAGGGGAAACTGAGGCAGCACAGTTGGGGAGCAAGTGTGGAAACAAAGAGGATAGGTTGGAATGATTAAAGCCCAGAACTGAAGGACCCCCATGAAGGGGGGAACCAGATCTACCAGGAGGTGGGCATGGCTGGCTCTCTGCCTACATGGGGGGGGGATTAGGGAGTGGGTCCCCGTGTGTTTACTCCCAGATGTGCTCTGCCTTCTCCAGCTCCTTGGTTTTGACTATTCTTTGTTCCACCTCTTGGTATAACCACCTTTGGGCGATTATCCCCCCTTAACTGTGGGCTGGACCTAGTGAGTCACTTCTACTAAACAGAATATAGGAAAGGTGATGGGTTGTCCACGATCATTAGACAACCGAATGACTGTGACTTCCCTCGAACCTTCCTTCTCACTCGCTTCCAGAGCCCTTGCTCTGTGAGCAGCCCCGTAGGGTGGCCCACGGGTCAAAGAACTGATTGATGTCCATTCAACCAACAACCAGCAAGGACCTGACACCTGCCGGTGGTCGCATGAACTTGGCCACAGATTTTGCAGCCCCAGTTGGGCCTGAGAGCCTGCCCCACACCTTGATGGCAGCCTTGTGAGGCTCTGAGTTAGGCTGCACTTGACTCACAGAAATTCTCGACCCACAGAGACTGAGTGAGATAATAAGTGTTTGTTGCTTTAAGCTGTTAAATTTTGGAGTGATTTGTTACACAGCTATCGCTAGCTAATACACCTGTTCGCCTCAGTCTCATCTATTCATTCCTCCAACACACAGACATGGAGATTCCACAAAGTTGCAAAGATGAAAGAAGGAAGACAAGGTCCCCGGGGTCCCAGCCCTCACAGCAACAGGGCGCCCTGTGTTGGAGAAGGATGTGACCATGCCTGAGACTGTGCATTTTCCTCCTCAGGACCCTGTGAGCATTTTTATGGACATTTCCTTGTGCTGTTGCTCTCATGCGTACAGCTTTTCCCCCCTGCCCCAGTGGGACAGCATCTTGCCTGCACTTGGACACCTGCAGTTTCATGCTTCTCCGCCACCGAGTAATGTGTAGGTGCTAAGACACCACATGCTAAGACACATCTTACGCTGCTGTGATAGGGATGTGCCCGGCTACACCGTGAGCTCCTGGCGCAGGCGTGGCTAGCATCCCTAAGCGCCCAGCCTGGCCCCTGGTACAAGGAAGTATCCAAAGATGGAATTAGAGTTGGTGTGTCTAAATCTTGTCTTAGTAGGTCTCTGAAGCCCGGCATCCGAACTGGTGGCTCCCTGGGCCTGAGCAAGCCACTGGGGACCCCAGAGAACTTCCCCAGGATCCCCTTCTTACTCGTTGTCTCAGTCTGTTTGGGTGGATATAACCAAATACCACAGACAGGGTGCCTTATAGATAACAGACATTTATCCTCTTACGGTTCTGGAGGCTGGAGGTCCAAGACCAAGGTGCCAAATGATTTGGCTCCTGGTTTGTGGACGGCTGTCTTCTCCCTGTGTCCTCCCGTGTTGGAAGGGAAGTGGGAGCTCTCTGGGGTCTCTTCTGTGACAGCACTAGTCCCGTTCATGAGGGTTCCCCCCTCATGACCTAATCACCTGCCAAAGGCCATACCTCCTCACTCCATCCCATTGGCGGTTAGGATTTCAACATCTGAGTTTTGAGGGGACACAAACATTCAGTCTATAGCACCGTCCATTCTAGACCTACTTCTCTGATGTGATGGTTCTCACACCAGTCCCACTGCGGTGGGACATACACTCCCCTCAGGTGGGCAAAGACTATACGGTTTCCTTATTTCCTATAGCTGGTGGCAAAGACAAATGTCTCACCCCCAGGAGGGTGACAGCTGAAGTGAGGTGGATCTGTCCTGAGCCTGGGATTCTGCTGAGCCCTGGTGACCTTGGTTCTCTTCCACTGTGGCTTGGTCAGTGCCCGTCTTCCCCATGCAGACCCGGTTCGCCCCATCCCCTACCGGTGCTGTCCTGAGGCCTTCCTGGGAAGCACTGACATGGCGGGCTTCTTCCCAACTCTGCGGGGACTAAAAGGGTGACAAAGACAGACACTGAGTCCTCCCCCGTGACCAGAAACCTCTCACAACTGGTTTCCCAGGGAAGCCTGTGAGGTAGGTGGAGATTGGCTTGGAGGAAGGTCATCAAGGGGTCCTCTGGTGGTCAGCCTGGTGGAAGGAAGGGAAAGTGACAGAGCAGGACTGGGCAGAGGGAGAAGGTGAGCTGTGATATAGTCTCTGGGTGGTCTGGTGCTGGGGTTGTCCCAAGTTGGGGGTGACGGGGCCGAGGTTTATGTCCTAAGGGGCTCAGTCACTAGACATGGGCTGCCCTTGGAAAGCACTGTGCCCTTGGGCCAGGCAGCTCTCCTCAGCCTGGAGGGCTTGCAGCTCTGCAGGACAGACCCTGAGGTTCTAGGCTTCTCCTTCCCTGCGCCGTAGGCCTCGTGGCTCAGCCGAGGAGGTGGGGGGCAGTGAGGGTAGGGAGTCACCGTCTGTGGGGCAGAGGAGGGAAGGGATGGGAGTGGACACTGTCTGGTGGACTCTCATCGTAAGCCCAGAACCCCAGGGAGATGAGCTCCAGCAGCAGAGCCTGGCTCTGACCCATCCCTGAGGGTCCGTGGCCCCTCGACCGAGCTTTGCCCATTGTGGGTGCTCGGCAAAGTTGGCAGCATTTGTCTTTGCCTCCTCGTTTTCTGCCACTTTCTGTGCACTTCGGAAATGACTGCTTGTGAGGCTCCGCCCCGGGGGCTGCCTGGAGACCCTTATTTTAAGGGCCACCCCCTTCCTGGTGCTCCACACCGGCTGCGTCCAGCTGCTCTCTGGTAGGAGTTAGCCCCCTCGTGGCACTGATGGGAGCCCCCCGCCCCCGGCCTGCTGTATCAGTGACTATTGCCGCAGTAATGCTCGTGGCTCGCTCACGTGTCTGGAGATCTGTGGCTGTTGCCTAGTCTAGGGTGGCCTCATCGGGGGTAACTGGGGACACTCGTTCTGTTCTGCATGCCTCGGCAACGAACAGGCCAGGGAGGCATGTTTTCATGGCCGTGGCAGAGAAGCCAAATAAGCAAGCTCCATTTTGCCAGCACTTTCCAAGCCTCTTGCGTTGCACTTGCAAACAGCCCATTGGCCAAAGCAAGGTCACGTGACTGCCTCGGGGTCAAAGAGAGAGGGCCTTACGAGGGGCCGGAGGACACACAGGGCGTGTCTGGGGAGGGGAGGGCAGGAGCTGCCTGCTGACCAGAGAGGGGAGGCCCTGGAAGAGGCCCCAAGAACCAGAGTCACAAAGCCAGGCCTGCGGTTAGAGCCGATGGTCGGGCCCCTGGGGGCTTTCAGGAGCTGGGCCAGAGGGGCCATGAAGGCATCACCAGAGGCCCCTAGAGCCCGAGGGTGACAAAATGCAGAAGGACACTCAGCCCTGAATGGGTGACTTCCTGGGAGCCTGGCATGGGTGGGCTGAGGCCCTGGGGCCTTCTCGGCTGGTGTGCTGTGGGAGCCTGTCCACAATCATAGCCACTTGGGCTGGCCGGGCCTCTGTGGCTGAGGCGGGGAGAGGGGCACAGGTGGGGTGAGGAAGAGGGGGACAGCCAGCCTGCCTGGGCCTTCCCTGAGACGGCCACTTGGCAGGAGGCGGTGCAGGGTGTGGGAGCGCACCAGCCGGCCACCAACAACCTGGTTCCCTCCAGCGGCGACCCCTCGTCAGCTTTCTGAGATGGCCCCACTTACTGTCCCTGCTGTGGCCTCTGCAAGTTTCCTCCTGTAGAATTTCTCCTCCCCTTTGTGCTGGAGTGAAATGTATCTCCCCACAGGGTATCTCCAGAGGGGATTCAGAACGTGGACCAAACACAGGGACTCGGGCATTCAAGTCCTCGTGACTATCCATGGCGTGATTTGTACACATGTGCTGGGCATCAACCTGGGGTGGAAGAAATCTTCACTCTAGTTTCTATTGATCAGTTTACCTTGAGCTCCAGGCTTCATCACGCCAGGTGGAGGGAATGTGACCGCAGTCATCTGGGGACTTCTGCTGCAGGAGGAGCAGGGGTCCCAAGCTCTTGTCACTGGTCTGCCCCTGGGTGTAGCGAGATCCTGTCCCCTAGCCTGTCCTTCTCTTCATGTCTGCGATGCATGAGCATGAGAATCTGGACGAGTGTAGGAGTTCTGGAAGCCTTACACCTCCAAGTAGAGCTGGGAGGGGTCAGATGTCCACTGCCTGGGTCCTTCAGACACTTCTCCCCAGGGAAGAAAGCAAATTAGCATCACAAAAAAGTATAAAGAACACAATTCAACTGAGTCTCCATTCCTATAAATAATAATCACTAAATTTGATTGCCTGCTTACTATGTTTCCAGCAGTGTTCTAAGTTTCTTACAAAAAATTAACTCATTTGGGGGGCGCCTGGGTGGCACAGCGGTTAAGCGTCTGCCTTCGGCTCAGGGCGTGATCCCAGCGTTCTGGGATCGAGCCCCACATCAGGCTCTTCTGCTATGAGCCTGCTTCTCCCTCTCCCACTCCCCCTGCTTGTGTTCCCTCTCTTGCTGGCTGTCTCTATCTCTGTCAAATAAATAAAATAAATAAAAAATCTTTAAAAAAAAAATTAACTCATTTGGTTCTCACAACAACTCTATGAGGCCAGAATTACTCCCATTTTACAGGTGAGGGAACTGAGGCACAGTGGAACAAGTAATTTGTCCAAGGTCAAATAGCTGACAAGGGTCAGAGCTAGGATTTGAATCCGTGTAGCCTGAAACACTTGACCTGCTCTCTGGCCTCTCTGAAGAGAGACACAGCCTGCAGCGGGAGTGCCAAGTGGTGAATCCGGGCTTCCTACGAGCAGAGTGCTCTCGTCAGGGACTGGANCCAGGGACTGGAGGCCAGCCTTGGTGGTATCCAAGCGCCTTCACTCTCCTCTCTTGTCTCAGAGCCCATTGCCCTCGGTCTTTCTGCTGAGGGTCTTCATAGGGCCCAGAGAGGCCAGAGAGGCCAGAGAGGAGAATCTGGAAAGATATCCAGAATGGGCAAAGCCAGGGCCAAAAGTCACTTTGACACACCTGTTAATTCAGGCGAATCAGTCCAGGGCATCTATGTCCAACAGTGATCCCCGAGTCACTCAGACTACTCTCAGAGAAGGTATATTTGCCAGAAAGCGAGTTTATGTGTGTATGTGTGTTGGGGATTGTGGGAGCAGTGCCCTGAGGAGGCCCCAGCTCTTGCTCACCTACATTCAAAGGAACCTGCCTCCATGAAGATACCAAACCACAGGAAAGTCTAGTCTCACATAAGTAGGGTGGGCTTCAGGGCTGGCTTAATCCAGGGGCTCTGGTCCCATAGCTCAGTGATTCTATCTGCTTTCTTTCCCTAACTGTATGGGCTCCATCCTCAGTCTGGCTTCCTTCATGGTGGCAAAATGGAGCTAACAGTCCCACGCCGCACACCCACATGCCCAGATGTCCAGAGAAGAGAAAGGCGTTTCTTTCCCTGCTTGCTGTTAGGACGGAAGAATTGTTTTCACATCTCACTGTCTCCACCTGGGTCACACATCCTCACCCAACCATTTGAAGACTAGTTCTGGGGCCCAGGGTAATGCCTTGTGCTGATTGGCTGGGGCCTGGATCCCTCAACCAATCACAGTGCCCAAGACAATGGGCTGACACTGGGGCCAATCAATCTGAGCAACGGGCAGGGATGCTTGGGACAGGCCTGGGGACCGTGGAGGGGAAGGGCAGAGGCTGGTGGGCAAGGGGCAAGGGGCCCCAGGTCTTCAAGGAGAGGAGTCTGGTCAAAAAGGAGGCGCGCCCCAGAAANATGCCCCCAGAAAATCAGACTCATCAGCTCAGATGGGTTCTTTGCCTCGGAGGCTGGGCAAGTAGATTGACTTGTGCTCTGGCTTGCGTCCTGACNAGAGGGGGACAGCCAGCCTGCCTGGGCCTTCCCTGAGACGGCCACTTGGCAGGAGGCGGTGCAGGGTGTGGGAGCGCACCAGCCGGCCACCAACAACCTGGTTCCCTCCAGCGGCGACCCCTCGTCAGCTTTCTGAGATGGCCCCACTTACTGTCCCTGCTGTGGCCTCTGCAAGTTTCCTCCTGTAGAATTTCTCCTCCCCTTTGTGCTGGAGTGAAATGTATCTCCCCACAGGGTATCTCCAGAGGGGATTCAGAACGTGGACCAAACACAGGGACTCGGGCATTCAAGTCCTCGTGACTATCCATGGCGTGATTTGTACACATGTGCTGGGCATCAACCTGGGGTGGAAGAAATCTTCACTCTAGTTTCTATTGATCAGTTTACCTTGAGCTCCAGGCTTCATCACGCCAGGTGGAGGGAATGTGACCGCAGTCATCTGGGGACTTCTGCTGCAGGAGGAGCAGGGGTCCCAAGCTCTTGTCACTGGTCTGCCCCTGGGTGTAGCGAGATCCTGTCCCCTAGCCTGTCCTTCTCTTCATGTCTGCGATGCATGAGCATGAGAATCTGGACGAGTGTAGGAGTTCTGGAAGCCTTACACCTCCAAGTAGAGCTGGGAGGGGTCAGATGTCCACTGCCTGGGTCCTTCAGACACTTCTCCCCAGGGAAGAAAGCAAATTAGCATCACAAAAAAGTATAAAGAACACAATTCAACTGAGTCTCCATTCCTATAAATAATAATCACTAAATTTGATTGCCTGCTTACTATGTTTCCAGCAGTGTTCTAAGTTTCTTACAAAAAATTAACTCATTTGGGGGGCGCCTGGGTGGCACAGCGGTTAAGCGTCTGCCTTCGGCTCAGGGCGTGATCCCAGCGTTCTGGGATCGAGCCCCACATCAGGCTCTTCTGCTATGAGCCTGCTTCTCCCTCTCCCACTCCCCCTGCTTGTGTTCCCTCTCTTGCTGGCTGTCTCTATCTCTGTCAAATAAATAAAATAAATAAAAAATCTTTAAAAAAAAAATTAACTCATTTGGTTCTCACAACAACTCTATGAGGCCAGAATTACTCCCATTTTACAGGTGAGGGAACTGAGGCACAGTGGAACAAGTAATTTGTCCAAGGTCAAATAGCTGACAAGGGTCAGAGCTAGGATTTGAATCCGTGTAGCCTGAAACACTTGACCTGCTCTCTGGCCTCTCTGAAGAGAGACACAGCCTGCAGCGGGAGTGCCAAGTGGTGAATCCGGGCTTCCTACGAGCAGAGTGCTCTCGTCAGGGACTGGAGGACAGCCTTGGTGGTATCCAAGTGCCTTCACTCTCTTCTCTTGTCTCAGAGCCCATTGCCCTCAGTCTTTCTGCTGAGGGTCTTCACAGGGTCCAGAGAGGCCAGAGAGGCCAGAGAGGAGAATCTGGAAAGATATCCAGGATGGGCAAAGCCAGGGCCAAAAGTCACTTTGACACACTTGTTAATTCAGGCAAATCAGTCCAGGGCATCTATGTCCAACAGTGATCCCCGAGTCACCCAGACTACTCTCAGAGAAGGTATATTTGCCAGAAAGCGAGTTTATGTGTGTATGTGTGTTGGGGGTTGTGGGAGCAGTGCCCTGAGGAGGCCCCCAGCTCTCGCTCATTCAAAGGAACCTGCCTCCACGAAGATACCAAACCACAGGAAAGTCTAGTCTCACATAAGTAGGGTGGGCTTCAGGGCTGGCTTAATCCAGGGGCTCTGGTCCCATAGCTCAGTGATTCTATCTGCTTTCTTTCCCTAACTGTATGGGCTCCATCCTCAGTCTGGCTTCCGTCATGGTGGCAAAATGGAGCTAACAGTCCCACGCCGCACACCCACATGCCCAGATGTCCAGAGAAGAGAAAGGCGTTTCTTTCCCTGCTTGCTGTTAGGACGGAAGAATTGTTTTCACATCTCACTGTCTCCACCTGGGTCACACATCCTCACCCAACCATTTGAAGACTAGTTCTGGGGCCCAGGGTAATGCCTTGTGCTGATTGGCTGGGGCCTGGATCCCTCAACCAATCACAGTGCCCAAGACAATGGGCTGACACTGGGGCCAATCAATCTGAGCAACGGGCAGGGATGCTTGGGACAGGCCTGGGGACCGTGGAGGGGAAGGGCAGAGGCTGGTGGGCAAGGGGCAAGGGGCCCCAGGTCTTCAAGGAGAGGAGTCTGGTCAAAAAGGAGGCGCGCCCCAGAAAATCAGACTCGTCAGCTCAGATGGGTTCTTTGCCTCGGAGGCTGGGCAAGTAGATTGACTTGTGCTCTGGCTTGCGTCCTGACAGAGAGAAAGAGTCAGAGAGAAGCATTGGAGCCTCTCTCCTACAACCCCAGGGGCAGGCACTGGGAGCCCTCCTGCCAATATCCCTCGGCTTGGAGGGGCATTTACCATACATAGAGCCTTTCTAGAAGGATTCCCTGTGAAGTGGGGCCTGGCTTATCAGAGTGCTGATAGCATAGAAGGAGCCCCTGCTGGCTGCCAGACCAGTGCTCTCGGGGATGTTTGGACAGGTACAGGTTAAAGGTGTGTTTAAACAAGGC
Source organism: Ailuropoda melanoleuca (assembly GCF_002007445.2). NCBI lineage: Eukaryota > Metazoa > Chordata > Mammalia > Carnivora > Ursidae > Ailuropoda > Ailuropoda melanoleuca. The sequence goes on along the minus strand of NC_048226.1, from coordinate 17,390,437 downwards.
AGCCGCCGAGGAGGCAGGAGAATTGGGTAGAGCTTCAGTCCCCAGCCTCACCTGGGCTCCCAAGCTCCCTCTGCTCCTTGCCAGAATGAGGCACGGGGTACCATTCTGGGGGCCGGGGCTGTCACCAGATCTGGAAACAGTGTCATTTAGGTGTCTGCTGGCTCTGAAGGCCTTTAGGCCCCCCTAAAGCAGCATGCAAAACCCACTGTCANTCTCTTCATGTCTGCGATGCATGAGCATGAGAATCTGGACGAGTGTAGGAGTTCTGGAAGCCTTACACCTCCAAGTAGAGCTGGGAGGGGTCAGATGTCCACTGCCTGGGTCCTTCAGACACTTCTCCCCAGGGAAGAAAGCAAATTAGCATCACAAAAAAGTATAAAGAACACAATTCAACTGAGTCTCCATTCCTATAAATAATAATCACTAAATTTGATTGCCTGCTTACTATGTTTCCAGCAGTGTTCTAAGTTTCTTACAAAAAATTAACTCATTTGGTTCTCACAACAACTCTATGAGGCCAGAATTACTCCCATTTTACAGGTGAGGGAACTGAGGCACAGTGGAACAAGTAATTTGTCCAAGGTCAAATAGCTGACAAGGGTCAGAGCTAGGATTTGAATCCGTGTAGCCTGAAACACTTGACCTGCTCTCTGGCCTCTCTGAAGAGAGACACAGCCTGCAGCGGGAGTGCCAAGTGGTGAATCCGGGCTTCCTACGAGCAGAGTGCTCTCGTCAGGGACTGGAGGACAGCCTTGGTGGTATCCAAGTGCCTTCACTCTCTTCTCTTGTCTCAGAGCCCATTGCCCTCAGTCTTTCTGCTGAGGGTCTTCACAGGGTCCAGAGAGGCCAGAGAGGCCAGAGAGGAGAATCTGGAAAGATATCCAGGATGGGCAAAGCCAGGGCCAAAAGTCACTTTGACACACTTGTTAATTCAGGCAAATCAGTCCAGGGCATCTATGTCCAACAGTGATCCCCGAGTCACCCAGACTACTCTCAGAGAAGGTATATTTGCCAGAAAGCGAGTTTATGTGTGTATGTGTGTTGGGGGTTGTGGGAGCAGTGCCCTGAGGAGGCCCCCAGCTCTCGCTCATTCAAAGGAACCTGCCTCCACGAAGATACCAAACCACAGGAAAGTCTAGTCTCACATAAGTAGGGTGGGCTTCAGGGCTGGCTTAATCCAGGGGCTCTGGTCCCATAGCTCAGTGATTCTATCTGCTTTCTTTCCCTAACTGTATGGGCTCCATCCTCAGTCTGGCTTCCGTCATGGTGGCAAAATGGAGCTAACAGTCCCACGCCGCACACCCACATGCCCAGATGTCCAGAGAAGAGAAAGGCGTTTCTTTCCCTGCTTGCTGTTAGGACGGAAGAATTGTTTTCACATCTCACTGTCTCCACCTGGGTCACACATCCTCACCCAACCATTTGAAGACTAGTTCTGGGGCCCAGGGTAATGCCTTGTGCTGATTGGCTGGGGCCTGGATCCCTCAACCAATCACAGTGCCCAAGACAATGGGCTGACACTGGGGCCAATCAATCTGAGCAACGGGCAGGGATGCTTGGGACAGGCCTGGGGACCGTGGAGGGGAAGGGCAGAGGCTGGTGGGCAAGGGGCAAGGGGCCCCAGGTCTTCAAGGAGAGGAGTCTGGTCAAAAAGGAGGCGCGCCCCAGAAAATCAGACTCGTCAGCTCAGATGGGTTCTTTGCCTCGGAGGCTGGGCAAGTAGATTGACTTGTGCTCTGGCTTGCGTCCTGACAGAGAGAAAGAGTCAGAGAGAAGCATTGGAGCCTCTCTCCTACAACCCCAGGGGCAGGCACTGGGAGCCCTCCTGCCAATATCCCTCGGCTTGGAGGGGCATTTACCATACATAGAGCCTTTCTAGAAGGATTCCCTGTGAAGTGGGGCCTGGCTTATCAGAGTGCTGATAGCATAGAAGGAGCCCCTGCTGGCTGCCAGACCAGTGCTCTCGGGGATGTTTGGACAGGTACAGGTTAAAGGTGTGTTTAAACAAGGCAGCCGCCAAGGAGGCAGGAGAATTGGGTAGAGCGTCAGTCCCCAGCCTCGCCTGGGCTCCCAAACTCCCTCTGCTCCTTGCCAGAATGAGGCACGGGGTACCATTCTGGGGGCCGGGGCTGTCACCAGATCTGGAAACAGTGTCATTTAGGTGTCTGCTGGCTCTGAAGGCCTTTAGGCCCCCCTAAAGCAGCATGCAAAACCCACTGTCAACCCCAAACTGGGCAAATGCAGCTTGCTTTTTATTTCTTTAAGTGACATTATCATGATCACTAAAATGATTGTGTTGTGGCGTGGAAGGAGCCACGCGGCAACTTGGCCAGACTCCTAGCCTGAGTCAGCAAATGCTGATCCTTTCTGGGGGTGCAGGCGGTGGCCAGGAGCTCAGGAGAACCACACGCAAAAATGGATTGACAGGCTCCATCTCAGTAAAGCCAAGTAGGTGAAAGAAATAGTCGAATTAGTGATAATACCCCCACAGTGCGCACAAAACATTACCATATTGCATGTGGCACTTTCCTGGTGGTAAACAGATGACAAAGAAGCAGAGAAACTCCAGACCACACTCACAAGACAGGCTGCCTCTGTTGAAGGGGCCAGAGTCTTGGGAGGGCATGGTATTAATACTGCCACTAATATTTTATTCTTTCCAAGTCATCCCGGGGTTGGCGGGAGTGGAGGCCTGGCGGCACAGGGAGACATGGTTTGCTGTCTGACCTTGTTTGGGGTTNTCAGGGACTGGAGGACAGCCTTGGTGGTATCCAAGTGCCTTCACTCTCTTCTCTTGTCTCAGAGCCCATTGCCCTCAGTCTTTCTGCTGAGGGTCTTCACAGGGTCCAGAGAGGCCAGAGAGGCCAGAGAGGAGAATCTGGAAAGATATCCAGGATGGGCAAAGCCAGGGCCAAAAGTCACTTTGACACACTTGTTAATTCAGGCAAATCAGTCCAGGGCATCTATGTCCAACAGTGATCCCCGAGTCACCCAGACTACTCTCAGAGAAGGTATATTTGCCAGAAAGCGAGTTTATGTGTGTATGTGTGTTGGGGGTTGTGGGAGCAGTGCCCTGAGGAGGCCCCCAGCTCTCGCTCATTCAAAGGAACCTGCCTCCACGAAGATACCAAACCACAGGAAAGTCTAGTCTCACATAAGTAGGGTGGGCTTCAGGGCTGGCTTAATCCAGGGGCTCTGGTCCCATAGCTCAGTGATTCTATCTGCTTTCTTTCCCTAACTGTATGGGCTCCATCCTCAGTCTGGCTTCCGTCATGGTGGCAAAATGGAGCTAACAGTCCCACGCCGCACACCCACATGCCCAGATGTCCAGAGAAGAGAAAGGCGTTTCTTTCCCTGCTTGCTGTTAGGACGGAAGAATTGTTTTCACATCTCACTGTCTCCACCTGGGTCACACATCCTCACCCAACCATTTGAAGACTAGTTCTGGGGCCCTGGGTAATGCCTTGTGCTGATTGGCTGGGGCCTGGATCCCTCAACCAATCACAGTGCCCAAGACAATGGGCTGACACTGGGGCCAATCAATCTGAGCAACGGGCAGGGATGCTTGGGACAGGCCTGGGGACCGTGGAGGGGAAGGGCAGAGGCTGGTGGGCAAGGGGCAAGGGGCCCCAGGTCTTCAAGGAGAGGAGTCTGGTCAAAAAGGAGGCGCGCCCCAGAAAATCAGACTCGTCAGCTCAGATGGGTTCTTTGCCTCGGAGGCTGGGCAAGTAGATTGACTTGTGCTCTGGCTTGCGTCCTGACAGAGAGAAAGAGTCAGAGAGAAGCATTGGAGCCTCTCTCCTACAACCCCAGGGGCAGGCACTGGGAGCCCTCCTGCCAATATCCCTCGGCTTGGAGGGGCATTTACCATACATAGAGCCTTTCTAGAAGGATTCCCTGTGAAGTGGGGCCTGGCTTATCAGAGTGCTGATAGCATAGAAGGAGCCCCTGCTGGCTGCCAGACCAGTGCTCTCGGGGATGTTTGGACAGGTACAGGTTAAAGGTGTGTTTAAACAAGGCAGCCGCCGAGGAGGCAGGAGAATTGGGTAGAGCTTCAGTCCCCAGCCTCACCTGGGCTCCCAAGCTCCCTCTGCTCCTTGCCAGAATGAGGCACGGGGTACCATTCTGGGGGCCGGGGCTGTCACCAGATCTGGAAACAGTGTCATTTAGGTGTCTGCTGGCTCTGAAGGCCTTTAGGCCCCCCTAAAGCAGCATGCAAAACCCACTGTCAACCCCAAACTGGGCAAATGCAGCTTGCTTTTTATTTCTTTAAGTGACATTATCATGATCACTAAAATGATTGTGTTGTGGCATGGAAGGAGCCACGCGGCAACTTGGCCAGACTCCTAGCCTGAGTCAGCAAATGCTGATCCTTTCTGGGGGTGCAGGCGGTGGCCAGGAGCTCAGGAGAACCACACGCAAAAATGGATTGACAGGCTCCATCTCAGTAAAGCCAAGTAGGTGAAAGAAATAGTCGAATTAGTGATAATACCCCCACAGTGCGCACAAAACATTACCATATTGCATGTGGCACTTTCCTGGTGGTAAACAGATGACAAAGAAGCAGAGAAACTCCAGACCACACTCACAAGACAGGCTGCCTCTGTTGAAGGGGCCAGAGTCTTGGGAGGGCATGGTATTAATACTGCCACTAATATTTTATTCTTTCCAAGTCACCCCGGGGTTGGCGGGAGTGGAGGCCTGGCGGCACAGGGAGACATGGTTTGCTGTCTGACCTTGTTTGGGGTTTCAAGGCAGCCAAATAACTTGTGTCAGCAGTTAGAAGTGTGTCAGGCCAAGTGTCTCCAAAGTACGAAGCAGGAGGAGAAGGAAGGCTGCCCGGGGCTTGGCGGGAGCGTGAACGGAGTGGAGGCAAATGGGTGCCCATGTCACAGGCCACGCACCTCTGCTTTAGGAAGGCTTTGCATGTACCCACAGGCCTCTCAGCCTGACCTGAGGCTCTGCTGGAAGAGTATCGAGAAAAATGGAACAATAAAACCATTGTTACCTAATAAAAGCAGGTTTCTAAGGCACCTTGGGACCTGTGTGCCTGGAGTGAATCTTTCAGGCACATGGAGACCAGGTTGGGTCCTGGGGAACAGACGTCAAAGGGTCTCTCTGAGCCCTCACTGGCCTGTGGCTGGAAGCTTCCTGCTCCCTAGCTGCTTATCACTGGCCCTCATGGCACCCGAGGCTCCAGCCAGGGAGGGGATCTGCACAGGACGGACGTCCATACAGACCTGTTGACCGCCTAGCGCTGAAGTTGAGAGGGGTGTGACATGGGGCAGGATGGGTAGGCCCCACACAACACGCTGGACTGGCTGGGAGGGAAGAGCTGGCTGGGTTTGTGCCCCGCCCACCCAGTCCTGGTGCCTCCGACTGTGTGCATGTTTGTCCATCTGGTCCCAGCTGTCCACCTGGATGGACTGAAAGCTTCCTCAGAGCAACACGCAGCACCATGCTGGATGAAGGTGGGGACACGGCCAATTCGAGACTGAGAGATTGAGAATGACAGCCTAAGCCTCTGCAGCTATCCAGCTCCCTAGGTCGGCTCTGGGTAAGCATCAGGACTCACGTTTTTTGGAGAATCTGCTCTTTTCCTCTTTCTTGTCTGCAGAAATATCACTGAACCTGTTCTATCTTTCATTTGGAAGGAGTCTTTATTTTTAAGATGCTAACCCTGGCACATCCAAGCCACAGAGCGGCAGTTGGCGGGGAGCCTGGGGAGACCTGATAGGGCCATGCGGGACACCTGGAAGGTTGCCATTGCTTTCAGAGCAAGGATGAGCATTCTTGTCACAAACCTCTGGCCCTGTAAAGCCCACTGGATGCCTCCGGACAAAGCAAATGTTTTTTGGCTAAGACATTTTTAGGTGCAAGGATTATTTTTCTGAGCAAGAAGATGTTGATGCCGCCATTGGACATCTGCAAGCATCACGTAGCCCGGGAGATGCCTGTCGCTCAGTCTGACAGTATCCTATCTAGCTTGTCTCACTTTCCAGTAATGAGCACGGGTGCCATTTGTCCCTTGACCATGTTATGACCAATTCCTCTGGCCACAGCCTGTCCAGATGCCCAGTGTGCCTTGGCTGGAAATGGCAATGTTTGTTGCGGCCTCTTCTCCCTTCCCCTGGGACCAGTCCATCCTCTTGCTTTGTAGGGATGTGATGCTGTGGGAGAGTGAGAGAGTGGTCAGCCAGAAGCCCATGCCCTGGCACGGTGGGCATCATTTCATTTCATATGACTTAAGTTCTCATTCGTTCCCTTCATTCATTCATTCACTCTAGAAGACACTTGCCTGGCCTTCGCAGTTAGCCAGGATGGTAGGGGTCCCTAGAAGAGTGGCAGTTGGGCTTCCCTCTGTCATGGCCAGAACCTGCCCCTCCCCCTCCCCCTCTCCCTGGGTCTTAGAGAGAAGGAAGCAAGGACCCGAGAGACTCTCATGGAGGACTCTCTCCCCCCCCCCCAAGTAAACTACTTTCCCCAATCCAGCAGCACAGGGCAGTATTGAGAGGACTTCATGAGGCCCACAGGTTGGAACCTTGTCCTTGCTGAGCTTGGGGTGGGGGACGTTTCTGGGGAGGATTGCTATGGCCAGCACCCCCAGTCTCCCTAGCTCAGTCGCCATGTCGCAATGTCCAGGCAGGGAACACAGAGTGGATTTAAACAGGGTCACATTTATCTTTATCTGATTATAAATGCTGTCTCTTTCCTCTCTCCATTTCCCTTTTCTACTGAGGTCTTTTCACTCCAAGGGCTATACATGAATATATCATGAACTTCTCAAAGGTATGGGCCACGTTGCCTACGGACAAGTCTCTGCAGGGCCTAGAATAGTATCTTAAATATCACAGCTACTCAGTAAATGCTTCTGTAACGATAGTACCCTGCAAGGGAAGGACTGCGTCGGAGGAATGGAATGCTCCTATGGAAAGAAGGAAGTGATCTATAGCCTTAGAGAGCTATGAATAAAATGTTCTGAGTCAGGGAAGGGAGAGATCGCTGCTGCCCAGCAGTGGTCAGAGGGATGCTTGCCCGGAGGAGGGGGGGCGTGAAGAAGTCCTAAGACATCTGACCCGGGGAGCAGAGTAAGCAAAGGTTGGCAGGGCTCAGCTTGGGCTCTACATTGTCACTGTCACCAGCTCGGTTAAGGAACAGGCCTTAGCCGGGGATGTAGGCCCTTACCAAGCCAGGGTCAGCCAGAGAGGGGGAGGCATGACCCTATTATCCTCCCGCATCCCACACAGAGCGGGGCAGGGCCTGGCAGGCGGATGTGCTGGTGGAAGCTCCCTCCTTCTGTTGCTCTCCCTTTTTATAGGGCCCATGTGAGCCTTGTTATAGGGGGAATACGCAGGCCGCTTGGTGCCAGGAAGTCTGGTTTGTAGTGCCAGCTGTTTGTAGGAGTAGGCTGGGAACGCCAGCTGCTTGGCAACTGGCGATCTGGGCCCCGGAAAGTTGCAGAGAAACCACCTGTCCCCCGGGAAGGGCCAAGCCTGGGGAGCAGCCCCTCTTGTTGGGAGAAGGAGGCCCAGGTCCCCGCTGGCTCCAGGTCCAAGCAGCACAGCATGCTTGACAACTGTCCTGCTCCTTCACTGTAAAGACGTGGTGAGGTAATCAGCGGCTGACATCTAGACGGAGTGAGTAATTTTGAATTTGAGAAAATAAGAGGATAAGAAGGCATTCTGCATAAGAAGTTCAGGAAGACAAAGAACAGAAGAACAAGTCGATACAGGAATGACTTAGTGTAGAAGTAACAGCAGGCCACACTTGTGTGTAGGTAACAGAGTGGCGAGGACAGTCTAAAGTCCTGTAGGACAGGGGACGTTTGATGCATGAAGCTCTCCAGCCTCCTTTTCCACCCACTAATGCCCAGTGCCTTAGATCTGCAGGAAAACTCTAAGCACTGTGCCCAACGTCCAGCCGCTCCCTGACTCACTGACTGGAGAGCCCGAGGAGGGTTTCGTGGGGTGATGGTGGGGGCTCAGGAGGGATGGTGATGGGGCAGACCTGGATTTGAGAAATCCTGGTGGGCGACAGTTGGCTGGCTGGTAACTTTCTGTACTTGGGAAGTTACTCAGAGGGAGGAGTCAAGGGTGATTCCTGTCTGAGGCCCACGGTGGCTCTCTGGTGACAAGGGCATGGGTATGGAAGTTTGGGGCGGGGGCCAGAGTCCTGTGCCGTGTTGGGCTTTTCCCTTTGTTTCCTGAAGCAGTCACTGAAGGGTAATTTACATACCATAAAACTCGCTTGTTTTCAAGTGTAGAATTCAGCGGTTATTCGGTTATTCGTGTATTTACAGAGTTGCGGGGCCATCACCACAACCTTGTTTTAATGAGCCCTGGGGCTTTCCTGAGACCCAGGAGTCAGGCCAGGCCTGGGGGCGTGGTCAAGCCTGCCTCAAGGGCGTGGTCGGCCCAGGCCTTGGGGCGTGGTCGGGCGTGCCTTGGAGGCGTGGCCAAGCCAGGCTGGGTGACTGGCCCGCCTCAGGGGCGTGGTCGGGCTCGGCTTCGGGGCGTGGTCAAGTCAGGCCTCAGGGACCTGGTCGGCGTGGATGCCGACAAGAGAAGGCACTTTAAAAAGGCGGAGGTGGAAGCTCTTGGCCGTGGTTGATGCAGAATGGTCAAGACAGTACTGAGCAGACCCTTAGTTCAAGGTCTTGACTTAGTGAGTGGAAGGAGAAGGAGGAGCCAAAGACAGAGAGAGGTAGGAGGAGGAGCCTGTCGAGCCAGAGACTGAGGGTGAAGACCACGGGTGATGCAGAAGGAAGACCAGCGGGCTGGGAGGCTGCAGTGCGGGGCCAGACCCCTCTGAGAGCAGAGTGAGAGGCTGATGGAGATGCAGCAGGACCCGGAAGATTTCACAGAAACCTGGGCACCTCTGTCTCCCCTCGCCCCGCCCTTGTCACCAGTCCTGGCAGATTTCCCTCCTCTTGTCCTCTCCCCTATGTCCATGTCCCTTCATCTCCAACCGGTCTCGTCCTCACCACCACCACCTTCCCCTCCCCCCATCCCGGGGCCAGTCCCATTCCCTTGTGCCTCCTCCAGTCCACTGTCCACAGTGTGGCATCAAGAAGTGTGACGACGTGTCAGCCTGCCCCAAGTGCTGCTTCACGGCGTCTCGTGGTCCCCGGGAGAAAACTTCGATCACGTTAGTCGCGCTGCTGCCAGACCCCCGCGGTCCTGCCTCTCCGTGGGCCATGGCCCACCTGCCTGCCTGCCTGCCTGCCCGCCTGCCCAGTCCGCCCAGTCTGCTCACCGCACTCCAGTCGTGGGTCTTCCCTCCATCCTTCCCGGAGCGAGCCAGGGGCTTGCCCCCCATGCAGTTCCTCTAACTGGAACACTCTTCCCCCAGCTCTTCCCATGGCCGGTTTCTTGTCATCCTTCAGACTCCCTGGCCGCCACTGGCCCATTTAGCCCCTTTCCTGGCACCTTCTGTGTGCCTTTCTGACACTTGCCATTTGGGTATATTTTTGTTTACTGCCTGTTTTCTTTTACTAGACTATCAGCTCGCTGGAGGCAGGCCCCAGCTCTGGACTCTTCACCCTTGAATCCGCAGAGCCTAGCACCGTGCCTGCCCCTTTGAAGTGTGTCTTGCACTTGAATGGATGGGTGGAGAAACCTTAACTGTATCGTATAGTTTTCCCTGGCACCACTTTCCTGTTATGACAGTGTGGGCCAAAATAGCCGCCCTCCCAATCACTTGGGACCGCTAAGGAGAGACGGTTCTTTGCTGTATTGTTTGTGGCTCTGGCTTGATTTTAGGGCACTGGAAAGCCTTGGCTTTCTTCTGATCTTGGGGCTCTTTGTCCCTCGCAGACTTGATCCAGTGCAGATCCCCACACCAAGTTGTGCCCCGCCCCCCAAGGGGTCTGGCCTGAAACCCAGGGAGGGTGATTAGTATCTTAGACAACAAAGCGGTGTTGTCCCCCGGGGCTGCACGTCCTGGGGGGCACGGCCTTTGAAGCCAACCCAACCCATTTCCAGCCCTGCCTGTGGGTTTCTTTCCCAGAGCCCCAAGCAGCTCGCTTCTTGACTCTTTGGTGTGGCTTTATGGCAGGTTGGATTTTCTCATTTCTGATGTCTGGAAAGGGAATCAAGTTTCTCTCCTCACCCTGCTACTTTCTGCTCCCTCAGTGGGTTCTGGGACGTGTTGCCAATCTGTAGATGATGTTTGAGTTCTTTCTTTGTTGTTGTTTTGGAGCCGTGGAGCCTGTGCTCTTAACACCAGGTGCTGAAAAATTAAACTTATCATCAATCGCCATCATCAAAGCGAGGTGGGGTAGGATGGTTTCAACTAGTCCCAAATTTCCTGAAGGAATTTGGCCTCTCGTCAATTCTCTCCCTCCGGAGGCTGACGTTACTAGGAGAACAACGTTCTCTCCAGCAGCCCAGCAGAGTCTGGAATTACTCGATTCAAATCCCAGGCAATGGTCTCAGTCAGTGCTAAGCACAAGAAAGGAACCATTTCTTGACGGATAATAGATGAGTTGTTTTTTGCAATTGGACCGTGGGACTCTAAGAATAGTATATTTTTTCTGGAAGCAGAGTTTTAACAACCTAGAAAGCTTAATTAAGCTTTCCTGCTGCACTTTTTTTTAATTGAGTTAGTAGCAGGAGAGTATTTTTAGAACTGAAGTGATTATTTCGTGTAACAGATACACATCTGAATATTCTCAAGCCTCTATCTAGGGCAAGACATAACTGAAGAATTGACTTCACAAGTCTGAAAGTATGACCAGTTGTTTTTACGCACGTCATCATCGTCATATCTATTTATTCCATTCATTCATTATTTATACCCTGCATTCTTTCTTCCTAAGTACAAGATGGGGTGGGGTTGAGAGGAGAATTTTTTTAAACGCTTTACAAACTTGGCCAACACTGAATGTTTGTTTGTTTGTCTTTCGTTCGTTCCCTCTGGGTTTGCTAGTCTTAATGAACTCCCTCCGTGGCCTTCATTCTCATTTGGATTTCTTTTTCTTTTATTGAGAGGCACCAGGATATCACTTAGACGTGAATGCTTTGTATGTTCCTTCGAATAGTAAAAACAACATTAAAAAGTTTTGGTCTGAGGGAGCTGCTGGTTCAAAAGAAAGCAGCTACGTGTCTCAAGTTTCTACTAGTTCGGCAGTTTGAAGAACTAGGAATAAACTGGGTATGGGATGAATATCAGATGACCTAAAGAAAGTGTTCAGTGTCTCAGCAACTTATGGTGACAAAGTACCAGATGGCACGTTTTCAGATGAAGGCTTGAGCTAGATTGGATCTTATAGACTCTAGTGAAAACCAGGACATAAAAGTGGTCCAAAATAAACTTCCAGATTTGTCTCAAAGGCTCCTGGTAGCCAAGTAGAGTAAAGGTGATTTTAGTAGTGATAATGTGGAAAATGCCGTTTGCAGATTATGGCCCCTGCAACTCCTGGTTAGGACCGCTGAAATATTTCTGTGCAAATAATGGGACTCATCTAACAAATAGTGTAACTGATCTGAAGTAGGATCCACGTTTGCATAAATCATCTATGAGTTTGGCACAGGGGCTGAGAAGAACATGTGAGAAACCTGAGGGTGGGGCGGGGCGTGAGGTGATGAATTCTATTTAAGGAATTCTCCAAATTCTCTGAAATGAGTTTGCTGGTTCAGATCCATCCATGAGATCCACGCAAAGATACCGGACTGGGCAGGACTGCCCCAACAGAAGGTGGCATGTGAAGACAGCTCCTTGAGGTGGCCACGGGGCACAGGCAAAACTCAAGTCATTTCTTGTTCTTTTTGATATTTGTCGTATCAGGTGCTGCTGCTCCTGAAAGCCACGTTTCCATGCTTGCCTTTTTTTTTTTTTAAATATTTCATTTATTTATTTATTTGCCAGAGCAAGAGAGAGAGAGAGCACACAAGCAGGGGGAGCGGGAGGCAGAGGGAGAAGCAGGCTCCCCCCTGAGCAAGGAGTCCGATGCAGGACTCGATCCCAGGACCCCATGATCATGACCTGAGCTGAAGGCAGACGCTTAACACACTGAACCACCCGGGCATCCCCCACACTTGCCTTTAGGGTGAGTTTCAGAATTCCCCCATCCCTATTCCTCTGCCGAACGCTGCAAATCCAGGGACCTTTTGGAAAGGATCATGCACTGTTTCTTCTGAAGTCATAGATCTCATTCAATTAGGGCTTGTTTCCCACCTGCAAAAACTTCAGGGCTTCTCCTCATCTTCAGATATTCCCCTGGCTTCGCCTCCTGCAGAATACACGGAGATGTGCTCGCTTTCTGTCTAAAGTGAATGACTGAACCCAAGGGACTCAGGAGAGCCGCCGCCACCACTGTAGCCAGCAAGACACCCTCCAGGCCACCCCGCACTCCCCTACCCCCGCTGGAAGCAGTCTCAGCCTCAGGGAGGGGAGCACCTGGCCCCAGCAGACTCAGGGGCCTTCGAGTCCCAGCAGCACCGTGGTTTGCCAGAGGCAGAGGAAAATACCAGCGGCATGAAATGCAATTTCCTTCCTTAAATTCGGGCTCTATTTCACTAAGCAGGGTACATACTGTTAAAGCAAAAAAGGATGAGAAGAGGGGCGCCTGGGTGGCTGAGCCTGTTAACCATCAGACCTTTGGTTTCGCCTTAGGTCATGATCTCAGGGTGGTGATCTCAGGGTGGTGAGATCCAGCCCCATTGGGATTCTTTCTTCCTCCCTCTCCCTCCCTGCTCTGCTCCTCACCCCCTCCCACTCTCTCTCTAAAATAAATAAATAAAATCTTTAAAAAAAAAAAGTATGAGAAGAAAATACAGATACTGGTAAAATGATGCCCATATGCCCATTTTTTTTTAAAGTAATGCTTTCTACCCCACACGGTGGTATTTTCATCATTTTCCCTGCTTTCTTTTCTCCTTACTCTCATCTCTTTGCTCTTCACACTTCCTAAGTCTCCAGAATCCCTGTCACTTGGCCGTGAGCCAGGAAAACTCCCCCAAAGGGTGCGGTTTGCTCTCTGCCGATGACTCACGCCCCTCGTGCTGCTACCTGGTCTCGGCGATGCCATTTTCTCTTTGCCATGAATGCGGCTCTGTCTGCCAGCTGCTGGCTTAAAAGCCGGATTCCAGATCTTCTTTTTGCAGGGACCCCAGATTATTAGGCTAAGTGTAAATATTTTGGTCGTGAATCGGATGTAAAGGCTGTGAATTTAATATGAAACAACAGCTTAATTGTTCAAATTCCAGCTCATTTTTTTGTTGTTCTAAACAAAATAGGCCACATAGCAATGTTTTGGAGAAACCTTTTTATTGAAAACTGTAAGTGGCCGTGGTATGTTAGTGACACAAATAAAAGCACACATTGAATTAAACCCTATCTCAGGTCTCTAGTCCCAGAGAATTTGACATTAAATAAAAGGGTGATGTTTTCCAAGATTGCTCTGGTTGCAAAGAGTTAAACTGATAATGTGTCCTTGTAGGACTAGTAGCGATCGAACGCTTGCTTAGAGAGCCATCACTGTCCGTGCGCTTTTCCATATGGGATGGTCCTAAAGAAACTGAAAAAATGTTTTATTTTCAACTCCAGTAGAAACAAAAATATATTTTTATCTCAAAATGCATTAAATATATATACATATTACATTACATAATATTGGTAGAAATGGAATACTATATAGTCAGTGATTATATATATCCATATTTATCAATGTGAGTTTTCACAATATATTAGGTATCCAAGTAGATAGGTTATAAAATAACATGTATACTAAGACACCATGTAAGTAAGGCCACATGTGTATGTGTGGGATTCACAGACAATTCTGAGTAAAAAGATAGGCAAATACACATCCAAATATTGGCGGGGGTGGGAGGGTTACTAGGATGGGAAGCTTTTTCTTCATGCTTTCCTCTAGCCTGTTGTGTTGCTTTTGTAATCAGAAAAAGACAAATATGAATTATAAACTATAAAAAAATCACACGGATAGAGGGTTTTCTCAGGAAGACTGAGACTAGAGGACATTCCTACGGTAAATAAAAGAGAGTAGGCTTTCCTTTTGGGAGAGTCTATTACGCCTTTACGCATGATTGAATTATAGAAGCAATGTACAGGACTCATCAGTAATAGCTCAAAACACAATTTACCCAGATTATTTCAAATAGCAAGATCATACTAATAATATTACAACTGGATTTTCCATTTTTTTCTTTACCAGTCCAATCAACTAAAAATAAAGAATGTATATCTTAAGAGAGCAAGATGTAACTACTGTTTCTTACATAGCATTTAAAGCTCCCTATATTTTATTTAAAATCTAGACATAGTTTGGGTTTACTAAATTAGACTGCACATCCTCAAAGAGGGGGTAGTTATTTGGCCAATAAATCTAACAGTGCCTTCTAACAGTTTCAGAGAATTATGAACAGCCTTGGATTAAGGTATTTTTGGAATACCTGATAAAATAAACACAAATATTTAATAACTATGCTTAAAAGATAAGCCCTTTAGGAAAGAATACCTCCCTGTACATTTTTGTTCAAGATAAGGAATGGTACCAAGACATTATTGCAAACCAGGAAAAAAGCAAATATGACTTCCTAGTACTTTACAGAATTTTCCATGTGATTGTATTTTCAAACACATTAATTTCATGGTGTCTTCATATGGATAGACCACATGGATAGACCATTCGTTGATGGGCATTTGAATTCTTTCTCCTTTTTGGCTCTTGTGAATATAAACATCTGTGTTCAGGTTTTTGCGTGGATGTATGTTTTCAATTCTCTTAGGTACCTAGGAGTGGAATTGCTGGGTCATAGGGCAACTCTGCGTTTAACTTTTTGAGGAACTGACAACCTGCTTTCCAAAGCAGCTGAGTCAGCATTGTACAGTTGGTAATCTCCTCCAGCAATTGGTCTCAGTTACTCCATGTCCTTGGCAACCCTTGTTATTGGCCACCTTTTTGTTTATAGCCATCCGAGCGGGTGCCAAGTGGTATCTCATTGTGACTCCGGTTTGCATGTCCCTAGTGACTAATGATGTCGAGCCTCCTTGTGTGTGCTTTTTGGACACTTAGATCTATCTTTTTTGGAGAGATGCTTATTCTAATCCTTTACCTAATTTGTACCTGGAGTTCTGTTTATTGTTGAGTTGTTAAACTTCTTCATATACGAGGTCCTTGTCAGATATATAATTTGAAATAATAGTTCCCATTCTGTGGGGGTTTTTTCATTCTCTTGAAAAGTGTCCTTTGAGGAACAAAAGTTATTAATCTTGATGAAGTATAATTTATTTTTTTCTTTCATTGCTTATGCTTTTGGTGAAATATCTAAGAAATTTGTGTAGTGCAACATTGTGAAGATTTCTACCTATATTTTCTTCTAAGAGTTTTTTATTTTAGTTACTACCTTTAGGTTGATGATCTCTTTGAGTTAATTTTTGCAGGTGGTGTGAAGTAATGGTCCAGTTTAATTCTTTTGCATGTGGTTATCCAGTTGTGCAAGCATCAGTTGTTAAAAAGATTATTCGTTCCCTCATTGAGTTGTCTTGGCACTTTTGTCAAAAATAAATTAACTATAAATGTAATGGTTTATACGGACTCTGAGTTTATTCCATTGATGTGTATGTCTATCTTCATGCCAGGGTCACGCAGTCTTAATGAATGTAGCTGTGTAGGAGGTTTTGAAATTGGGAAGTGTGTGTCCTACAAGTTTGTTCCTCTTTTCAAGATTATTTTGGCCATTCTGGGTCTCTTGTATTTCCATATGAATTTTTGGATCAGCTTATTCATTTCTTCAAAAAATGCAGCTGGTATTTTGGTAGGGATTTGCACTGAATCTGTAGATTAATCTGGGGGTTATTGCCATAACAATATGACAGTTTCCCAAGCCATGAACACAGCATTTCTTTATTCAGGTTTTTAATTTTTTCAGTGATGCTTTGTAGTTTTCAGTGGGTAAGTCTCATACTTCTTTCGTTAATTTATTCCTAGATATTTTATTCTTTTTATACTACTGTAAATATAATTTAATTTCCTTCATTTCCTTTTTGGATTGTTCATTGCTAATGTATAAAAATCAATTAACTTTCATATGTTAATTCTGTGTCCTGTTGAACTTTTATTAGCTCTAATTGTGTGTGTGTGTATTCCTTATGATTCTCTACATACAAGATCAAGTCATTTGAAAATAGAGTTTTAATTCTTTGTTTCCAAACTGGATTTTATATTTCTTCTTCTTGCCTATTGCCTGGGGTCGAGCCTCTATTACAAAGTTGAGTAGAAGTGGTGAGAGGGGCCAGCATTGCCTTGTTCTTGACATCAGGGCGAAAGCTTACAACATTTTGCCAGCAATATGTTAGCTATAGGTTTTTCATGGGTGTCTTTCAGCACGTTCAGGAAGTTCCCTTCTAGTTTTGCTTTGTTAGATATCTTAATGTGAAAACATTTGTCAAATATCAAATGTTTTTTCTGCATCTATTGAGATAATCATGTTGCTTTCGTCCTTCATTCTACTAATGCAGTGTTTTACATTATTTTTTACAAGAGTTTGTGAATAGCTGGTGTTAATTATTCTTCAGATGTTTTATAGAACTCACCAGTGAAGATACATTCATTCTTAGACCTTTCTTTATGGGAACTTTTTTGATTGCTAATTTGATCTCTTTTTTCGATCTATTTAATTTTTTTTTTCTTCTTGAGTCAGTTTGGTGGTTCGTGTCTTTTTGTAAATGTCTTTATTTCATCTAAGTTTGCTAAGTTGTTGGCATACAGGTTCCCTTATAATTCTTTGATTTTCAAAGGGTCGGTGGTAACCTTTCATTCCTAATTTTAATAATTTGAGTCTTTTTTTTTTTCTAGTCTAGCTAAGGGCGTTTCTTTTTTTTAAAGATATTATTTCTTTGTTTATTGAGAGAGAGCGCAAGTGGGGGAAAGGGGAGAGGGAGAGGGAGAGAGAGAATCTCAAGCCCACTCCCTGCTGAGTGCAGAACCTGAGGTGGGGCTTGATCTCACGACCCTGAGACCATGACCTGAGCTGACATCAAGAGTCGGATGTTTGACTAAGCCACCCAGGCGCTCCTAAGGGCATATCTACGTTGTAGATTTTTTTCTAAGAACCAACTTTGGCTCTTTGTATTTATTCTTTCATTGAAGTTTTGGTTTCAATTTTCTCAGTTATTTTTCCTACTCTGTATATCATTTATTTTGACTAAAATCTGTATTATTCCTTTGTTCTGCTTCCTTCAGGGTTAGTTGGCTAATTTTTTCAAGTTTCTTGAGGTTGCGCTAAGGGTATTCATCTAAGACCTTTCTTTTGTAGACAGAGGCATTTACAGCTATATTTTACCCTTTAAGTACTTCTCTAGCTCGATCCCATATGTTTTGATACGGTGTGTCTTCATTTTCATTAATCTTAAGGAATTTTCTAATTTCCTTTGTGATTCCTTCTTTGACCCATTGGTTAAATTAGGAATGCATTGTTTAATATTCACATATTTGTGAATTTCCCAAATTTTCTTCTTCTATTTATTTCTAATTCCATTCCATTGTGGTCAGAGAACATACTTCGTATGATTTGAAATCCTATTAAAAATATTAAGACTTGTTTAATGACCTAACATATGATTTACCCCCAGGGAATGTTCCATGTGTACTTTAAAGGAACGTGCATTTCACTGTTATTGAGTATAATGTTCTATGGAGGTCTGTTAGAGCTACCCGGTTTAACTTGTTATTCAAGTCTTCTAATTCTTTGTTGACTTTCTGTCTAGTTGTTCTATCTATTGCTGCAAGTGAGGCACTAAAGTCTCCGAATGCCATTACTGAACTGTCTATTTCTCCCTTTGATTCTATCAGTTTTTGCTTCATGTATTTAGAGCTCTGTTGTTAGGTGCGTATACGTGCATAATTACTTCTTGATGGATTGATCCTTTTATCATTATGTAATGACGGTCTCTAGTAACAATTTTTGCCTTCAAGTCTATTTTGTCTGATATTAATATATCCCCTCCAGCTTTTAGTTTGCATGGTAGATCTTTTTCCATCCTTTTACTTTCAATCTGGTTGTGTCATTGACAAAAGTGTGTCTCCTATAGGCAGCATTTAATTGGACCATGATTTTTTACACATTCTGCCATTTTGCTTTTTAACTGGAGTGCTTGATCCATTTGCATTTCGTGGAACTGCTGATAAGGTATGATTTAGCCTGCCATTTTGCTATTTCTTTTTCTATATGTCTTATGTCTTTTTTTCCCTCTATTCCTCCATTACTTCCGTAGCTTCTGTTGTGTTAGTTGATATTTTCTAGTTTAGCATTTTAACTCCATTGTTCTATCTTTTGCTATATATTCTTTAGTTATTTCCTTAGTGGTTTCCCTGAGTATTACAACTAACATCTTAATGTGTAACAATCTAGTTTGGATTAATATCAACTTAATTTCAGTAGTATACAAAAATTTTGTTCCCGTACAGGTTTGTTCCCTCCCCTTGCCTTACTGGTATTGTCATACACATTTTAAGTTTTTTCACTTTATGCCCATCAATGGATATATATATCTGGCAGTTGGCAGTTGTCTCAAATCAGAGAAAAAAAGAGTTACAAGCAAAAAATGCATTTCTGCTGTATTTTATGTTTACCTATGTAGTTACCTTTATTCGTGCTCTTTATTTCTTCATGTGGATTTGAGTTATTTTCTATTATCCTCTCATTTCAGCTGGAAGGGCTCTCTTTATTATTTTTTGTAGGACATGCTTGCTGATGATGAATTCTGTTTTTGTTTAACTGGAAATGTCCTAATTTCTCCTTCATTTTTGAAAGATAGTTTCATTGGATTTAGAATTGTCGATAGTCGTGTACTTATGCACTTTGAGTATATCATCCCACTGCCTTCTGCCTCCATGATGAGAATCCCCTGTACATGAATAGCTTCTCCCTTGCTGCTTTCAAGATCCTCTCCTTGTCTTTATCTTTTGACAGTGTGATTATGTGTCCAGGCACAAATCTCTTGAGTTTATCCCACTTGGGAGTCATTGAGTTTCTTGGGAATGCAAATTAATGTTTTTTTACTAAATTTTGAAGTCTTTAGTCATTATTTTTTCAAATAATCTGCATCTTTCTCTTCTCCCCTGATAGGACTCCCATTATGTATGTTGGTACATTTGACGGTATTTCATGGGCCTCTGAGGCTCCATTCATATTTCTTCATTCTTTTAAAATTTCTGTTCCTCACACTGGACAGTCTCAATTGACTTATATTCAAGTTTGCAGATTCTTTCTTCTGCTTGCTTCAATCTGATGCTGAGCACCTCTCAGGAATTTTCATTTCAGTTATTATATCTCAATGCCAGAATTTATATTTGGTTTCTTTTAATAATCTCTATCTTTTTATTGATATTTTCTATTTAGTGAGACATTATTTCCATACTTGAGCTATTTAAATATATTTAGAATAGCTGACTTACAGTTTTTGTTTACAAAGTCCAATGTCTGGTCTTCCTCGGGTACAGTTTATTCACTACTTTTACCCCTGTGTCTGGAACATAGTTTCTTGTTTCTTTGCATGTCTCATAATTTTTTGAGGAAAACTGGATATTTTGAATAATTATGGGGTAACTCTGAAAATTAGATTTGCTTACCCTTTTGCCAAGGATTTGATGAAGTTGCTGGGTTTTGTTTGCATAGGGACTCATTTATGTAAAGTCTATACTCTTTGTAATGATGGTCACTTATGTTTCATTCAGGTGGTTTTGTGGTGAGCTAATGATTGGAACCTGAAACCAATAATCCTCCTGGTCTTTGTTGAGGGCTTTGTGTGAATGTTGGGACACCCTTCAACATTCAGCCGGGAATGCTCACTTAGGCTTCACTTTCTGCTGTGCAGATCCTCAAAGTCGACCTAAGGTGAGAATTCAGGATGTTCTCAGGTCTTTCCTGAGGCATATAATCTTTGGCTTGTGCAAAGTCCTATGCATGAGCATTCCCATCCAAATTCATGAGAATATCAGAGATTTTCAAAGCAGCTTTGGATATCTCACTCCTCAGCTTTTCCTTTTAAGTTTTTGGTTTGCCAGTGTTTGCTCTGATGGCTATCCACTGCTTCAGGCAGCCACAACCACCTCTGACTTTTTTTTTTTTTTAAGATTTTATTTATTTATTTGACAGAGAGAGAGGGAGAACACAAGCAGGGAGAGAGGCAGGTACAGGGAGAGGGAGAAGCAGGCTCCCACTGAGCAGAGAGCCTGACGTGGGGCTCAATCCCAGGATCCTGGGATCATGATCTGAGCCAAAGGCAGACGCTTAACCAACTGAGCCACCCAGGCACTCCTTTTCTGATTTTTTTTTTAATTAAATGTCCCCATGGAAGAAACTTTTCACACCCAGCAAGCTCTGATCAGGTAAAATAAAGACAGCTTTGCAAAAGAGATCTTTCAGGGAGTCACCAGACAAGTTAAATAATGGCAATTCTCTGGGAATGAGGCTTTGAAAGAGCTCTAAGCCCTTTCTGCTGCTTCTAGTGGCTTCTATGCAGGTGCATCTACCTTGATTGTAGATTGTTGATTGTATCAAGGATACAGCAGAGTTGGGGGTGGGATGGAAATTGGGCAAATTAGAATGCCACAAAGCTTACAGTTCTTACTGAGATTCAGCTATTTCTCTTGAATAAATATTCCTCAGATTGCTATAAACCTTTGGTTAATTTCCAGAGTTCTGAAAAAAAGTGATCCTGACATGTTTTGACAATTTCCTCCTTGCTCTTATGGAGGAGAGAATTTTTGGAGGTCCCTACTCCATCATTTTTGCTGGCTTTAAGCATTTAATGCCCTTTTATTTTTAACAAAATGAAGCTGGCTAAAACAATGAAGCCACCATCATCAACATTTCTAGGCATCCACATGATTCAAGCTCAACTATTCTATAAACAGAAATAGCTGTGAGAACAACCAAACTGGATACAATATGAGTTTTAGAAAATGTCCACAGTCCAAGTGAATGTTGCCATAGTTTTGCAGTAGACAGACTCAGAGTTTTAAAAAAATCCTTTCATTATGCTAAAAAAAGGGGGGGGGAAGGAATAAAGATAGATAGAGATAGATACATAGATAGATTGACCATGGATTATTAGTCTCAAAAATGTTATGAGAAACAAAACCTGATATTCTTTAACTAAGGTAGCAAGGATACTCCACACTTTACTGTAGGGTGAGTAGGAAAAAAAAAAAACCAAACTTGTCACTCCTTACAAATCTCTTAATTACATATAGAAATGATCTCTAATTGTGCTACGTTCCGCCCAGCCACCACACTGGGCAGCCAGTACCTTTCTGTCTCCTAAGTACAAGGGACCATATTGTCATGCTTCGAAGAGAACATCTCAGGTTGTAAAGCAATCTCTTCTCCCGACCAAGGATAACAGTCACTGAGCTATGATTAGTCCCTTTTTTAGAGACACTTGCATTACATTCAGCTCTACTAGCTGATGACACAGGGAGGTACTTTCTGGGCCGGGACAGTGAGACTTGAATGATTTGTACATAGACATGGAGCCATTTTCCAAAAATACAGACTTTATAAAAAATCCCCTTTGTTTAAGAGAAGGCAAGCAAGATAGTCACTGAATTCCTGGAGAAATGTAGGAGAGCCTCATTAGGAGTAAGCAGTAGTCAGTGGAAACCACAAAAATAATAAAAGCATAGTAAAATGGCCAGGGTTATGTAAGGATACATTTTTAAATAAGATTCCTCAAAAGAGTGTGTTTACAAGTCTGTGAAATGAATTTACATCTCAATATTTCATTACATCAGGTTGCATTAGTGTTGGCCCAGTTAGGAACCCATGTTCATAAATCATCTGAATAAAAATGTTTTGACTTCTGCTGAAGTAATGCATCATTTTAAGCTTTCTGCAGTAAAGATAAAAATGTCTGATTTTTCAATTCAGGAAAGAGAAACCTAATTTTACTATTAGTAATTTTTTTAAACTGGCTTTCAAAGTCCCCAGAAATGACAAAATAGGTATATATTTTAGGGAAAACTATCTGCAAACCTTCATAGCTAACTGATGCTGAAATCTTTTTTCTGACTGTAAACTGTAAATTTGTAATGCTAAATGTGGAAGAGAAGTGAGATGCACATTAAATTAGACAAGCCAGATGTGAAAGGTTTTAGTGAGTGGTAAGTACGTTGACCGAGACATTTAATGCATACCTCGCTTTTCTGGAAGAGGAGAGCCGGATAATAAAGGAGGTCATCACTCTTCTCTATTAACCAGAGTGGATCCCCCACCAGCCAGGGCTCTTTTGTGTATTGATCATTTTGAAGAGTTTTAAAGTGTGCTAAAAACATGTATTGTATTCACTGAAGATGCAGCATTTCATCTAACATTGTTATGTAATCAAGGATTTTGGTATGATAACACTTAGGCATATTGAAGAACACTGATAAGGTAATCTACTTAAAATGGACCCCGTTTGCACTGTGTCATAAGGGTTTGCCTACACCCATCAGGGAGCCTAGATTTAAAAATTTACTGTGAAGGGGCACCTGGGTGGCTTAGTCGGTTAAGCATCTGACTCTTGATCTCAGCTCGGATCTTGGTCTTGGTCATGAGTTTGAGTCCCGCGTGGAGCCACACCTCAGATTACTCAGGTAAACTTACCCAGACTATATTTTCCAAGTAAGTCACTTTTTTTTTTTGCATTACTATAACTGCATAAAATATTTCTCTACCTAGTATACCTGTTACTTAAGAAAACACATATATACTAACTTTAGAGTTTTCTGCAAAGCTGCAGACTCAATTCAAAGACATAGCACAGGGGCCAGTTTTCTCCAGTCTACAGCATTCCTTTAGAGTATCCGAGGGTTAAGAATGACATCAGTGACTGCAGTACAAAATTTTTCATAATCAACAGCACCAGGGAAGCCAGATTACAAATTCCACTTCTCATCAATTAGGCTGGGTCCTGCACCGAGGATTAAGATTGAGACTGCCCGAAAAGGTTGGTGGATGCATGTTGTTCATAATGGGTAGAGAGAGGATGCTCGGACGGTCTGAGCATCTTTGTAAAATTTCAAACAGTTAAGACAGAATTATTACATATCCTTCTCTCATCAAGCATCCTGAACAGGTTAGCACCTTTCACTGCTCCGTTGTAAGACCTGGGCTTGTAAAGGGTGAAATAGAAAGACGTTGCGGTGTATTTACCGTCACTTAAATGAGAGGCAGCAGCCACTTAGGCCCGAATCACATTTGTGAAGTTTCATGCCGCATTTTTCCGCTGCCAACTTATATACATGTAGAGGTTACGCTAAAACTTCAATTATTCCAAAGGATGAAAGAAGTGTTATATTTTGATATAGATCTTCAGTTCCTATTATACTAAAAGCCTTTGAAATGTGAGGGCTGACCAGGCCAAGTTATGAAAGGGACAAGAGGAAGGAAGAACAGTGGAAATGCAGTTGGAACACACGGTACCGTTCTGTCTTCACCATTCTACGGGGAGAGAGTCTGCTTTCCGGGCAGCAGGTGGTGTGACTGAAAAGATCACACATTCGTCAGGAACCGCGTAGGATTTTTAGCACCGTGAGAGCTCAGCATTACAGATTTAGGGCAGCTAATAAAATTCCAGAGACCAAGTTTTTGACAAGTCTGAAATTTTTTGGAAATAATTTTCCTACCAAGTAAATCTTCTTGGTTCCCCTTTTAGTTCTGCGCTAGAGAAAACTCTGTATAATTAAAATTAAAAAAGAATCGCTTCGCAGCAACCAGATGAACATCTGGCAGCAAAGCCACATTAAAATGCTCTCCTTTCAAAGGAAGAGCAAATATGTGGCTCTTCCATTAAGAGCATTTCTTCTGTCAGAGTGTAATCTCATAGACTTTCCATTTATGGTCTTTTCTGTTTCTTTCCCCAAAAGTCCAAGGCTGAATTTGAACCTGCAATTTTTCTGTATTTTCTCAGTGGTATCTGGACAATAGTGTGTTAAGTACATAAGAAATCTAGGGTCAAAATGAAGATAATCTAATGCACCTCGTATTTAAATATATGTGCACAGGCTGTACTTATTATCACCTGGCTAAAAACTGGGAGCAGAAGTAGCTGGAGTCTGTTTTTCACATGTAACAAAAATATTTCAAAGTTAATACAAATTTAATCATAAGCCCATCTAGCCAAAAGCACCGGAGGACATATTTTCATGTGTTTTATCTCTCCCTTTCTCATTAGCCAGAAAATGTTTAAATCCAGAAAGAAAATCAGATCTTTTAAAGCCTCAAATATTCTTCAAACTCATCTCACATTTAAAAAAAAAATCATTTTTCTCAAGATAGCCTTTCAAGATAAGAGTGTATTTCATTTATCATCTGCATTTTCATATTTAAAAACTCCCACAAAGTTCTCTTGATGTGTTGCAAAACTTATAAACAGGGTTGTAACGTTCCGGAGGGTGTATGCTAGGACCCTAGCAGGGCCTCCACCGGAGTCTAACTTTGCTGCCAACTCATGCCCATCCCTCTCCCCCCACCCCCCAGCCCCTCCTCCCGCCTGTTATCCAATATTATGGAAGCCATAGAGTTTGCTGAACTTCGGCAAAAACTTGGAGGACAATCTCTGGGGGAAATGATTCCCTGGGTAAAAAAAAGGAGAGGAAAAGAATAAAAGTATCTTGAAGGTACATGTGTTCAGAAGTCAATTGGGCTGTTATCAAATTAGAGTTCTTCAGGCAACGGAAACTTGGCTTTCAAGATTTGGGGAGGCACACCACACTAAATAGTTTGCGTATGAGACACGCTCACATGAAAAGAAAAACACAGAAGACAAAGGGTCCTTCATGTGGGGGAGGATATATTCCAACTTGGGGGGAAGGGTGAAGGCGGTTCAGCTCTGAAGCTCAATCATGACATTTCCAGAGAGTTCTGCAGTACCCCCTGCCTTCAACAGGACAGGATGGGAGGGCCTGTTGCGCCAGGCTGGACTGTCCCGTCCTTCTGCCACACAAACACTGTGCGATATGCAGGCAAGTCCAGGGTCAAGTTGGCAACACTCCTGAGGCTCTCGGGTGTTTATCAACTCAGTAGGTCAAAGGTCTGCAGACACTGGGTGGAGCAGCAGTAAGCCACAAAACTAACTGCTGTCCTCCTGGAAGGGGAAGAAACGGAGAGAACACTGTCAGTTCAAGATTCAAGTCTCAGGATTCTTTCCATCAGAGGCAGTCTTTTTCTTTGTTAAAGTAAAGGATTAGGCACGGCCAAAAAAGCACACCACAGAAATGTACATTTCCTTTTAAAACTGAGCACTGGAATCAGGCGAGGTGTGCGTGTACTTGTTGTATTAGTGGTTTTCAAATGACATAATATTCCCCAAGTTAGCAGCTGAGGGAAAAAAGTTTTTTCCAGGTTATGGTCTGAATTCTGCTTATTAGACCCAACAGTGCAAGAACAGAATTTGAAATACATTATTAAATATCATGTCACAGAAAACGTCACCAGTTTAGCTAGAACACTTAATATTATTGAAGAACTTGAGGAAAAACCCCATGATTTTAAGGACTTTATGTTACACTTGTATTCACACAGGATTGTTTGTAGAGGTCATTTCGGAATCTCAGTAAGAGAATTGGAGGGCCTTCTTCCCACCTAGCGGAGGAATCCCATCCCAAACTCCCATTTGGCACCTTTCCAGACTGAGTCATGAGCCCTCTGACCCACTCTGGACAGCCCCAGCTCCCAGAGGCCTGGTTTTCCCACCAGAAGTGCTGTCGTCTGGTGGGGAGAAACTAGCTTACCGTTGTTTCCACAGGCCCTCCTGTGCTGACTGTCTTCTGCTTCCCCCACCCCTTAATCCAGTCTTTGCCTTTCTCTGTTGCCCAAGAAGGTCAACATCTACAGACCCTATCCTCAAAGCTGCCTGACGGCTGGATTTTGACTGGGTTAGGTCGGCGGAGGCATAGCAGGAGGACCAAGGGCAGGAAGAGAGAAAAGCTGAATATTTTCTTTTCTTCCTCTTTTTAAAGTCCAGTTAATTGAGGCATATTAACATACACACACACAAGAAAATTCACCTGCCGAAAGTACACAGTTGAATGAGATTTGAAAAATATACACTTATTTAACACCATACTCAAGATAAGAAGTATTTTTTATTCCCAAAAGTTTCTTGTCTTCATTTGCAGCCAATTGCCAAACCCCCTCCTTAGCCCGCTCCCCACCAAGTCACTGGTGGCAACCACTGGTCATTTTGTTTCTCTGTGGGTTATGATTTACTTTTTCCTGGGCTCTGTCTTCCTAAAGAACCTTCGCTACCATTTTCATCTTGATGGATAAATGCCTTCAAGGCAAGAGCTAGACCTATCTCTGTGGATCCTTTGTCTTAACATTTCTGGATCAATTCGGGATTCCCTTACCAACTGGCTTCCGGCTAGGTTTGGCTGATGGCAAGATAAAGTTCCCTTTGGTGGCCCTTCTCTTAGGGCTCCAGCAACACTTCAACACTCAGCCAGGTAGCGCCAACTCTGCCTCAGCTTTTGCTTCCTGCTTGCAAAGGCCTCGTAGTCAGCCAGAGCTCAGGGCCTTCTCGGGTCTTTCCCGAGAACGTTCACATCATCCCTACGCATGCATGTGGCCACACAGATTCCCAGGGACACGTTAGTGCTTCTTAAAGCCCCTATAGTAACTTTATTCCCCCAGTTCCCCTTTACGGTCAGTCTACTGTTGGCCCCAACAGTTCTTCACCGCCTCAGGCAGCTGTGAGGTTAAACAGTTGCCTCTAATTGGTTTGACAATTTTTGACAAACACCCTCAGAGAAGATGCTTTTTGCACTGGTGAGCTCTGAATGACGTCAAATAGAGATAGGCTGTCAGTGAACCACCAAGCAGGACAATGACAGTGCTCTGGCAAAGGATCTTTGGAGAAGCCCTAGCTCCTTTCCACCCCTTTTCAGTTGCTGCCAGAATGCTGGTTTTTACCTGTGATTGCAGATTCTTGATTTTCAAGGCTAAGACTACAAGATGGGGCTATGAAACCTTCTTACATCACAAAGGTCTCTGTTCTGAGATTCAGCCACTTGTCTTGAGTAAATGCACACCAGGTTGCTGTAAGTCTTTTGTTAATTTCCAGAGTTCTGGAAAATTTGATAGTGACCATTTTTGCCGGTTTTCTCCTTGCTTTTGTGGAAAGATTGAGTATTTGTACTCCATCTCTACCTCTCTGACTAGAGCTCCTACTGGGCAGCCCTTCTGTTGGCTCTAATTCTCAGCAGCCTCCAGATCCCCTTGTCCTTCAGGCCTACAGATGAGGCTGGTAAATCTTCCTACTGTTGTAAGTTTCCAGGGACTTTATCATCCTTGTGGGTGCTCTGAATCCTGCCTCAACTCCTGCAAATAGTCCCTCTCTATTCTTTTCTCTTCAAAATCCCAGCTCATGTGTGTTTTCCAGCCCGTTTCCCAACTGATTTAGTAAATGTTACAAGAAGGGGCCTAAGAAAACAGTCCATCAAGATGGAGTTCTGGAACCAGGTTGGTCAGTGCATGAATGGCCTTCTTACTAGGGAAAAATGCAATGCTGCTAACATGCAGTGTGGTGTGGCTTCAGGACCACTCAAAGTATCACTTAAGCTGACTGCCAAGGGAGGGTAAGGTGCTGGGAGGTCAAGGGGCTGTGGCACTTGATTGCTATGGCATCACAGTGAATTCAGAGACTGTGCATGAGATGGCTTCTTCTGAGGGCTAAAGAGATGATCGTTCCTTGCCCCCATCTCCATCTCTATCCCCAATTACGCACAGTGCCTTGAACTCTCAACTCAGTTCATAGGTAGAGATGAAACATTTCTGTGGTGGCTCTAAAGGAATTCTTATTCTGTGAGCTATAGGAGGGACATGTCTGAAGCCTGAACATACAGGGTGCAGAGCCCATGCCTGCCAGGTAAGGGTACATTCATGTGGAGTCTCTTACACTAAGGTAAAGGTGCTGGCTGGGAAGGTAGGACCTTGAGACTTGAGATTGAAACCTCTGTACAGACACAAGGCTAAGAACCTTGAACTTGTAATATCTCTAAACATTTCTTCACATCAGAAACAGCCTTTCTTACCTTCTGACACAATAACCATTTTCCTGCATAACAATATTTCACTGACTTCATCTGGGATGGTCACCTAAAAAGGAAATGCCTATTCTCTTCAGAACCCACCACCAGCAACAGTCACTGTCTCTAGGGCCACAAAAGGTGTAAAATCCCAGCATGATCCAGAGAATTAATTGCAAGGCCAGCTACTGGGGGAGAGAACATACACGAAGAAGTTGCAGGATCTTGCCAAATTTTATGATCAGGATCCTGGAAAGCAAGCATGCAGATGGATTCTAAGTAAATTAGCCAGGCTGGATCAGGCCAACGAGAGTGTTCACATATGCCTCAGGATTTAACATGGTAGCCTGAGCACCTGTAATGGTTACTAGAAGTCCTGAGTCAGTAAAGGCCTACAGGCAAGGAGACAGCGATGCTGGAACTCCCGCTGCACACCCCAGAGGGAAGAGATCAAAGGTTTAGAGAAATGGGAACTTTGAAGTGGCTCCACTGCTGTGCAACTTGCTCAGCCGCCTCCTGGAAACCTTTGGGAGAACCAGGGAGGCACTTCCTTCACCAAGACACAAAAGTATGTATTGAGGGGAAGTAGCACACACACCAGATCCTTAATATGACACGTGCCTACTAGAGGGGAGAGGGAAATCCTCCAAATCCTCCAGAAGGTCAGGTGTCTGCTGCATCGGTAAAGTTTCAGAAGAGTTACATCTGGAGCTGCGCTATGAAGAAACAGATGCACCCTGTGGGTCCTTTTGGATTTTCGGGGCAAAATGTATTTGGGTGGGGACTTTTGGTTCTGCTACGATGGACTAGTCCAGTCCTTTCAGGTCCTTTGTCTTACATTTAAAACAAAATAAACTGGCTATAACACAACAAACAAGTATAGGAAGGCTCTGAAGAATAGAAAAAAGGCGGACAACTTAGGGACCTTGGGACTTGAGGGGCAACACAGCAGTGGTGAGTTCCCTACGTTTTCTTACTGCCTCCCCTATAGTGAGATGCGATGCTTGCAGAAACCCAGAACCACCAACAGGCATAGGTTAAAAAAAAAAAAAATCTCCAAGAAAAACTTGTTCCCCCTAGCCAAAGGACCAGGACAGAGACATCTCTAGAGGCAAAGTAGTTGCTTCATACTGGGTATGGGGGAATAGAGAGTGACAGCTCAAGGGTACAAGGTTTCTCATAGGGTGAGAAAAATATTTTAAAATGGACTGTGGTGCTGGCTGCACATACCCATGGATATAGTAAAAACTGCTGAGCTGTATACTTTAAACAGGTGAACTGTATGATATGTGAATCATGTCATTAAAGCTGTTTTAAAAATAACAGCACTGAAAGGAGAAATAGACAAATGCACAATTAGAGTGGATACTTCAACATCCCACTCTCAGCAACTGGCAGAACTAGTAGAGAGAAAATCAGCAGAAGTACAGAAAAACCAAATAACTCAATTAAACCAAAGAATCTAACTGATGTATATAGAACACTCTGCCCAACAACAGCAGAAAACACTCCCCCCCCCAAAAGTACCTGGGACATTCACCAGGGTAGACTGTATCCCTGGCTATAAAACATACTTCAACAAATTGGAAAGAACTGAAATTATACAGAGGACACATGTGGTTTCATCCTTGATAAAGAGCAGAGCAGTCATCATTCCTGCTCATATGAGAACAAGCTGAACAAACTGAAAATCAACAACTTTTCTTCCAGCCACCAGGGAACTGAGGGTGTAGGGCAAAGAACAACCTCAAAGTCTGGAGAGACGGGTAAATCTAGAGAGTCGTAGCTGAGATTTGCTCACCTGGACAGAACACACTGCTGAGTGTGGGCTAGCCTGAGAATCACATAGTCCTGGGGCTGCAATCTTAGCATTGTCCCACACAGTCTTGGGTCTTTCTTACCTGTCATGGGCTGTCATGGTAAAAAATTAAAAAAAAAAAATCCCCTTGCAGCTCAGTGAGGAGGAGGAAAGAAGCAGTTATTGTGTAACACGCCCAGAGCTCTGTCCAGAACAAACGACTGCTCTCCAGAGGAAAAGAGCTTATCAGAGCCTTATCTCAGCTGGAGAAGGGCACTGTTCCCACTCCAGCCCCCCTCTAGCCTACCCATATAACCTAGTGGGGGGAGGCAAGCTATGAGACATGACAGAGACTTGTCAAAGTCCAGCCCAGATATACAGGCACACTAAAATATTGAGATGTAATCATAAAATTTCAGAATGCTTCCTTACCTCACATCTTAGCACCAGAGTAATGGGTTCCCAGCATAAGAACAGTGGATTACAGATAGAACAACTACAAGATGCTGACTCTCTGAGGAGTAGTACCCAGGGAAGCCCAAAGTCAAGTGAGGAGACTTAAACAAGGACACGAAAAGAATCTGCATTTGAAGCCTCTGGCAACTACACCTTCAGCAAATATGAGACACAGCCCAACTCCTAGCCTGATTAACATAAAATTTCACACTAAACGACTACTTACCTCAGTTCCTTTTTACCCAATAACACATATCTGACTTTCAACAAAAAATTACAGACACGACATAAGGCAAGAAAAAGCACATGTTGAAGAGACAAAGAAAACTTCAGAACCAGAGCCAGATATGACACAGATATTGGGATTTACTAGACAGGGAATTTTGAAAAGTAGAACAGAAAATCCAATATCTGGGGGACAATTTCTAAAGGAGCAACATATGCATAATTAGAATACCAGAAGGAGAAAAAGGAGAGAAAGGAACAGAAATTTGAGGTAGTAATGGTGAAGAACTTTACAAAATTAGTAACAGATCCAGTAGCATAACAGCACCGAGCAGGATAAATATCAAAAACAAAACAAAACAACCCCAAGTGACACATAGGCATATCATATTCAAACCAGAAAAAGGAAAAAGGACATTTTCAAAAAAGCAGAGGGAAAAAAGAAAAACAACCCTTACCTATAGAACAAGTATATGAACTACAGTGGACTTATTAGAAACCAGGAAAGCAAGGAAAGAGTGGAGTAAAATAATTAGTGTGCTCAAAAAAAAAAAAANGCTCAAAAAAAAAAAAAATCACTACCTTAGAATTCTATACCCAGTAAATTATCCTTCAAAAGTAAAGGAATATAGGGGCACCTGAGTGGCACAGCGGTTAAGCGTCTGCCTTCGGCTCAGGACGTGATCCCGGCGTTATGGGATCGAGCCCCACATCNGCCTGAGTGGCACAGCGGTTAAGTGTCTGCCTTCGGCTCAGGACATGATCCCGGCGTTATGGGATCGAGCCCCACATCAGGCTCCTCCGCTATGAGCCTGCTTCTTCCTCTCCCACTCCCCCTGCTTGTGTTCCCTCTCTCGCTGGCTGTNCTGTCTCTATCTCTGTCGAATAAATAAATAAAATCTTAAAAAAAAAAAACAAAAGTAAAGGAATATAAAGACTTTTTCATACAAACTGATAGCTGTGGAAAATTCATTGCCAGGCACACTAGCCCTGCAAGAAAGGTTGGAAGGAGTTCTTCAGTGAGAAGGAAAAGGATATAGGTCAGAACTCAGGTCTCAAAAAAAAAAAAAGCAGGAGGCCTGCTAGAGAAGGAATAAATAAAGGTAACATAAAATACTTTATTTTTCTAATTTTCAGTTGATCTAAAATATAACTTGCTTAAAGTAATAAGGGTAGTAATGTATAGTATGAGTACCACAGATGGATAGTGAGATGAACGATAGCAATTTCATAAAGGATGACAGGGAGGAATGTGAAATGTTCTCTTACAAGACACTTGTACTACACATTGAGTAATATAAGTGTCATTTGAAGATGGGATTTAGTGAAAAAATGTATATTGCGAACTCTAAGGAAACCACTATACATTTTTTAAAAAGGACTATAATCAGTATGCTAAGAGAGGAGATAAAATGGAATCATGTGAAATGCTCAATTAAAACTAGAGTAGGCAGAAAAAGGGGGGGAAGCAATGAAGAACAAATATAAAAAATAGAAAACAATTATAAAACACAGTAGATATTAATCCAACTAAATCAATAATCACTTTAAATTTGAATTGTCTAAATATACCAATTAAAAGACAGAAACTATATCAGTGGGTGAAAAAACAAGACCCAACTACATGTTGTGTACAAGAAACCCACTTTAAACATACAGATGTGGACAGGTTAAGAGTAAAGGCGGGGGGGAAGACAAAGCATGTTAACACTAATCAAAAGAAAGATGGAATAGCTATATCAATTTCAGACGAAGTGGACTTTAGGCCAAAGAAAAGTATCAGACATAGGAGGGTCATGACATCATGATACAGGTGTTAATTATCCAAAAAGACATAACAATGGGAAATGTGTATGAACCTAATGACAGAGCATCAAAACATTTGAGGCACAAAATTATAGAACCATAAGAAGAAATAGACAAACCCACTATTAGAGCTGGAGATTTCAATACCCCTCTTTCAGTAACTAATAGATCCAGAAAGCAGAAAAAATAAGAGAAAAAATAGTTGAACTTAATGACATCATTAATAAACTGGACCTGACGTTTATAGATACTCTATCCAACAAAAAAGAAATACACATTCTTCTCAAGCTCATGATAATTCAGCAAAATAGACCACATTCTAGGACATAAAATCACAGCATAACAAATTTAAAACAAGAGAAATTATACAAACTTTGTTCTCAGACCACTACTGGAATTAACCAGAAATCAATAATAGACAGGTGGAAAATCCCCAAATATTTGAAAATTAAATAATTAAATTCTAAAAAATACAGGGGTGAAAGAACAGGTCTCCAGAGAAATTAAAATATTTTGAACTGAGGGGCGCCTGGGTGGCTCAGTTGGTTAAGTGTCTAACTCTTAATTTCGGCTCAGGTCATGATCTCAGGGTCATGGTATTGAGCTCCATGTAGTCTGCTTGAGATTCTCTCTCTCCCTCTGCCTCTCCCCCAGCTTGTGCTCTCACTCTCTCTCTCAAAAAGTAATAAAGAATCCAAGAAAAATATTTTGAATTGAATGAAAATGAAATACAACTGGTCAAAAAATTGTAGGATGCAGCAGAAGCAGTATTAAAGGGAAGCTCGTAGCACATGAAACACATATGTTAGGAAGAGAGCTCTAAAATCAATAACCTGAGCTTCCATTACGAAGTCAGAGAATGAAAAACAATTTATGAAGAAAGTCTAAAGTAAGTAAAAATCATAGAGCATGTTCTCTGTCCATAATGGAATCAAATTAGAAATCCATAACAGAAAGACAACAGGAAAATCTCCAAATGTGGAAATAAAATAACACAGTTCTTTGACCTTCTCTGACCCATGGGTCAAATGACTACTTTCCCATGGATTAAAGAGGCAGTCTCAAAGGATATAAAAACTTACATGGACTGAATGAAAATGAAAATACAACATATCAAAAAATTTTAAGACATAGTAAAGCAGTGCTGAGAGAAAAATTTAAAGTGCTTAACGGAAAAGTCTCAAATCAATAATCTGAGCTTCTACTCTAAGCCCTACCCCCACCCCCAAAAAGGCAAAGTAAACCTGAAGCAAGCAGAAGGAAGAAATAATAAAGAAATCAATGAAACTGAAAATCTGACTAGGATTAAGAAGATCAGTAAAATTGATTCATCTTTAGCGAGACTGAAAAGATAAATAGAGGGAAGGCTCTCTTAGTATAAGAAATGAAACAGGTGATATCAGTATAGATCCTAAAGCCATTAAAATATGAGCATATTATGAACAAGTTCATAGTCATAAATCTGTGAACTGAGAATAGATGAATTCCTTGAAAACTACAAACTACCAACACTCAACCAAGATGAAATATCAAGCCTGAATAGTCTTATAACTATTAAAGAAACTGACTTTGTTATTAAAAAAAAATAAATTTCCACTGGGGAATTCTATCAAACATTTAAAGAAGAGCTAAGAGGAATTTTTACACAATCTCTTGTAGAAAAATAGAAGAGGAGGAACACTTTCCAACTCAATTTATGAGGACAGTGTTACTCTGACTCAAAAGCCAAAGAGTACAAATCCAGAAAACTACAGACCATATCTCTCATGAACATAGATACAAAAATCTTCAACAAAGTAATCCTCAACTAAGTTAATACAGAAATGTAGAAAAAGAACTATACACCATGATCAAATGGGAGTTATTCTGGGTATGTAAGGCTGGTTTAATATTTGCAAATCAGTCTCATCTACCATATCAACAGGTGAATGAAAAAATATTGTATGGTATCAGTGGACTCAGAAAAAGCAATTGACAAAATACAACATCCATTCATGATAAAAAGTCTCAGCAAACTAGGAATAAAGGGGAATCTTTCTCAATTTGATAATTAGAATCTACAAAAAAAAAACCTACTGCCAACATCACACTTTAAAGTTATGTCTACTTTCACCACCTTAAGCAACATTGTACTTGAAGTTTTAACCATTGCAATAAGGCAAGAAAAAGAAATAAAAGGCATACGGAATGGGGGAGACGTAAAATTATTTCTGCTTTCAGATGGCATGATATGATCCTCTACATAGAAAATACAAGGGATCTACAAAAAATACTCCCGACTTTTAAGCAAGTTCAGCAAGGCTGCAGGCACATTAGATCAAAACACAAAAATAAATCACATTTCCACACGCTAATAATGAACAGATGGAAATTGGAATTTAAAAATATAATATCACTTGTAGTCACAAAGAAAGTGAAATATTTGAATATAAATTTAACAAAACATATAAGGATCTGAACACTGAACATTATTAAATACTGATGAAAGAAATAAGAGTACCTAAATAAATGGAGAAGTCATGGTATTCACACACTGGCAGACTCAACATAGCAAAGATGTTAATTCTCTCCAAGTTGATCTATAGATCGAATGCAGTTCTTTTCAAAATTCAGCACAAGGGTCTTTTATTGAGACAAAGATGAGCTTATTCTAAAATTTATATGGAAATGCAGAGGCTCTAGAATAGTTAATACAATCTGGAAAGAGAAGAATAAAGTAAAAAAATCACTTTTTCCGATGTTAAGGCCTAATACATAACTATAGAATCAACACAGTTTGGCTGACTAAGAGATAGACACAGACCACTGAAACAGAATAGGGAGCATCCTTATGACCTTGAGGTAGGTAAGGATTACTTAGGACACAAAAAGCACTAAATATAAAATTAAAATGGATAAATTTGACTTGATCAAAATTAAAACCTGCTTTGCAAATTACACTCATAAAATGAAAAGGCAAGCGTCACTTTTGAGATTTTTTCAATTCAGGAAACTACATAAATTTTAAGCCATTAGATACTTTGTATTATACTTTAATTAAAAGAAAATAAAGTTGGTTAAAACCCTATTTCAGATAATTTGCTACACCAGAATGTATATANACTTAGGACACAAAAAGCACTAAATATAAAATTAAAATGGATAAATTTGACTTGATCAAAATTAAAACCTGCTTTGCAAATTACACTCATAAAATGAAAAGGCAAGCATCACTTTTGAGATTTTCTCAATTCAGGAAACTACATAAATTTTAAGCCATTAGATACTTTGTATTACTTTAATTAAAAGAAAATAAAGTTGGTTAAAACCCTATTTCAGATAATTTGCTACACCAGAATGTATATATTTGTATACATCACAACTGAAATGAAACTCAGACACAAAATGATCTAATGGTCACTTGGTAAGTGGATGGTAAGTGGAATTTTGAGGATCAGTTAATCAAAATTAACTCTTTTTTTAAATAACTGTTATGTGAAAATCATTCATAGAAGCAATACATTTCATGCCACTGCATTTTTAAAAATAAAGGTTCTAAGCAAAAAGAATCCAACTCCATAAAGATGTGGGTTGTTTTTTTGTTTTTGTTTTTGTTTTTAACTTACTGAAGCATCATGCCCATTGACATCACTAACTCCTTATGATGCTCAAGGGAGTAGGGTGGGTAACCTGGAGGTGTCATATCTGTACTATAAAAAAATCCCAACTCTGTGTACTTACTTACTTTTGGGAGATTCATCTAACAACACATTGTATCTGGTTGTTGCATTAATGATCTAAGTTGTTACAAGAACACCCAGTCTACTGCCTTGGGAATGGATTTGTGCTGGTTTGATACTTTAAAATTCCAGAACTGTGGCACCAGAGACATGATAGTTTTAGGGGAGAAATTTTGAGCTAAGCAATAAACTCTACAGTTAGGAAAAAGATGCTAGTAAATTCTACAAAGAACATCAGACATGACATTTGTTGCTTTAGAATCTCTGAACTTATTTATAGGCGAGGCAGGAAAAAGAGCATTTCAGCTTAGTTTTAAAGTACAGAAATACCGCTATTCTTAAAAAAAAAATCACAATGTGGTTGGCACATACTGGAGCCCAAAATATCATAAGAAATATGGTATTTTCTTTGCAAACGTGTTTCCTGATTAGAAACAAAAAGCATAGTCTTGACTCATACAGAAATTCAAGCCAGAAGAAAAATAATATTTATTAGACAGAATTTATCAGATGACATCCCAAGCCTGTGCACATATTAAGGGAGAATCATCTCATGACATATTTATATGTGTTACATTTATGTTAACAGTGCTTGTTATGTTTGTAACTTGTTACATATATGTAACTGCTTGTTACATTTATATTAACAGTGACTGTCTCTCATGGGAAGATCCCGCGTGCAGAACTACAGGCTTACGTATTAGCTTCTGTACTTGATGGGTCCATGGCCTAGAACATTAGGGGTGCAATATGGACAGGGAAAGAAGTATCAGCTGGTTTGGTCATAGGTGAATCCCCAGTACCTGGTACCAAGTTTGGCACATAGCACATGGTCAATACATAACTGTTGAGTGATACAAGGAGGAAAAAAACAGTTAAGAACAATTTACTTCATTTGTTGAAGAATATTTTGCCTGTGCAAAGTTTCATAAGTCACCTTAAGAGGGTGCCAATGAATAGACTTTCTTCTGAAAGAAACACAAAAATCCCAAACACAACAAGCAAATAATGTCAGTATTACTGATATTAATTGTTTCACAGAAGAAAGTAATAGCCATAAAAAGCAAGGGTAAGGAAATGAGAAGCATCTCATAAGTGATCTGACCATATAAGAATTCAAAGAGATTATTTACAGATCATCTACAGTAAGTGGGAGAAGGGAGTGCTAAGTTGTTCTGAAAGATGGAGGGAAGCTGTAAAACAGAGTTCTTAATGCCTCTCACAAACAGGCTTCTACCGGAGGCACAACAGTCACCCAGGCATCTGGCTTTCTCATATCATCACTCTGGCCTAAAAGACCAAGGAGAATTCCTGAAGAATACCAAACTCTAACTCTGAGCTTGAAAGCAGCAGACTGAAGCCATGAAGACCTACCTACCTGCTTGCCGGGGAGGCTCAATGCGTATCTGCCGACTAACTGGACAAATTAATAAATGAGTGGGTAAGTTATTCTGAGCTCTTTGGAAGTAACTCCAATGGCAATTTTTAAACAGGAATAGAGAAAAAATTATAAAATTCCCATGGAACCAAATAGCCAAACAAATCTTGAGAAAGAACAAGACTGGAGGCATCTCACTTCCTGACTTCAGAGTATTTTACAAGACTTTAGTAATCAAAACAGTATGGAACTGGCATAAAGACAGACACACAGACACATGGAACAGGACAGAGAGCCTAGAAATAAACCCACACATACACTGTCAACGGATTTCCACTGTCAAAGGAAGCCAAGAACACACAATGGGAAAAGCACGTCTCCCCAACAAATGGTGCTGGGAAACTGGACATCCACAGGCAAAAGAATGAAACTGCACCTTTATCCTACACCTATACACACATGCATAAAAAGATCAACTCAAAATGGATCGAAGACATACGCAAGACCTGAAACTATAAAACTCCTACAAGAAACATGGTATAAACAAGGGGAAATCTTCTTGACGTTGGACTTGGCAATGATTTCTTGGATATGACACCAAAAGAACAGCAACAAAACTAAAAAATAGGTCAGTGGGACTACATCAAACTAAAAAGCTTCTGCTCAGCAAATGACACAATCAATACAAGGAAAAAGCAACTTAGTGAATAGGGAAAATATCTGAGAACTCGTTATTTGATAATGGGTTAATATCTAAAATAGAAGGAAGTTCTATAACTCAAGAGCAAAAAACAATCTGATTTAAAAATGGGCAAAGGACTTACACAGACATTTCTCCAAAGACATAGAGATGGCTAACAGGTATGTGAAAAGGTGCTCAACATCACTAATCATCAGGGAAATACAAATCAAAACCACAATGAGATCTCACCTCATACCTGTTAGGATGGATATTATAAAAACAAAACAAAACAAAACAAAAACAACCAAAAAACCAACCAAACAAAAAATACCAAGTGTTGGAAAAGATGTAGAGAAATTGGAATCATTGACTACTCTTGGTGGGAGTGTAAAATGGTGCAGCTGCTATGGAAAATTGTATGGCAGTTCCTCAAAAAATTAAAATAGAACTATCATATGATCCAGAAATCCTCCTTCTGGGTACATAACCAAAAGAATTGAAATCAGAGTCTCAAAGAAATACCTGCACGCCCATGTTCATTAAGGCATTATTCACTAAAATATCCAAGAGATAAAAACAACTTCATTCTCCACTGATGGGTGAGTGGATGAAGACAAGGTGGTCTAAATATACAATGGAATATTATTTAGACTTTTTAAAAAAAAGGATGTCCTGGCATAGGCAACAACATGGACAGACCTGCAGGACATTATGCTGAGTGAAATAAGCCAGTCACAGGAAGGACAGCATTTCACTTATATGAGGTATCTAAAAAACTAAGACTCATCCAAGCAGAGAGTAGAATGGTGGTTGCCAAGGGCTGGGGGGAGGAAGAAATGGGAGTTGCTGAGTTTCAGTTATGCAAACTGAGCTAGTTCTAGAATGCTGCTGTGGAATGTAGTGCCTATAGTTAAATAATACTGTACTGTGCACTTGAAAATTTGTTAGGAGGGTAGATCTCATGTTTAAATGTTCTTGCCACAGTTTAAAAACCCAAGTATACAGAGTACCAATGATCTGATTCAACGGGACCTTAGTTAAGAAGTGAATTTAGAGAGATTCTACCTCCTAAAATATTACCAGTGGTCATTTCTAGTGGTAGTACTTCCATTTGAAGTAGTTTCCTTTTGCAGAATTGTATTTTCTAATTTTGCTTTAATGATAATGTATGAATTAAACAGATATACTTTGTCTCCCTCTCCCCCCAAAATAAAAATAAAAAAGAAACCACTGGTCTTACTAATGTTTTAATAATTAAACATATTTTTAATTTCTAAAGCAACACCAGTTTGTTGTAAAAATTCAGTTCTACTCAAAAGAAATCACTGTTCTATTGAAAGCACTTACTATATATAGTGTATATATATTCATACCCATATTTGACAAACACTGGATTATGCTATGCAACCTGTTTAAAAACTTTTTTTTTTCCTCTTTGCTTTTTTCCTTTCTTTTTTTTCTTTTAGAGAGGGAGGGAGGGGGGATGCAGGGAGAGAGAGAATTTTAAGCAGCCTTCACACCCCATGGGAGCCTGATGTGGGGCTTGATCTCACAACCCCAAGATCATGACTCGAGCCAAAATCAAGAGTCAGATGGTTAACCAACTATGCCACCCAGGCACCCCTAAAAACATTTTTAACTAAACTGAAAAACTGTTGCTAAAGAATCTTTTCTTTTTAAACCTGTATAAAGTTTTAAGCAAAAGATTTTTTTTTTTAAATCCCTCTAGATATATTTTTCAAATTGTTGGTTTGGTGTATTTGTAAAAATACATCCCCACTGACAATATTCAAATGATTCTATAGTATATAGAATTGAAAATTAAAGTCCCCCCTGACTACCCTGCTGGAGCTTTTAGTGCACACACACACATATTTCAAAAGTATCTTGCTCAGAATATTAGAGCGTATCTTCATTCATGCTATATGGTGATTCAATTAGTAGCTAACTGCAGCATAGCGTCTGAAACACAGACTTGAAGCAAGTCTGCTAGGGTTCAAATTCCAGCTCTGCTAGGAGACCTTGGCCCAGGTTCTGATATTCCTGTGCCTCAGTCCCACCTCCCCCCACCCCCTATAAAATGGAGATTAGGTTGAACCATATGTAAATGCCAAGGCACATGACTGCTATGATTCAATCTTGTTTTTAAATTTTTTAATTAAAAAACATTTTTTTATGATTCCATCTAATAACAGACCTATCTTATAGTACTTGGAGAAGTAATACAGCTCAGCTTCTGAGCTGGATCTCCTGACCCCTAAGGCCAGGAAGTTCTTTCCATTCCAGCCTACGGCCTCACTGCACAAAAGCAGAGATGTCACCAGACCAATACCGGAGTGTACGCTGTAGTATCTGTTACAGCCAAACCTTCCCCCATTGATATGGGAAGAACCACTGGGATTCTGGGCCATTTGTAGGCTCTGTTCCAAAAACATTCTGGTGATTTAAACGAAACCTTTTGAATGTCTATGATGATTAATTTTAGTTGTCAACTTGGCTGGGCTGTGGTGCTCAGCTGTTTGGTCAAATACCAATCTAGATGCTGCTGTGAAAGTCTTTTTTAGATGCGATTAACATTTAAATCAGTAGACTTAGAATAAAGCAGATTACGCTCCATGATGTGGGTGGGCCTCATCCAATCAGTTGAAGACCTTAAGGACAAAACAAAGAGGCAGAAAGACTTTTCTTTAAGACAATGACCTGCTTGGGGGTCAAGCCTATGCTCTGCAGAATTCGGACTCAAGACCACAACATCAACTCCTGAATTTCCAGCCTGCCAGTCTGCCCTATGGTTTTGGATTTGCCAGCCCCCACAACTGTGTGAGTCAATTCCTTAAAATCAATCAATCTCTCTATATACAGATATAGATATGGGTTCTGCTTTTCTGGACAACCCTTAACTAACACAGATACAGCTACTGGGAAGTGAGAAGCTGCTGTAACAAATATTTAAAAATCTAGAAGTGGCTTTGAAATTGGGTAATGGGAAGGGGTGGAAGAGTTCTCAGCTGCATGGTAGACAAAGCCTATACTGCCTTGAAGAAACTGTTGGTAGAAACGCAGACATTAGAGAGTATCTGGTGAGGCTCACAAAGGAAAGAGGGGAGCTGTAGACAGAGCTTCTACTGTTTTAGAGAATACATACATTGTCGTCACCAGAAGGCTATGTTGAAGGTGTGTTTGCTGAGGTTTTGGACAAAAAGAGGGAATGTGTTATTAGAAGCTGGAAGAAAGGTGACCCTGGTTATAAAAAGCACACAGGACTTGACTGAATTGTGTTCTGCTGGATGGAAAACAGAACTTGTAAGCAATGAACCTGGATATTTAGCTGAGGAGATTTCTAAGCAAAGGGTTGAAGGCATGGCCTGGTTTCTCCTTGCTTACAATAAAATGGTAGAGGGGGGAGCTAAGTTGAGGGAACTATTAAGAAAAAGGAAACAGAATTTGAAGATTTGGAAAATTCTCAGCCTACCCATATTGTACATAATGAGAAAGCTTGCTCTGGAGAGAACACCAAAGGACAACTGTTTATACGATCAACCATTTCAGTGGAAATGCTGTCAGCTTGGACTGAAGGGTACAGAGATGGGACAGAATGAAGAAAGGCTATCAGGCTTCTGGAATTCTCCCAGAAGGAAAGGGGCAAGACAGCTGTCAGGAAAAGGGAAGAATGATCCCGGGGATGGGGCAACTTTCTTGGTTTTAGAGGGCAGGGCTCCACCCAAGGCTGAGGGGGGGCACCACCGTGGTGGACCCAAAGGACAGAGCATCTAGCCAAAGAATGTGATTCTCGAGCATTAAAATCTAATGGATTTTGCCCTTCCAGGTTTTGGACTTGTTTGGAACTCATTACCCCTTTTTCCCTTCCAATGTTCTCCCTTTTGCAATGGGAATGTCTATCCTATGCCTGTTCAAACATTACATATTGGAGCAGATAACTTGTTCATTACTGGAGAGGAGTCCTGTTCCGGGATGAATTATACCCAAGTTTCACCCATCCCTGATTTAGATATTTAAGATGAAATTTTTGAACTTATGAGTTGATGTTGGAATGGGTTAGGATTTTGGGGGTGTTGGGATGGGATGAATTTATTTTGCATGTGAGAAGGCATGCATTTTGGGACCAGATTGTTTTTTTTTCCAGATTCTATTATTTATTTATTTATTTATTCATTCATTCATTCATTCATTCATTCAATAGAGATAGAGACAGCCAGCGAGAGAGGGAACATAAGCAGGGGGAGTGGGAGAGGAAGAAGCAGGCTCATAGCAGAGGAGCCTGATGTGGAGCTCGATCCCATAACGCCAGGATCACACCCTGAGTCGAAGGCAGATGCTTAACCACTATGCCACCCAGGCGCCCGAGACCTGATTGTTATGGGTTAAACTGTACCCTCCCAAATTCGTATGTTGAAGCCTTAACCTCCAATGTGATAATATCTGGAGTTGGGGCCTTCTGGAGATAATTAGGTTTAGATGAGGTCACGAGGATAGGGCCCTCATAATGGGATGAGTGCCCTTATGAAAAGAAGAGACACCAGAGAGCTCATGTGCATGTGCTCACAATCTCTCTGCCACACGAGGCAGCAAAAAATCGGCCATCTGCAAACCAAAAAGCATGTTCTCTCCACACCCTGACCACGTGCACCCTGATTTCAGACTTGCAGCCTCAGAACTGCGAGGAATAAACTTCTGTAGTTTAAGCCACTGAGGTACGGTATTTCCTTACGGTAGCCTGAGCAGAGTAATATGGTGACATTATTTGGGATCAGGTTCACTGCAGGTGTCATTAGTTAACTGAGGATGAGTCAGTAGTTGGGCCCTAATGCAGTATCACTCGTGTCCTTAGAAAGGGGGAAGGTGTAGACACAGAAACAGACACAGAGTAAGGATGATGTGAAGCCAAAGGGAGAAGACAGCCATCTCCAAGCCAAGGAGAGAGGCCTGGAACAGACCCTTCCCTCAACAGCCCTCAGAAGGAACTGGCCCTGCCAACATGCTGATTTCAGACTTCTCGCCTCCAGAACTGTGAGACAATAGATACCCTATTATTTAAGTCACCCAGTTTTGTGGCATTTTGTTGCGGCATTCCTAGCAAATGAATGCATACCTCTGAAAAACCTTGAGTAACCTGATTTCCTAATGGGAAATACAGAACTTGTGGATATCGTGATTGTGTGGGGAGAAGCCAGACACATTGTTATAATAACAACTAACCGTCTATGTTGATCTTCTCCATTTTAATAAATGAACATAAGTTTGGGGAATGAACATTTGCTATGACTAGAAGGATTCAAAGTCATGAATATACTAGTCATTCTTCTCTGTTATGGATATTTGAAGGTTTGGGTATCTATTGTTTATGCA
Source organism: Ailuropoda melanoleuca (assembly GCF_002007445.2). NCBI lineage: Eukaryota > Metazoa > Chordata > Mammalia > Carnivora > Ursidae > Ailuropoda > Ailuropoda melanoleuca. Next base: position 17,346,970 of record NC_048226.1, on the reverse strand, counting down.
AAATACTATAATTTCTTTTCACTGCACTCTGTATTAAATTTAGGTTGAAACTAACACTTGTATGGGACTTGGTATTTTAGAAGAATATCCAATATGTTCTTTTAAAATAATGCCAGATGTCCACATTAATTTAGGTATTGGCTGATACAATGTATTATTTTATGACAAGCAATGCAAACTAAACTGAATATATTATAAAACTTAAAAATATTATATCAAGACCTTTTAGGGTTTATGATATTAAAAATATTGATTTTATTTTCAGCAGTAAGCTACCGAATTCAAGTATTTGGTTTTCAGTTACAAAAGAAAGTACTTTAAAGACTATGATAGAAACTGATGTCAATGCTTTTAATACAATCTCCATAGCAACATGGGAAGGAACAAAGTCTGGTGGACCAAACGAAAGCCACAAACTCTCAATTTCAACCCTAGCATTAACTCACCACAGAAAGCCATGTTTATATCTTGGCATTTCATCTTTGCTATAAACACAGGCACTTCTGGCTTTGCTCAACAAACGGGCATTGCCTAAGTCCTATGTACTGGATATATTCATTTTATTAAGCTAATACTATCATATTTATGTTTTTGAAACGATGTCAGATTATTCACACTGAACTGAATTTCTAGGTTGTAGCAGAGCAGTAACAGTAAATAAAATATTCAAATACTGAATACACTCCCCAAATTTCACATAAAGATAACACAAAAAAATGACTTCATTTGAAGGATCTACTTTATTTTCACAAATTAATTACCATGATAAAAAGAGAGTTTATCTTTTTGGATAGGTATTCAGAAGTTTATCAGCTACTGACAGAGTATCCTGACCATACAGAATTGTCTTCATTTTCATATTTTCAGTAAGAAAATGTCCTCTGTAGAAAATTATACAATAATGCATAAGGGTTTTACTATAGTTTAATGAATTACGTAAGATTAACCTATGATGGTATCTTACTGATATGAAGAGCATTTGCTAAAAACACACACACACACACAAGAAATTTTTAAAAGTCTCTGAGCTAAAAAAAGAAAAAGATTAAAATAGTTAACTTTTACTTAGTATTTATTATATGCCTGGGCTCTTTCCATGAATGATCTCATTTACCCTCACGATGACCTTGTTAAGTAGATATTGTTATTATGCTCGCTTTATTAATGAGAGGCTGAAGCTCAGAGATGTCCAGTGCCCGGCCCAAGGGCTCCCAGGGGAGGAGTGGGAGTCAGGGCCTGTGCACCTGACCACAACACACTGTGCCAACTCCATCTGTTCACTTTATTCATGGACTAATATGCTCAGACGCTGACTCGGTGCTTTTAACTCTACTCTAAATGGCATTCCACTACATCTGGTGATGTGATGACCTAGGACTGGAAGTAGCAAATTTAGAAAGGTTTGGAAGAAGGCTTCTTGTGGGCAGGCACAACGAAGCAGGAAACATTAGAAATACAGAAAGTGGAAAGAGGAACTGAAAAGTCTAACAAAACAGGATTATCCAGGGTAGGAACAAGATAAATGCAGTTTTGCAAGAGAGTGGGGGGTAGACAGATAGTAGAGAGAACTACCATTTGTTGAACACCCATTATATGTCCAGGTTTTACTTTCACTGTCTGCTAATCCTCACAATGCCCAGCCCCCAGAAGGCTGTTCCATCCCCATTCTGAGACTCAGAGAAGTTCAGCAACCCCAGGCTCCCTCCTCATTCTCTAAAAATGCTTACAAAGGAAATTCTTCTTGGCCCTGAGTAGGGATAACAAGTTATCTGAAAAAGTTACTAACCCAAAATACCATCTGATGGATAAGTGAGGTGTTAACAGTGCTCTTTTTTTAACTTTGAAAAATGTAAACTTACAAAATCCTAAATTTAGAGTATCTATATGCTGAGGTTGTGCTAATGGGGGATTTTTCATTTGATGTCCTAATTTTAATTGTCTGGTTTTCTTTTTTTAAACTACGAGTATAGGGGTTTTTACTTGGTGAACATTCTTAGCAAATTCAAGGCACTGTGCCAAGAAATAGAGAGTGGCAAGAGAATGGCATTTGGAAGTGTTAGAAATTCAAAACAGAAACACACACACACAGGCACGATATTCAGCCATGAACTTTCAGTGAGCCATGCCAACTAACTAGAAGGGCTGGGCTGGTCCCATTATATAACAACTATTTTGTTCGTACGTTCCTTATTGCCTAAAGCCTATTGTGAATAAGGGAAGAGCAGGAAAACGCTCCTACAAAGAATGAGCTACTCTAAATAATATATACAATAAAACTGTTCTGTATATGATCAAAAAAGTAATAAAGGGAAGTCCAGTTTTCTCGTGATGCCGAACATGTGCTTTTGTTTCGTTCAGCTGTATCTCAGGAAGCACTCTGTGCACCTTGACAGCTGCTGGCTCAACAATACTTTCATGCATGGCCTCCACCCCTCGCCCAGGTGCCCACTTAGGCATGATTACCCCTGGTGCAGCCCTGCCATCGGCGTCTCTCTCAGGGGAAAGAGCTTGGGGTAGACAATCGTAAACATGGGCTCACTACACCGGTGACAGTGCCCCAGGGGGCAGTGCAGCAGCTCCAGGAGACTTCTGGGTAACGAGACTGGAGACAGAAAGTTCAAATCTGGAACACAAGAGAAAAATCCTGCATGAATTAAAAAAAAAATCAGATTTCCTTAAACGAGGCTTAAAATATGTTTCTTTGTTACTAAGTCAGTTCAGTTAGTTAAAAAGTACTGCATGTTGAAAATACTGTTATCTGATAGGCACTGAATTATTTGGAAATGAAAGATTTTTTAATACTAAGAGGAATACTTTTTTGATAGTAAGAGAAAAACCTAAATCTACTCTTTTAAGAGCAAATAGAAGCTGTCCTGAGGTAGAAGCAAGAAAAGAGTAAGACCAAATATTCTTTAAGAACAAAGATTAAAAAAAAAAAAGGCATTAATTTACCCAGAGAGGGTTTGTAAAACTTTCTGTGGGAGACTGAGAATAAAAAAGGACTGGCACTGAAGACTAACATTGACTGTCATTAACTTCCTAAATCGATTGGGCATTTAGCATTACTCAAGCCAAATTATATTTACTGAAAAGAATGAAAATGGGAAACAAAGAAATCAAAGAAATCAAAAGAAAAGAAAAATAATGAAACCAAGCTTTTCCTTGTTTCACGCCTGTGAACTGTCATTTATAGAGAGGGTGCCTCCTTGTCAGCCTGGCCTGAGCTATACAAAAGAAATGTTTAAAGCAAAACATCCCAGCAGCCCAGGCAATCTTGAGCACAAGTGTCCACTGGATTGCCACGGATGGTAAACATCCAGAAGACAGAGAGGGAAATGGTCACAACGAGGGGAAACCTAAAAATTACTGACCCATCGCTGGGAAGGAAATACAAATGATCTTCTCATCCTTTATATCTGTCTGGACTTTATCAATAACGATTTATAAAAATGGAATTTACCCATAGGTGAATAATTACAGTTTTCTTTCTAGTATTGAAAAATAATTTTGTGTTAGACAGTCCTAGAAGGCTAATAGGATTTGTTTTTGAATGGATCTTTACTTTTTTTAAAGCAAAGACTAAACATTTAGCAGTTTTAAAAACACTTGGAATGTGTCTTATTAAAATTGCCTACCGCTTTCTTACAGCATCTCCGCGATCCACAGCACAGCACCCATGAAATCTACATACCGCCAACTCCTCTCCAAAGCAAGAGTTAACACTCTGGAGTAATACTGCCTGAGACTCCTGGTGTTTCTTCCCCTTTAGTAGGTCATTCCTCGGATGTGAGGAGGCTGCATGGCTAAAACCTGCTCTGCTGGAAGGTACCCAACTTTGCTTTAAGGATAAGCCTTTGGCATTTTCCTTCCTTACTCAAGGAAAGTGCCTGTGCCAGCCTTCTCGCTTCCACCAGATATGTTCCCAAACACCAATTTCCTTCATTTAAACCACATGGTTTAACTTTTAACCTCAGTCCTTTATGACTGAAGACCACCTTTTCGCAAAACTCCCGTGTCTGTAGGGGGTGCTGAAGGGATCAGTGCTGATAAAATATTAAAACCGTTTTTTGTTTGTTTTTTTTTAACTAAGAAAAGTCCCATTGCATAACAAATGTGACTGTACTAATGCCACTGAACTGAGCCTTGAAAACTGGTTAAAATGGTAAATTTTATGTTATGTGTATTTTACCACAATAAAAAAAATGGACACCACAGTAGGGGGCACGAAGCACAATTTCTTAGTTCACCAGAGTAAGAGGCAGAAGGAGAGAAAGTCCCGGGTACCTTTAAGAAAACTGTGGTAGGTGTGATGGAGACGCCTCATGGCCAACTCTTGCAGAGGCAGGACGTGATCGTTCTCTGTCCCTATGGCCTTCACCTCGGCAGGGAGGAAAACGGTGAGCTGCCCCGATGAGAAAGAAAGCAGCTTTACCTCGGAAACTTGAATGGGAGCACCACAGCTGCAGAAAGACACATTCACAGTATTAGCCAAAAAGGAAAAGAATATATGTGCCAATAAAAATGTGTTAATCAAAATATACATTTAAAATCTTAAGACACTGCTGAATTGCCAGAATTCTTTTCAAAGTGAGCAGATGCTAGCCTGGGTTCCTTAATAAAGCCTGGCACAGAGATGTAAACTCATCAGTTGGAACTCAGCTATAGCACTGCTGAGGGCTAGTTCCTTCCAGGAAGGACAAACTCTGAAGGAACTTTCCTTCCTAAGATCTACACAATTTGCTCCGGAAGCTGCCTTTATCATCATTTTATTACCCTTTCCAAGTTCCTGCTTATTGAAATTTTCAAAAGGAAAGGGAAAAAGAGTAGAACTCTGTTAAGTTATAGCACTTTGGTTTAACTGAATTTTTGTGGTGGGGGGAAGAAACCCCACCAAGCAAATTAATTTTTAATGGTATAGGATAACTTTATTGGATCCTTCCATAAACTGTGGGGAAAATCTTCATAGAGAAGCCTACTGAATACACGAAGTTATATCCTAGGCCCTGCAACCACTCGTGGCCAGAAGGAAGGCAGAGGCAGCTTTGTTCCTACAGCTGCACGGTTGCCAAAACTGGGGAGTCTGACCTCAATCTACCTCCTGTCCGGGACCCACCAGGTTACCTAAAAGTCTCAAGACTTTTCTTCTCTAATGACAAACAGGTGCCAACAAACCTTGGCTCTCCAGATACCACATGAGGTAATCTCTCTGTCCTCGACTAGAAACAGGCAACGAGGGAGAGGGCACAGGCTTGGGCTGCAGAAGCCCGTGGCTCATTTGTTTGAGGTCCCTTCGCTAGGTCATTCCTCCCACCAGAAAATGTCTCCAGAGCATCAGCTCTACACCAGCCATTTAAAGATACTTAAAATCAGACAACAAAAAACAAAACAAAAACCAAACAAAATGACTCCCTTCCCTTGGAAAATGTAATAATTACAATATAATTGTTCTAATGTTGGGTCAGGGAAGACAGGGTGACCAACCATCCAGGGAATTAGGGGAGATCTTTTACAGAGGAAACAATCTCTGACTCAACTGACTTCACTCAACCAATTTCCCCACCTGGCTCGGCAGAAAGACCCTCGGAAGGCTACTCCGGGATGCCCGCCCGAGCAAAACCCATGTCCAAAAGGGAACCACTATTTCAAATTCGAACATTATAGTTTGGTTTTGCCTTTTTCAACAGCATGACATAGTCTGTCTCCGACTCCTTTTGTCAACACTGTATTTCTGGGATTCATCCGTGTTGCTGCACGTACATTTTCATTGCTGTGTAGTAACCGATAAAAATGTGGACTGTTGCCAGCGTTGGGCTATTATGAACACTTTTGTGTATGTTATTTGATACATACGAGCATACAATCCTGTTAGGTACATATGTAAGATCAGAACTGGGCTTATTATAATGACGAGAGACAGAGGATGAAAAGGTAAATATATAATAAAACAGAGTGAGAGGGGAGTGAGAGCTGTATTAATCAAAGTAGGTCTGACGAGGTGCCATCTGAGCCAAGACCTGACTGAAGAGAACAGTTGAGTCGGGGAAGAGGAACTCCATCACAGGATGACAGGCACCTTAAATTGAGGACAAGGAACTAAGAGTTCAGGGAGTCCAAAGCAGCGAGAGTTTGCAGGAGAGAGTTGCACAAAGAGAGAACTCTGGAGATCTGCAGAGGGTCCCCCTTGAGTTTCGGATGAGTATTTATCAGCACAGGCGTGTGAGGAAACTGTCTGGGACTGGAGAAAGAAGCAGCTGAAAAGATCAAAGGTTGATCTTTTTCATGCAGGGCTGAATACAGTGCTTGTTCTTATCAATCAGACTTGAACCTCACAGCTCATGATGCATTAGGTAGAGTGCATGGAAGGGTGTTATCTCAGTAGTGGGGAATAATTAGCACTAGACTGAACATTATTCTATTCCCATTTAACAAATCCTAAAAGCCCTATCTGAAAAAATAAAACTGTTTCCAGTGAACTTAATTGTGTCCCAGAACATATATCAAGAATAGTTGTATGAATACAAAGATATCCAGTATTCGATGGGGTAAAATTCACATTGTCCAGCATCCAACAGAAAATTACCAGATTTTCCAATGAGCAGGAAAATATGACCTATAACAAGAAAAATCATGCAAGTGAAATCAACCAAGAACTGACAGATGTTAGAACTGGCAGTAAAGGTCATTATCATAATAATTATAATTACTGCCTAGAACAAGGACATGTTATGTACAGAGCTCTCATCTAAAGAAACTGGAAATAAAAGAGCAAATTAAAACTTAACAGAAGAAAAGAAATAAAGAGCATCAATAAAATCAATAATACTACTAGGTATTTATCCAAAGGATACAAACATAGTGATTTAAAAGGGCACATGCTCCCCAATGTTTATAGCAGCAAAGTCCACAATAGCCAAAATACAGAAAAAGCCCAGATATCCATTGACAAATGAATGGATAAAGAAGATGAGGCATATATATACAATGGAATATCACTCAGTCATCAAAAAGAATGAAATCTTGCCATTTGCAATGACGTGGATGGAACTAGAGGGTATTATGCTAGGCTTAATAAGTTAGAGAAAGTCAAATACCATATGATTTCACTCATATGTGGAATTTAAGAAACAGAACAGATGAACATAGGAAAAGGGAAGGAAAAATAAAATAAGATAAAAACAGAGAGGGAGGCAAACCATAAGAAACGCCTAACTATAGTAAACAAACTGACGGTTGCTGGAGGGGAGGTTGGTGGGGGGATGGGGTAACTGGGTGATGGGCATTAAGGAGGGCACATGATATAATGAGCACTGGATGTTATATGCAACTGATGAATCACTATATTCTACTGCAGAAACTAAGAATACAATATGTATTAACTAAATTGACTTTAAATAAAGAACTTTTAAAAAAAGAAAATTAATGATATAGAAAATGGGACAAAAAAGAAAAATCACTTAAAAGTTGGAACTTTGACAAGATCAATAAAGTTGATAAATTTCTAACCAGCCCAATCATAGAAAAGACACAAATTACCAATATCAGGGATGAGAATGTAGACATTGCCCGGTTTCTATAGATAATAAAAAGGCAATAAGCAATTTTATGCTTATTTTGTCCTTGAAGGACAAAACTACCAAAGCTCACTCAAGAAAGAGGTAAAATGAACAACCCTATATTTATTAAAGAAGTTGAATTTGTAGTTAAAATGTTGGAATACTTCTCAACTCATTCTATGAAGCCAGCATTATCCTGATACAAAAACCAGACAAACACATTACAAGAGAAAAAAAACAAAAAAACCCATCACTCTTGAACATAGTTGGAAAAATTTCTAAACAAGATTTTAGCAAATTGAATTCAAGAATGTATCCAGTCACTATGACCAAATAAGGTTTATCTTACCAATTGAGACTGCATTAATATTAGAAAATCAATGTAATCCACTATACTAAAACTTAAAAAAAGAAAAACCATATAATCATTTCAACAGATACAGAAAATTTGCCTAACAAAATTCAACACCCATTCAAAAAAAATCTTAGCAAATTAGGACTAGAAGGGAATTTATTCATGTGATAAAAGCTATTTACGACAAAACAACAGCTAATGTTATATTGTTTCCCAATAAGTTCAACAAGACAAACATGTCTGCTCTCACTAATTCTATTTAACATTGTACTGAGCTTACAGCCAGAGTAACAAAGCAAGAAAAAGAAATAAAAGGCAACCAGATTTGTAAGGAAGAAGTAAAACTGCCTTTATTCCCCAAAAGACATTACTGTGTATGTAGAAAGTCCAACAGAATCTACCAAAAAAAAAAAAAAAAAAAAAAAAAAAAAAAAAAAAAAAAANTGTATGTAGAAAGTCCAACAGAATCTACCAAAAAAAAAAAAAAAAAAAGCAAAATAAAACAACAAGAACAACAAAAAACTTCCGGAACTATTAAGTGAGCTTAGCAAGTCTGGAGCACACAAGGTCAATATACAAAATTATTTGTATTTCTATATGGCAAAAATAATCGTTGGAAATTGAAAAAAAATTTAAATGCTATATATAATAGAATGAAAAATATGAAATAGGGATAAATCTGACAAAAGATGCCCACGACCCGTTCACGGAAAACTATAAAATACTGCTGAGAAATGAAGATATGTGTTGTGATCGTGGATTGAAAGGCTCAGAACTGTTAAGCTATTAATTTTCCTTAAATTGGTCTATAGATTCAACACAAAACCACAGCAGGTTTTTAAAAAAAAATATGAAACTCTGATTCTAAAATTAATGTGGAAATGCTAAACAATTAGAATAGCCAAACAACTTTGGAAGATAACTGGAGGACTAACAATACCTAATTTTAAGATTTATAGTAAAATTATGGTCATCAAAATGATGTGTTACTGGTGTCAAAACAGACCAACAGATCAATGGAGCAAAGAGAGTTTCTGGAAATAGACCCACATATTATAAGGACAACTAATTTTCCACAAAGGTTCAAAGGCAGTACAGTGGAGAAAGGATGTATTCTTAATAGATGGTGCAGGAACAACTGTATATCCATATGCAAAAAAAAAAAAAAAAANCAAAAAAAAAAAAAAAAAAGGAACTTCAGCCATACCTGTACCATATACAAAAATTAACTCAAAATGAATCATAGATCAAAATGGAAGTCCAAAACTTAAAAATTCTAGAAGACATCCCAGGAAAAAACCTTTGTGATTTGGGTTACACCAAAAGCAAGATCCATAAAGGTACAAATTGATAAACTGGACTTTATCAAAATAAAAAAAGTCTGCCCTTTAAAAGGCCCCATTAAGACAATGAAAGACAAGCCATGGACCGGGAGAAAATGTTTGCTAAGTATATATAAGATAAAAGACTTGTATCCAGAATCTATTAAAAAACTTTCAAAACTCTGTAAGAACACAAATACCCAAGTAAAAATGGGGAAAAGACTTATATAGACACTATGCCAAAGTAGACATATGGATGGCAAATAAGATAAGCAAAGATGTGCATTCTTATTCAGTAGAGAAATGCAATTTAAAAGCATAATGAAATACCACTGCAGAATAATTAGAATGGATAAAATTTAAAAGACTGACTATTCCAAAAGCGGCAAAAATAGGGAAGAACTGAAAATCTCTTATACTGAGGTGGGAATATAAAATGGTAGTTATTTTTTGAAAGTTTGCAGTTCCTTCAAAAATTAAGGAGATCTATGATCCAGACTCTCTAGATATTTATCCAAGTAAATTTAAGATGAGGACCATTAAAGGACAGTCTATATATGTCTATAGCAGCTTTATTTGTAATAAAGTAAAAAATTAGAACCAACACAAATGTCCACAACAAGTGAATGGAAGTAATCTGTGGTATATCCGTAGAATGGAATTCCACATGGTGATAAAAAGGAATGAATTACTGATACATACTACATCATAAGTAAATCTCCAAATCCTTATGCCAAGTGAAAGAAGCCAGACCAAAACAGAGAATATATTGTTTGATTGCATTCATATAAAACTCTAGAAAATACAAATTAATGTACAGTAACAGAACATAGATCAGTGGTTGTCTGGAGATAGGATGGGGGTAGAAGGAACAATTACTAAGGGGCATGAGAAAACTTTGGGAGTGATGGATATGTTTATTATCTTAGTTGTACTGATGGTTTCAGAGGGGTGTGTGTGTGTGTGTGTATGTGTGTGTGCGCTATATATAGAGATATATACTAGAAAAAGCAAAGCAAAAGCAAAGCAAAATAAAGTATGAATAGGATATTGAAAAACTTAAGAGCTGAAGTTGATGAAAAGGAAACAAAGAATAGAAAGTACAAATAAACCCAAAATCTGGTTCTTTCAAATAAAAAATGTGCCTGGCATGTACTGATTAAAGGAATAAGAGAGAAATTAAAAATATACAACATCAGAATAAAAGAGCAGCTGGGGTAACTGGGTGGTGCAGTCATTAAATGCCCAGCTCTTGGTGTCGGCTCAGGTCATGATCTCAGGGTCACGAGATAGAGCCCCATGTTGAGCTCTACACTCAGGGCCGAGTCTGCTTAAGATTCTCTCTCCCTCTGCCCCTCTCTTCACTCTCTCCCTCAAATAAATAATCTTTTTAAAAAAGGAATAAAAGAGGAACTAGTAAGACAGATATGAAAGAGATGAACAGATTTATAAAGAAGTTTCACTTCTTGTGATGGCAAGCCAGGTAACAGTAACCAACTGAAGACAATATCAAAAGCTGGATCAAACATCTGCTTTACCACCTCAGAGAGCATTCAGGAAAAATTACAGAGCCAAGATCCAAGACAAGACAGAACCTGAGGAACAAACTGGCATTTGGGGCTACTTCTTTCCTAAGGGTGTTTGTCAATTACTGAGAAGACTGCTTGCAAGCAGAGCGGCATTTCATAGCCTAAAGGGAGCTAGAGGGACAAAAATTGGTGTCCAGAGCCCAATAAGGCAGATGCAAGACTAAAAAATCATCCACACAAAGGGCTCCTGGAGTAAGCAGGAACTGAAGGTAGAGGCCAACTCAAGGACTGAGGCCTAACTTCAAATCATTTCAATTTCTGAAATGGATTTAAAACTGCCAGCAACTGAAAAGAGCCTGCAAACAGCCAGAAGGTCACTATATGGGTCAGAGTCCAGTTGGGAGGCAAAACCACACTGGGAATTTGAAGAGGGAAACTGTAAGAATTGTTAAGCAGAAAGAAGCCTCTAGAATTTAGGGAGCATGAACAAGAAAGTTACTTGGAAAGCTTCCCCCCTCTAGAGCTATGTGGGGGGCATGGCCGCCACAGGAACACGCAGTGCTGTGGAGGTAGTCCACAGAAGTGGCCTGTCAGGTAGCAGAGAAACTTGCTGGAGAGACTGGCCTGCTGCTGGGGGTGGGAGCAGGGTGGAAAACATGCTGAAGGCTAGAGCTGGTTCACAGAATCAGCTCCCTGGGTGGCAGATCACCAGGTAGTCTGCAAGAGTGGTCTGCCAAGGAACAGAGAAATTTGCTGGAGACTGTGGGTTTCAGCAGCACTGTTACCGGGTCTCCCTTTGCTAGCCACTGAACAGAAACAGCAGCCTGGAAGCAGGAAGAGAAATGCCTTCCTCCTATTCTGACCTTGAAGTATCCCTCCATGGCCCTCTATTGAAAAAGCCTTTTATTAATCCAGATGACGAAGGAAAAAGTTCTATAGGAGCCAGTTCCAGGGAAAAGGGTAGATTCGGAGTTGAGAAGCAATAGATTGATAAAAAGACACACTTAAGTCCTCTCTACAGGGAGATAATATTGAGGCCTAAGATAATATGACAGTTCTTTACATACCACGTCTGGCAGGCAATCAAAACTAACCAGGTACAAGGGTAGATAAAACAGCCTAAAAGAAAATCAAGAGAAACAACAGATATTAAATAAAGATTTTTAAAAAGATGCCAGATGATGGAATTATCTGATACAAACTTTACAGTAACCATTCTTAGTATGTCTAATAAGCTCTAAGATGGAGAATTTTGATGGAAGTTTTAACACATGTGGTGTTAAGACTATGAAGAAATCTGAGAGAACAGTATTCCAGATAGAAGAGAAACAGATGCAAAAAGGCAGGAGTCTCGTATGTTCAAGAAGAAGGAAGGAGGTACATATGGCCAAAGTGGAGGTAGGAAGGCAAAGAGAAGAATTCAAAGGTTAGACCTAGAATACAAGTCAGGCTACAGGTCACTGCAAGGGCTCTGGCTTTTATGCTAAGTGTGGAATATCAAGGATGATCGCTGAGTAAAGATAACTGGATCTGAGTTATGACCTGGCTGGGACTGCCAGACACTAGGTAGAGAATAGACTCAAGGTGGTTGAGACAGAAGTAAGAAAACTACTGTTGTAATCCAGATGAGAGAAGATGGTAATTTAGGTCAAGGAGATAGTTAATAGAAGTGGTGAGAAGGGGCAAGAGCCTGGATATATTTCTCAATGTACAGCCAACAGGCTATGTGATGTGCTGGCTGTGGATAAGAAAGAGAAATCAAAGAAGACACCCAAGCTTTTGGGCAGAGTAACTAGAAGAATGGAGTTTCCATCAACTGACATGTTGCAGATTGTGGAAGACTGAGTTAGGGGATAAAGGAATTAGGAGTTTGATTATGGATATGTTAACATTTAATTGTACACATCCATATGGAAATGCCAATTGGATTATGTTGGATATAGGAGTCTGGAGGTCAGGCAAGTGGTCCAGGCTGAAACTCTGTTCTTGAGAGTCATGCACAAGACATATTTAAAGCATAATCGTGATGGCATGAAATAACCAACCTAGCCATGTTTTTCATCTGGGATGCTCCTGGCATTTCCGGGGCACACATATTTGTAATTGTTTAGAACTTTTGTGTGCATTGCAAGATATTTAGCGACCCACCAAATGTCACTAGAGACTGCAGTCTTAAAGCCAACCCCCTCCCCGACTGATACACATTTCCAAATACCCTGGAGTAGGGAATTGCTATTTCTGGTTACAGATGGAGAAAAGTTTTGAATCCTGAGCCCAGTATGTCATGAATAGGTGAATGAGGATGAACCAGTAGAGAAGGCTGAGAAGGGGCAGACAGGAGCAGAGGAGGGGAACAAGAGAGATGATGTTCTAAAAGCCAGGTGAAGGTGGTATTTCAAGAAGGAGAAATTGATCAAGTGTTGGACAGATCAAGAAAGGTTAGAACTGAGAAGTGAATTTGGCAATGTGGAAGTGACTAGTGACACTGAAAATGTTGGCTTTGGTGTAGGATTCGGTTATCAAAGCCTAACCGGTGTGGGTGAATGGGAGAATGGAAGGAAGTGGTAACAGTAAGTATAGACATCTTTTTCAAACAGTTTTTCTCTAAAGAGGGGCAGAAAAATGGGGAAGAAGCTGGAGAATAAAAACAAAATGTTACATGAAAAAAAAGCAAGTCACAGGAGCATACACACATGCACACATAAAGATTGATCCATTTACACAAAGATACAAAACTTGACGACACACTATATGGGGAGGTATTTATATATATCAAAATCATAAATGAATGATAAATATAAAATTAAGAATAGTGGCTAACCTTGGGGAAGAGTGTACAATTGGAGAGGGGCATACAGGAGCTTCAAAATTATCGGTAATGTTCTTTTGGTAAGCTAATGAAATTTACACTGATGTGCAGGGTCAAAATATGGAAGCTTTCTAACTAAATTTTAAGAAATGACCCTCTTCCCTTAGTTGATTCAAAAGGAGGAGAACGTAAGCAGAGAGGTGCCTATGGATGTGTGTGGCCTTACTGTTTTCCTTGTGGATTCTGAATCAGATGCCTTACTCTAGCCAATGCTGTCTTTATTAAAATGCACCATGGCCACCAATACCTAAAGGCCAAATTGGGCTTGAAAATTTCCACATCCGGTCATTCCAAATACAAATCTTACTCATCTCCAAATCTAATTCTTTTATAAAGTCTTTCCTGTTATACTCTCTTACCAATAATCTACCACAACATTTGAAGTTTCTATCACGCATTTTCTAATCGTATTACAGGCGTTCTGCTGTGAACTCATCTAACGTGTTCACCTTTCTCTTCTACCTAGCAGTTTCCATACTGATAGCTAAGCAGTTCCAAACACAGATTGGTTGTTTTGAGTCATACACAGATAAAGAATTTGTTTGAAAGAGAAAAGATAAAAAGGAAATAGGAAAAAGAATACCAAGTCATCCACCTGGTGCCAAAAATGAAATAATTCAGGGGTGCTTGCAGGGGTCCATTAGAAGTGTCAGGGCCAGGAGATGTGCTAGTGACCTCCTAAGCATTACTAATACCTGTATTTGGTTACATTACAAGATCCATACATTTAAGGAAATGATTATATAGGGAAAATGACAGTAATCTGTCAAACAAGATTTTGGAAAAAGTCTTATTTATCGATTAAATTTAATGTATCTTGAGTCATGTGTGTGTTGGGTGGGTGGGTACTACGAAGTGCTACAATGTACACCAGTTAAGTCTGTTAAAATGATAGACAAGCCACAGACTGGGAAAAAATATGTGCAATCACATATTTGATGAAAGACATGTATTCAGAATATATAAAGAACCCTCAAAAGTCAGTAATTGTAAACAATTCAACCTGTAAAAAGATGTGAAAGATTGGAACACACCTTTACCAAAGAAGATAGATGGATGGCAAATCAGCACAGGAAAAGAGGTCTAATATCAGTAGTCATTAGAGAAATGCAAATTAAAACCATGAGATATCATTACTCACTTATTAGGATGCCTGAAAGATAAAAAAAGCAAAAAACAAAAAACTGACAAGAACTCTTGTAAGTTGCTGATGGAAATACAAAATAGCACAGCCACATTGGAAAACAGTCCAGCAGTTTTTTATAAAGCTAAACATATACTTTCCATAAGACCCAGCAAATGCATTCTTAGGAATTCTATCCAAGTGAAATGAAAATTTATGTTCACAGAAAATCCCATATATGAATGTTTATGGCAGCTTCTATTATTTCATTTTATAGGACAGTCTAGAAAGGGTAAAATACAGGGACACAAAACGACCACTGTTTCCAGGGGCTGGACTGGAAGGGGGGAGGTTCATTTCAAAGGGACACAGAGGACATTTTTGAGGTGAATGAACTGTCCTGTATCTTGGTTACAGTTGTGGCTTTGTGACTATATGCATTTGTCAAAATTCACAGAAATGTTTGCTAAAAAGTGTGAATGTTACTGTAAGTAAACTACACCTTATTAAAACAAACAAAAACGAACACTATCATGCTGCTGGGCCACGGTCCTGGAACCCTCTGCTCTGTCAGTCATTAGCCTTTTGTTGTGGATTATGAGATCTCAGGGGAGAGGCAGACTTGGAAGTTGGGTAACTCGGGGGACTTCACCCATAGCTCTTCCCAACGTGGGTAGAAATACTTCCATACTGTCGCTAATTTAACCGCTGGCATGGGCGCACTAGTGCAAACCAGCTACATGCTGGCCTGTCAAATAATGTCAAAGTTTATAGAAAAATTTTCCCAATTTTTGCCTTTGATGTTGACTTTGCCTTTATCCCTCTTGCTTTCATCAGCACGAGAGTCTGCAGCAGCACGCTTGTGGCTTGGTATGAATATGTCCGTGGGTGGGAAGGATGTTACCCTTATGAACCATTCTGTGAAAATGAGGAAATGAATCTCAAGTTTACTTCTTTCCTAATATGAAGAAAATTAAGATGAGAGAATCATATCCAAACTGCTACTATGCGGTGTGGCCAGGAAGTCCGGAAGCATAGGCAAACACACAATAAATGATTCTTCTGATGATTTACTACAACACGGGGGGATGATTAAGTTGGCGAGGCCACAGCAGCCAGATATCTGGTGCAACACCAGACTAGATGTTTCTGTGAAGGTATTTTTTGGATGAGATGAACACTGAAATCGGTAGACTGTGAATACAGCTGATCGCCCTCTATAATGTGGGTGGTCCTCCCCCGATCAGCTGAAGGCCTTCAGAGAAAAAGACTGAGTGAGGTCCCCAAACTGCCTTCAGACTCGAGCTGTCACATCAACTCTTCCCTGGGTCTCCAGCCAGCCCTGCAGATTTCAGACTCACCAGCCCCCACAATCTTATGAGCCAATTCCTCAAAATAAATCAACCTCCCTCTCCCCCGCACCCCTGCACACATCCTATTGATTCGTTGCTGTGGAGAACCCTGAGTAATGTACGTGGTAAAATAATATTATTTGTTTTCAAACTTTATAGCCACACTGTAGAAGAACCCTGAGCAAAACCATAAAACAATGAAAATGCAGAATAAAAACCAAGCAAGTCATTTGTGAATATTTACTTCATACTGTTATTGCCTTAACAGCTGCTGTTTCTTAATACAATTGTGCATGAACTGTACATGGACACTTCCCAAGGAATTTAACAATATAAAGTAACAAAAAAAGGTTGAGGGAACTGAAAGCCAGGTTTTTCCTAATGCTTTCCTCATCTCCCATAATTAAAAAGACAGGTGTCTGACTGAAACCACTGAAAAGGCTCACATTAACAAGTAAGTGGATTCTCTTTTTATATAGGGTCCAATTTCCCTCTGATAACTCCTTTAGCAGAAGTTCCTACTCTTCACCACTGGATATAAAGGGCTAATTAAATTCATTTTAGGATACATCTATTAAATGCCTTCTCTGCCTCACAGTGGAGAAGAGCCACAGCTATGAGGAATGCAGGCTGGAAGGGAGGAATTCACACGAGTTAGGGGACTTTTCTGCTGGGCATGGCCAACTGCCCTCGACCTCATCAGAGATGAAATGTCCACCCCTATTACATGAAATGATGCAGGCGTGAGAAAGGTATTTTCCGTCTCTGCTCTCAAGGAGCTAGCAGAGGGACTCAAACTTACAGAGGTGATTCTAGACCGAAGAGGAGAGAGAGGCAGTGTGCGTAGCACACAGATTAAGAGTATGGATGACGAAGCAGATGATAACTCTACCACCACCCAGCTTGCTGAGCTGGGACAGTTTACTTAATCTCTCTAAGCTTCAGTTACTTCATTTCTCAAATGGGGATAACATCACAAGGACTGCTGGCAAGATTATGTGCAAGATGCAAATAAATCCCTGCACACATTGCCTGGCACATAGTGACGGTTAAGTCACGTTTATGGCTGTTCTTGTTTTCTACTATTATAGTAAATGATTCTTTTGCTAATCTGCTACAATACTGTGTCTGATGGTTAAATTTCTGTATCAACTTGCCTTAATCACAGTCCTCAGACATGTGGTCAAACACTGGTCTAGATGTTGCCATGAAGGAATCTATTGTTACAAAGTAACATTAGCCTGATGATATTCCAGGGAAATGGAACAGGGATTCCGCTCTGTGAATGCGCAGGGAACAGGGGGTTAAACAGTTCCCACTGGCCAGTGTCTGGCATATGGAAGGGAATGACAAGTGAGGGAGCAGGCTGGAAAGGTATCTGCCCTGGAAGCCAGTGTCACTCATCTCCGTAAGTAGTTACGAAATGAATTGCTAGGAAGGAGGGATGGGAATCCCATATATGCCTCTGTTCACAATGAAATGAAATCATTATTAGCTGGCAATTATTAAACCCTGGTATCTTTGACTTCCAACTCAGCAGTTTTTATGACCTTAGATTAAATGCCGAGGTGGTTACCAAAAAATTGTACATCGGAACCCTTAAGTGAGTTATAAAAATGAGTTGAAATCTGTTACACATGTTAGTACTCTGGGCTTAGTTATGCAGAATAATTTATAGCAATTATCACATAATTTTCTTTCACCTCAATGTTTTCGGAGCTGCCACTCAACATTTAACCCTAAAAGCTAAGTGAACAGTGACATCATTTTGCTACTAAGATTGTGCTCCAGAACATGTGTGTGATTTAGCACGTTAAGTCATGTGCATTTTCACACTTCCCATTTCACCTAACAGTGTGTTAAAAGAATTAAATTCTCTTACTGAAAGCACCTAAATAACTATCTTTTAATTCTTCAGAAAGCACACAAAGTCATCTGTATGTTCATTATTGTGGGAACTGCTACAAGATTTACCCTCCCTTTTAACATTAAAAGATTTTTTTTTTCAGCTTAAATTATAGGAAAAAGAAAGGGAGAAGCAGACAAGGAGAAGGAAAGACACTATGCCACCCAGAGAGGATGGGCCTTGGTCTGGATGAAGAGTCTGCCATCTTGGCAGGGCCTAATTTAAGGCTTAGTTTTGTTGTGTCTGAGAATGCATTTATTTTGCTTTCATTCTTGAAAAATATTTTGCTGGCTGCTAGGCTGACTGTTTTGTTTTGTTTTGCACCTTAAAAATGTTCCACTTGGGGCGCCTGGGTGGCACAGCGGTTAAGCGTCTGCCTTCGGCTCAGGGCGTGATCCCGGTGTTATGGGATCGAGCCCCACATCAGGCTCCTCCGCTATGAGCCTGCTTCTTCCTCTCCCACTCCCCCTGCTTGTGTTCCCTCTCTCGCTGGCTGTCTCTATCTCTGTTGAATAAATAAAAATCTTAAAAAAAAAAAAATGTTGTTCCACTGTTTTCTGACCTTCATAGTCTCTGCTGAGAAGGTAACAGTCTTTGTACATAATTTGTCATTTTTCTCTGGTTGCTTTCATGATTTCCTTTTTATCTTTGGTTTTTGGCAGCTTTGCCTAGGCATCGTTTTCTTTGTAATTTATGCTGCTTAGAGTTTGCTGAGCTCCTTGAAAATGTAAAAAGTCTTTCATCATATTTAGGAAATTTTCAGACATATTTCATCAAACATTTTTGCTGCATTTCTCTTAGGAAAGAGAAAAATTAGGAAAACTCTGTTCCTTCTGGGACACCAATTATACTGCTTTTAGGCTTTTTTATATTGTCTGGCAGATCCCTGATGCTGGGTTCATTTTTCTTTTCAATCTTTTTTCTCTGTGTTCCTCACACTGCATCATTTCTATTGATCTACCTCCAAGCTCACTGACGTTTCCTCTGTTATACCCATTCTGTTGTTAAGCCCATCAAGAAAAATTTTTATTTCAGATACTGTATTTCAACTCTAGAATTTCCATTTGTTTCTTTCCAATAGTTTCTTTTCTTCCCTGGTCTTTTCATTCCCTACAAACTTATTTTTCGTTACTTCATTGCAAATAGTTGTTTTAAAATCCTCATCTGTCAATTCCAACAGTTTGGGTTCTCTCAGGTTGGTGTCTGCTGATTGTCTTTTTCTTTGAGAATGGGTCACATTTTCCTTATTGTTCCTATGTTATGAAAAGTTGTATTTTGAAGATGCTGGATTCTGTTACATTCCTCTAAAACTTAAAAGAAGTGTTAATATTTTTGTTTTAATAAACAATTACTTTGTTGGAATCAAACTGCGAACCCTGTCTCTTGATTGACAGCTCAAGTCATACTTCAGTATTTTTATCAGCAGCTACACTGCTTTGTGCTTGCCCCACGAGGTTTGGTTCAGGTTCAAGGATCTAACATTGCTTGTTATTAGATGGGGGGGCAGCCCCCACATAAGAGCAGACTATGATACACAGGCTATTTATTTATGTATTTATTTTTTAAAGATTTTATTTATTTATTTGAGGGGGGAAGGGGGGCAGAGGGAGAAGGAGAGTTATCTCAAGCAGACTCTGAGCTGAGCGCTGAGCCCGAGATCATGACCTCAGCCAAACCAAGAGTCCAGTAAAAAACAGACTGAGCTGCCCAGGTGCCCCAAGGCTACTTTTTTCAGACTGCTGGTTTAACTCAGAACTCAGAATGCATTTCTCATATAAACAACTCTGCTACCTTAAGTGGTTATATTAACAACCATTTGATCAAGTCATTTAACCAATTTGTACCAAATCCAGCTGTAATTGCTTATTTCCATAAGAAAAAGCAAAGCAATGGCTCAGTTTTCTTTTCTGCAAATAATCAGACAACGGAAAAAATAACTGGTACAGATCACTTTTACCATTAAATTCTCCTAAGTAAGCAAATGTGCCAATTACCATTCTCTTAAATTCTTAACGGGAAGGACTTCTCTTTCTGGGTAAAATACAGAAAAACTGAAGACACTCACTCCTATAGTAAGAGTAAGAAAGACCCAGACAAAATAAGAATCATACTTTCCCGTGAAGCTGGCAAAGAGCATTGGATACAAGGAAGTTGCGATAGCCAGTCTCCAAGACGGCGCCCATGGCCCTCCCCACCTAATACTCACTCCCAGAAGCAGTCTCCTCCCACAATGAATAGGGTTGACCTGTGTAATCAACAGGGTATAGCAGAAATGACAGTGTATAACTTCAAGGCTAGGTCATAAACGATAGTCCCATACTCTAAATTTCTATAAACTCTACCTCTCTTAAATTATTTATTTTTTGTATTCACAGTTATTTTTATATATTAGGATAAACATCTAAGTTATCTTTGTCTTTTCTACAATTCTTAGCACAGTGCTGACTTGCTAGTTAATGATCAATAAATACATGACAAATAAGTGAACATATAATAAGGAGGTGCTAACTTTATTTCCATGAATATCAAAGATAATTGTGTGAGACTTCTAAGATTTCTTGAAACTGTACAACATTTGTTATTTGCTATATTAATCCTTGTTTATAGTTTTATAACTGATTCTGTATTTTCCTTCTGAGATGTGAATTGTACATATAGCAGGCTTTTCATATTGTGCCACAGTCTCTAAAGCTGTGTTTATTTTGCTCTGTTGCTCTAATTCCCTTAGACTCCCCCTCAGAAGAGGTAATGTAATTGTTTCAGACATGGTACAGTACAGCAGAAGCTAGTGTGTTCTTATATTCCAGGCCTACATCTAGGAAGCAACATGTGAGAGCAGTGGAGAACCACGTATGTTGTTCCTTAGGTTCTCAGCTTAAATATTATCTCCTTAAAGAGAATTAGCACCAGGTTTGATCAATTATTTATTGTTTATTTGGATTCCTGGCTAGATTATATGGTCCACAAGGCCAGGTACTAAGAATTGACTTACTCATCACTGTATGGCCATTGTCTAACATAGTGACCAGAGTAGTTGCCCAATAAATATTCACTGAAGTGAACCTTGTTCAGAATCAAGAAGAGCACTTTCTAGGCCTCAAGTACCCTTTTGCTCTTTATATTAGGTCTACCTCAGAACCTTGTTCTACCCCTGGCACTTCCTTCTCCCAAAGCAGCCCCACTTTGAGTTGGAATGGGGGAGTCCCTTTGCATATATTCAACAAGAGAAAGAAAAGAGATCAAAGAAGGAGGCCCCTTAATTCTGCTGCCAAGCCTTCAGCAGACACCATCTATTAGAATTGACTACATTTTGCCATAAAATATCATATAATTTTGGGGGTGCAAAATGGGTTAAATGACCTTTTAATGAGCCGGCCGGGAATATAACCACCAGAATTGCTTCTAAGGAGAAATGTGTTCTGAGTTAAACCAACAGACCATGCCTTTTGGGTCACAGTTCATTTGTAAGTGGGGCTGCCTCTATTCCAAAAACTACTAATATTACAAAACCAATTGTTTGATACTGTCCTTTGAATAATTATTTATTTTCTTATTACTACTTCCAAAGGAAGATGTTATAATAAATTATAATAAATTTAGACTACTAGCTAATAATTTGCATATTTTGTCCTACTATTTATTTTCTCAAAGAAAATTAATGATAAAATTCACTACTCCTGCTACCAGATACCAAGTCAAGGATTAAAAAACATCTCCCTACTCAGCACCTATAGAACTTTCTGACAGTCAATAACATCCACGTCTACACAACAAAGTAGAAGGCTATTTATCTTAAGTAAAAGCTATCTCTTAATTGTGGTAGAGACTTCAGTGCAGTCTCTGAAGGCTTACGTGTGGGAAGACCTGCCTTCAGCCGTGGAGCATGCTTGCATCATTCCGTGTATCTTGGTGATGGAAGGCATTTTACTTACCACTTGGAAGAATTAGGCTATACTACAGATCCTTTAAGAACTCATTAGGATTAATGACCGAGTGGTATCACAGCTGTCACATAATCAGCTGTCGAAAAATCACTGAGCTAAGAACCCCACCGCACATTCTATTATCTCTGCTTCATAGTGGGTTCTGAAATACATCTCTGGGGTTGCATTTCGTCAGCCTATATAGGCACTTCGAAGCGTCATGGAAGGCTCTTCCAAGATAATAATGGTATAATTTTTCCTAAGGGAATGCCACTACTCCGAGGAATGCCTTCTGTGGAGTAATTGCTGCTCAGGGCCCATCCCCTGGAGCCAGGCCAAGAGGGGAGTGGCTGTCCTCCATGCACAAGCTTATTGTCAGCTCTCTTCTTGCCAGAACTACATATAATATGAGCCAGCTTATGCAGGGCGTTGGAATCACAAGGACAGAGTCAAATATGCTGGCAAAGTAGCCTTGAAGGTATCCCAAGTATCCTTTGGCTGTTTATGTGCAGAAAGGCAGGACGGTTAAAAGCAGGTTCTGGTGGTTGAGTTGTCCTATATTAAACTCACACCACTCTGGGAAACACTTTAAGGTGGTTCTGTCCCAACATTATAGAAGGAGAAGCTGAGACTGCCTTTCTAGAAGCCTGACTGAGAAGGAAAGATTATTGCTGCTCTGAAAATAAAGGCCTATCATTTCCCTTGAACTGAAACATCTGTTTTAGTTGCTAGAATCATGATTCGTATTGAGACTATTTCAAATGTTGCATTCTAAATATTTCGAAATGGTCAATCGCTCTAGACACCAGAGCTATTCCTACAGTAAAATTGTCACAGTAGCAGAGTGCAGAGAAAGGAAAGCTTTTAAGTTCATGCTGATTCCTCCAGTCAGTGGCTGGTACTATGGAGCTTCTAACTGTATACATGGATTCATTTTTGCCTGGACAATAATCAACAACTTGCTTACTAACTGAACTCGATGTATAATACTATAAATTGCTTGCCCAATATTCTCAGCTTCTAAAGGTATTTGGTTTAGCACAGCAAGGCCAAAGACAGAATTAAACAGGATGATACAAAGCAGTTCACCTATTTCTAAGTTACATCGGGACCAAAAAATGAAATCTAAATGAACGTGGCAAAGAGTTTAGCTCTAGTATAAAACATGAAATCAGCCTTACCCACTGCACCCGATGACTTTATTGTACAGATAGGACGGCAAGCCTTTCAGGTGAATGTTGTTATCCACGTACACGTATTGTAGTTCTCGAGATCGACCTAAATCTGGATTAGAAAGAAAAGTAGTATAATTCCTAGAAATACATACCAGTACAACGTGAAATGTAAACTGTAATCCATAACATTACAATAAGTCAAAATTTCTATTCTGGAGGACAGATTGTTACAGATGTAACTGAACTCTGGGTGTGAAATTATATCAGCTGGAATATTAGATTCTTTTTTTTTTTAATAACATTTACCATCTTTTTTTTTTTTTAAAGATTTTATTTATTTATTGGACAGAGATAGAGACAGCCAGCGAGGGAGGGAACACAGGCAGGGGGAGTGGGAGAGGAAGAAGCAGGCTCATAGCAGAGGAGCCTGATGTGGGGCTCGATGCCATAACACTGGGATCACGCCCCGAGCTGAAGGCAGACACTTAACCGCTGTGCCACCCAGGANGAAGAAGCAGGCTCATAGCAGAGGAGCCTGATGTGGGGCTCGATCCCATAACACTGGGATCACGCCCCGAGCTGAAGGCAGACACTTAACCGCTGTGCCACCCAGGCGCCCTGGGAATATTAGATTCTGCATCAGAAAACGTGACTGTACAAAAATGACTTAAGCCACCTGGACCTTGATTTCTTGAACTGTGAAATGAGATAACTGGGAAGAGAATATGATTAAATTTCCTTCCCACCTAACAATACTGTGACCTTTTATAAGCACTTTTAATTTAATAATGCTTGTTGTAGGTCTGCATTCAGTTTCATTTTCCTACAATGGAAAAAAAGTGACATGAACAAACTTGGCAGGTCAGCCTAGCCTGGCTTAGTTCTACCCCTATATCACCTACTGTGTCTCACCTCCCCTGGGCAGAGAGGTGGGGAGCAGAGGTGAGAGAGGGCTAGGGATCAGGCCTTGGCTGGGCTGAAATCTCTGGAGCTGGACCAATGGCAGAACGGATAAACTGCCCAAGGCTGTAGGGGGAGGAAGAAGCATAGGGAACCCTAAATCCCAGTACCTTAGTGTGAAGGCGAGGTGCACAACACCTGTAGGCCAGTGAGTAAGGACTAAGATGGGTATTGTTACAAAGAAAACCACAGGCCCAGAATGCAATCGCTTATGCTAGGCCACATCACCAAACCGGGCCTTAATACCTAACCTAATTGCAGTTTCAGCGTCCCCCTGGAATGTAACCTTTAACCAGTCAACATGGAACTTCCTGGTGAGCACTAGGAAATTTACTGCTAGACCCCATCTGTTCTCCTCAGCAGGGCAACCTTGCCTAAAATAATGCATTCTTTCCTAATAATTTCCTTTTTACTGCTCCCTCTCTGCCTTTAAAAACTTTTCTGCAGCTTGACAGAGCTCCCTTCGACTTGCTAGGTGGGATGCTGCCCCATTATCACTCAATAAAGCCAAGAAGATCTTCTAAGGTACTCAGTTGACTTTCTGTTATTTAACAGTATGTACCAGGAATGGGAAGAGTGAGAAAGGGGGTCCAAAAAGAGGGGTCTGCAATAGGAACAGGTGTGCCAGAAAGAGACAGAATCCAGATGTGTCCCAGAAGCAGCCGGGCAATGGGGAAGCAATGGTTGGAGGAGGACTCGGTGAAGAGACAAGCACAGAGTACCGAAGGCAATCTCTGGCCAACACAGGCAGCAGAGACACTTCCAAGTGTTGAGGTTATCCCTTTCTGCCTACTGTGTGCCCAAGAATGCTCGACCAGCCTTCCTTTCCACTCCTAGTGCTCACTGGCTGGGCTTCTTTGTCTTCACTGCCACAGAACACAATCCTCAGCAGCCTTGCTAAACCCTCTACTTCCTGAAGCAAGAAAACAATCTTTGAAAAATTTTCTGGAGTTTTGCTTGCGCCAATAGGCAATAGGCTGAGGAACATCTCTTCCCCCTAGACCTGCAGTTTGGGAAAGACAGGGGCCCAGATAGCTGAATTAGGAGGTTCTTAAATGTATTTACATTTCAAAAAGAAACCCATTTTTCCATTAAGGACCTTAAAGATAGAGATATGAATGTGATATAATATAGATATAGACAGGCAGGAAAAGTGATAAAAATCACTGCTCTAGGGAGGCTTGTAGAAAGTCTTATGGGTTCACAGATGGGTTCTGTGGACAATCTGTTACAGAAAGTGGGAGGGGGTGACAGAAGACTGAGTTGAGGAAGGGTTTCTCACGGGAGAGTGTGGGGAAGGGTCCGTTTAGCCTCCTCCTTCCCATTGCTCGTCCTATCACAATGATCCTGTCCAGGACTAGCATTGGAGCAAGACACAAAAAGAGGAACCAAAGCTGGGAGTGCTGGGAGACATCAAAAGGGGAAGTGGCAACTCTCAGGGAGAAAAAATAATTTCCGGGCTCCTGGCTAGAGATGCCCCTCCCCAGTGTGGTGGCTTGACAATATCTAACAAACAGAATAGGCAGAAATGGTGTGTGATTTCAGATAGTAAGCCACAGAAGGCATTGCAGCTTCCTCTTTGCTCTCTGCCTTGGATCACTCATTTTGGAAGAAGACAACTTCCTGGTCATGAGGACCCTCCCACAGGTCTCTGGAGAGGAAATGGCTCCATCCTGGAAGCAGCGCCCCCC
>NC_048226.1:17289730-17321151 GCF_002007445.2 Ailuropoda melanoleuca | reverse complement strand
CCCCCGCCGCCCCAGTTCAAAGCCTTCAGGTTACTACAGCCCCAAGGCTATGTAAATATCTTCTTCCTCCTCAAAATCTTGCATATTAATGTTAGCATCCACCAATGGATCTTGTTTGCAACAATTATTGTACAGTATTTATCTAACAGTGATGGTCTATTACCATCTTTCTGTCTACATTTATTAACTGCCATTCTATAAGGAAGAGCCTTCCCTTCCTTCCCATTTATTTGATTTTTATATCGGTATCATAAGGACTAAAAACCCAATACCATTATGATTTATCAGTTAAAATGTTCCAGTTTTTGGCAATTAGGAGCAGAGTAAGGTTGGCTCTTATGTTCTTCTAACAAGTTTTCATTCTTTTTTGAGCACTTCCTTACTTCCTGGCACAAGATGTTCCAAGCTCAGCTTGTATTTTCCCTCCTCTAGCCATGACATCAACTACTTTCTCCAAGGAGTCTTGATTCCTTTTCTTGGGGTGTGTTTATAAACCATGATCCGAGCACCGTGTGTGCGCATTACTGTGGGAGTGCCTGCCATTCCTTCTAGAATCTCTTAGCGGACAGACCTTTAAAACATATGGAAGTGTAAGAATCCGCGTGTTCATCTGCATCAGTATTGTTGGAGGCGTACCCTTGGCATCGAATCCTCCCAGTGGACTTGCTGGGTCAAAAGATGGGTAGATTCTTGGTACTTCCCTTCTGAAGGAGTCTACCAATCTGCTTCCCCTACAGCAATGTATGAAGGCACAGCCTTTCTCACAGCCTCAACTTTTAAAACATGTTATCCTATTTAAAAGTTTTTGTCATTCTGATAGGTGAGAAATGATAACTTGGCATTGTCTTCATTTGCATTTCTCTAATTATGAGTGTGAACATTTTCAAATATGTCTGAGGGCCATTTTTACATATTTTTTTGTGAATTGTCTGTTCATAGCTTATGTGTCTGTTCTTTCACTTATTAGCCACGGGAGCAGAACTTCAGTTGGCAAGACGTTAAATGGCACAGAAGTGCCTAGCCCCTCAACCTTAGCGGTTGTTATGACAACTGAATGTGAATGCCATCTGTGAAATTTCAATCACTATACAATATCTTTTAAGCATAAGAATATATACTATATGTAAATAATGTATACTATTACATTGCGTATAAACATATCTGCTGTTATAAAAGGCCATAAATTGATAGATGGAAAAAATAGAGATAGAAATACCAGAATCCGTTTGCACTGAAAAAGGCCCCAACACTACCCAAAGAATTCCTCTTCTAGATTTCTTCACTACTTCTCTGATGTGCCTACACATCCTGTCATCACAAACAGACATCTGTAGACTTGAAAGGCATATAGAAAACTGGAATTTTTCAAAAAATGAAACTACATTGATAAAATGCAAAAAGGTCTTGTTTCAGATTTGCCTTTCAGGGCCCCCACGGGACTCAAGCAAAGATTCTTTACTTGAGCTTATGCAGCATGAAGAGTGTAGGATACTAATTGATGGAGTAAGAACAGTCTTGGAGTCAGACAACCTGCGTCTGAATTCCCATTCTCCTGTTTACTAAATGGGTGTCCTCAGTTTCCCTAACCATATAAAGGAGAAAATGATGCTCTTTTTTTTTTTTAAAAGATTTGTTTATTTTAGAGAGAAAGCACAAGCGGTGGGGAGGGAGAGAGAGGGACAGAGAATCCCCAGCAGACTCTCTGATGAGCACAGAGCCCAATGTGGGGCTCGATCCCATGACCCTGAGATTGTGACGTGAGCCAAAACCAAGAGTTGGACCCTCAACCGACTGAGCCATCCAGGTGCCCCAATAATGCTGTTTCTTAAGTTCGGTGAGAATTGCTAACAAAGTTTCTAAATTATCAAGCAGAATCCTTGGCATACACCTTCTCCAATATATGGCAATTATTATTATTCTCATTATTAGTAGGTGACATATTTGGAAGTGTGGCCCTACAGCAGAAGGTCAATTAAGAGAGAATTCTCCGTGGCATGCAGCAAAAGGCACTAATGCTTTTCTATAGTTTAATTGCACAGAAAAGAGTTGGAGACAACAGCCTCTAGAGACAGCGATTCATCCCCTTGAGTCAAGGACACAAAATGGGACATGACAGAGGAAGCACCTCTCCCCTCTAATATACACAAAAGAGCTTGTGCAAATGAAATGAGGCTACATGCAAGGATCATAATACAAAATTAAATAAAAGCCGACACTGGCTACTTTCTATCCCAGTTTTATAGGGGACAAAAATGAAGACTCAATGCTTTAAAAATACTATTTGGTTTAGATCTTAAGACTTTTCGATATTCCAGAGAATTCTTTTTGTATCTCCTGACCACTTTGGGGAAGTCCTTTTTTTATATATGTCCCTAATGGAATGAATGGTTTTCTACTGAAGCTGAAAGAAAACATGACTCAGCTGTGATCAAATCTATCACACAGTAGTAAGTGTAACACCACATGGACATGAGTATTTAATATAGACACTTAACCTTTCCAAATAACACAATCTCACACAAAGTATGGAAGAGCAGTACTGACATCACAGCATGTAGTGGGCCATGGAGTCAGAACGGAATCCAAATCCTGGCTTTCTACTTTCTAACTGCTTCAGGACACGAGGGGCAAATCAAACAATCAAACGCTCCTAGGCTGCTACGTCCTCTGCAAAACCAGATGGTAGTATTTATCTCACAGGCTCAGCAAGAAGCCTCAACAATATGTACAACACCGAGCCTGATCCTTGCATAAGCGGCTCTCCATACATCTTAGTCTTTACCTCTCTCCTCTGAAAATAAAGAGAAGATCACAAAACAGTGCAAGATCATAAAGAGAAGCAAGCAACTCTTGCTTTAGCTGAGCCAGCACAGCCTACCAGCCAGGCTGAGACCCCTAAACACCCGGCAAGGTCACAGGCTGTCCGGGCAGAGCTGTGACAGCCTCGTGAAAGCATGCTCTCGGCCAAAGACTCTTCCGCTGGTAAAACCCCAAGCACAACGGAATGGCATTCTGTAATCATAATGATGCTGAAATATAAGGTCTGAAAAAGCTTTGAAATATTTCTTCCGTTCTTAAGAGAGAAAATCTTCCCTCGATAATTAACTTTGGAAGAGACCATTCACGTACTAGCTAACGAGCTGGTTTGTTTTCTTCCTTCTGTTAATTTTAATATATTACTACCTTGAAGTAAATATACCAGGTAATAATATTTTTTAAAGTTCCCGTGCAAAACTGCTCAGTACATGAACTTTATAAAGCAAAGAAGTTGTCCATATGCAGAGATGCTAAAGCAACAAAGAACATTTTCATGTGGCTTTTAAAAGTGCTGTACTGTGTCTAAAATGTTTCCCCTTTTTTCCAGACCCAGAGATCAAAGTATTGTTAACTTAGAAATTAGCAAAGCTAGCGATCCTGCAAAAACTCCAATTCTTTTTTTTTTTTTCTTCCCAGCTTCAAGGCCCTGGCATATGCAGTCCACATGGCTGAACATGGAACACAAACTCCTGTGTATCTAGGTTACTGCTCTTTCAACTATAGTGTGAAAGCAAGTACGGAATGACAGCATGGGCCAGAACTTAATAGGATCTGTTTACTCTACACTTACCAGTATGAAAGTCATTTATTTTATCAGAAGGTGAATGATGTATCCTCTTCCACAAAATGATGGGGTAACAGAAACTACAACATCAAAGCAATAGACCCACATAGGTTGTTTGGAAGACTCTGTCCACGTCACTTCAAGTATCATAGTTCAATCAGACAGCTACATTGCTAGTCACGATTATGTTTTTAATGTAATTATAAAATGTGGGTTTCTTCACATTGAATTCAGAGTAATTTACAATGTATTCCAAAATCATCTTTCAAACAAGTTTAAAAATTTACCTACATGGCTTTTACAAAGAAAAATTTTCAACCACCTTTTCAGAAGAATGGCTTTAAGTGTTAGTTTCTTTTTTAATTATTGAAGTACAGTTGACATATAGTGTTGGTTTCTTTAAACATATGCACACATACACCATTAAATCTTTTATATAATCATATTCTTTCTGATCTACTCAACTTGTACAAAGATTTCACAGTGAATTATAATTTAATAAGATGCTTTCTACATAGATCATCAACAACTGTTAAAATAAACGGATTTTAATGAATTTGAATGACTGAAGGCTTCTTTTGCTGTTGGTTTAAATATTCAAGCATCAGCATCTCTAATTCTTTTTTTTTCCTTTTTTTTCTTCCCAGCATCTCTATTTGTGTTGTATAGTTCAAGTGACAAAGAAATTATGACGAGCAATGAGCCAGACACTGTGCTAGATGCTTGGAGTACAAAAGTCAAGACATACACAGTCCCAACCCTTTCCAAGAGTCTAGCAAAACAATAATAGCCCACATTGCCCCCATGCTTACGTAGTACTGATGAGTGATATAAGTGTTTTAAATGCATCTTATTTAATTCTCGCAGGAGTGCTATGAAGTAGGGATTCATTTTACCCTGTTCCTGAGGCTTAGACAAATTAATTAGCCTTTCTAAGCCCAAGATCGCACAGCAATTAAATGGCAGAGCCGGAATTTAAAAGCAGATGGCCTGGTTCACCATGATGTTAGTGAGACAGCCTCCCCAAACACATCATTTCTGCATAAGCAGGGAACTCCCACATCACGTGGGAGGCGATACTTCCCAGCAAGCTGCGCGGGTGGTGTGGGTGCCAGAGGACAGGCCCTGTGCCCAAGCATCCAGGCGTGATGTCAGGAGACACCTGCCAAGGAGACACACAATGAACAAAATACCCCTTTACTTCCTTTATTTTTTAATTTTATTTCATTTTTCCCTTTGCTTCCTTTAAAAGACCAGGTAACCAGTGAGGGTAGTTCTGATTTAGAGATTTACAGCAGTAGTTTCAAGAAATACCAAGAATTCCCTCAGAGAAGATCCCAGAGAAGGAGACTTCATGCTGACGGTCCAGGAGACTCAGACATCACAACAGCGAGGCTCCAGTGCCGTGGCTGCCGGCGTGGACAGACCAGTGTCTTCATTCTGCGTCTCATCTTGAGCTGTTGCCCAGCTGGACTTGTACCGTGTTGATTTTTTTCCTGCCCCCCAAAACTGAAGAACTTTACTGAAAACTATGACTGATAGAAACTCCAGATTTTTGCTTTAGAGTCCACTGACAACATCTTCCAGATTTCCCTAGACTGCACATTCTTGTCACTACTTAAAAAACTCTTGAGTTCCAAAATCAAATTAACAAGAACTCTGCTGGCAAAGATTCTGCTCTAAGATCTAGCCCTCCTACTATCTATTTTTCTAAATTTCACATCTGTATCTTTTACTATATTCCCTATGCTGGGGCGCCTGGGTGGCTCACTTGGTTAAGTGTCTGCCTTCGGCTCAGGTCATGATGTCAGGGTCTTGGGATTGAGTCCCACAGGGAACCCGCTTCCCCCTCTGCCTGCTGCTCCCCTTGCTTGTGCTCTCTCTCTCTCTCAAAACTAACAAAATAAATGAAATCTTATTCCCTATGCTGTACCCCACTGTGTTATTTATTACTGGAAGACTGTACCTCTCATTCCCCCTCACCTATTGTGTCCATCACTCCACCCCCTCTACTCTAGCAACCATTAGTTTATTCTCTGTAGCAATTTATGTTCTTTGTATTTATGAACAAAACTCATATAGATAGTTTATAAGTTTGTTAGACTGCTAGTTTGTCTTATTTTTTAGATTCCACATATAAGTGAATTCATATAGTATTTTTGTCTGACTTATTTCACTCAGCATGATACCCTCTAGGTCCATTGATGTTATCACAAATAGCAAGATTTCATTCTTTTTTAGGGCTAATATTCCATTGTATGCATATATTACATCTTCCTTATCTATTCGTCTATCAATAGACACTTAGACGCCTCTCATATCTTAGCTATTGTAAATAATGTTGCAGTGAACAGAAGGGTACATACGTCTTTTTGAATTAGTGTTTTCCTTTTCTTCGGATAAATATCTAGAAGTGGAATTGCTGAGTCATAATTTACTTCTATTTTTAATTTTTTGAGGAACCACCATATCATTTTCCAGAGTAGCCGCACCAATTTCCATTCCCACCAACAGTGCGCCGGGTTCCTTTCTCTCCACATCCTCACCAACACTTGTTACTTCTTGTCTTTTTGATACTAGCCATTCGGACAGGTGTGAGGTGATATGTCAAACTGTGGGTTTGATGTGCCTTCCCCTGATGATGAATGATGTTGAGCATCTTTTCATGTGTCTGTTGGCCATCTGGATGTCTTCTTTTGCACAAACGTCTATTCAGGCCCTTTGCCCATTTTTTAATCAGTTTGTTTATTTTTTGGTACTGAGTTTTAGGAGTTCTTTATATATTTTGGCTGTGAACCGTTTATCAGATACATCATTTGCAAATACCTTCTCCCATTCAGTAGGTTGCCTTTTCTTTTCTTTCTTTTTTTTTCTTTTTTTCTTTTCTTTTTTTTTTTTTTTGGTGGTTTCCTTCACTGTGCAAAAGCTTTTAGCTTGATATAATCCCATTTGTTTATTTTTGCCTGAGGAGACAGATCCAAAAAAAAATCACTAAGACCAATGTCAAAGGGGTTAACTGCCTATGTTTTCTTCTAGGTGTTTTATGCTTTTAGGTCTTATATGTAAGACTTTAATCCATTCTGAGTTTATTTTCATATACAGTATCAGAAAGTGGTCCAGTTTCATTCTCTTGCATATTGCTATACAGTTGTCGTAAACCCATTTCTTGAAGAGACTATCTTTTCTTCATTGTATATTCTTGTCCACTTTGTCAGAAATTAACTGACCATGTAAGTGTGGGTTTATTTCTGGGCTCTCTATTCTGTTCTATTGATCTACGCATCCGTTTTTGTGCCCATGCCATACTGTTTTGATTACTACAGCTTTGTAATATGGTTTGAAATCAGGCAGCATGATACTTCCAGCTTTGTTCTTCTTTCTCAGGATTGTTTTCGCTATTTGGGGGGTCTTTTGTGGTTCCACATAAATTTTAGGATTATTTTTCTAGTTCTATGAAAAATGCCATTGGAATTTTGATAGGAATTGTACTGAATCTGTAGCTTGCATTGGGTAGTGTGGACATTATAACAATATCACATTTGTACCCTTTAAAGAATGAGCAGCAGCCCTCTCTTGTTTTAAACTGGCATTTAAGAAAACAGGGCTAACTTTTTCATATTAATCACTTCCCCATCCCCAAATCCTATTCCAAAACTTAGAGAAAAATATATTCTAGGTGAGTTTTCTCTTCACACATTAGCACAGTACAGTCAATGTCTGGCCCATGCTACAGAAGCCATATTAAATAATCAAATTAACTTCCTAAGAAAACCTTGAGGCAACAGCAAAGACCCAATGTGATGAAAGAAAAACAAAGCAGGGGTATCATTAAGACAGTGGAAAAGGGTCAAATGAGTAAGCAGCATGAAGACAAACAATTTTTGTTACAAATACTTGCAAGAAGACAGAATCCAAAAAAGAGCACTGAATATCCATTTTCTTGAAGAAATAAAAGAGTTGTAATAACTTTATTCCTGAAACAAGGTCTGCATGGACTTTAATTAACAGAATAATTCTCTCTCACTTTTTCCCGTTACTAGTTTTTGAGCCTTGTTTTCAAACCCTTCTTTTCTCCCTTTTCACTATGCCTTTGATTAGAGATGTACCCAACAGTCCCCACAGAACACGGGACAGAACATGATTTTAGTGGCATGTTTGGGTCTCTCCTTGGAAAGCAGTCATCACAACTTCTACTCCAACACAGGACTAATTCCAACCACTGGGACTTCTGGTCTGTACTAGAACAAACTTTTTAAGCATCAAAACTTATTTACAGCTACAAAACTTTGCAAATAGTTCCCATTAAACAATGACCTCAAGGCAGTAGTTCTTCAAACTGCAGATCAAACACATTCATGGTTCAGCAAAGTACAGTTTACATTCATCTCTAAGTCTGAGATTACAGAATTATTAGCTGGTTTACATCTAGTTTCCATACTGGTTTTGCATGGACTTAAATATTTTCTTAAAAAATAGGAAAGAGCAATTCTTTTCCTGATTTTCTAAGCCGATACAGAGCAAACAAGAACAAGAAGCAATGGAAAAACCAAGTACAGTTAACAGATTTGTGTCTAATATGCCATTTGCAAAGAGAGAAGGGATTTCAGCGTAAGTTTTGAAAATGCCTAGAAGCTACTTTCTAAAACTGCACCCTACTTGGCATAAACTGTTTTGTTTTTTCTACCCAAGGTATCTAAACCCTATAAAGCAAAAAGCAACTACAACTACTACAGAAAACTGGAGTGATCTGTTATGTGATAAAAGGGCCAGTTTTACCTCCCTCTCAAAGTCATGGTGTGTAATCCATAGCAGCAACGGAATGGTCACCTCACCCACAAGCACAAGTCTTTGGCACACAGAATAACTGTTCCAGAGAAAATACACACTGCACTACCACAATCTCCAAGGACCGGCTCTAGGACTGGTTTAGAAACCCAAATAGTTTCCTGTTAGTAGGAAGCCACTGTCCACTAAGTTTTGGGTTTGCTACATGGTAGTTTATGTACTAGAATATTCTATACATTTCAATGTCATTTGCCCAATGTTCTTGGTTAAGAATTCATTCACTGTTTTTCTAACAGTCAAAAATTCCACCTGCTGGGGTGCCTGGGTGGCTCAGTCGGTGAAGCTTCTGCCTTCAGCTCATGTCATGATCTCAGGGTCCTGGGATCAGGCCCTGCATTGGGCTCCCTGCTCAGTGGGGAGTCTGCTTCTCCCTCTCCCTCTGCCCCTCCCCCCATGCTCTCTCACTCTCTCTCAAATAAATAACTAAAATCTTAACAAAAAATTCTACCTGCTAATGTGGGGGCAAATTTTGTCTTCTCATTTTCTTAAGCTACAGGAGTTACTGAGTTTAGATGACACAGCACTTTCCGGGGGCTAACTAAAGGATGTTCTTCCATGGCCAATTCGTGCCTGGGCAACCTCACAGTACTTATATCTATTATTCATCATTAAATAAGTTGTGAACATTACTGAATAATCGGGCTTATTAATTATGCAAGAGAGACCAGGAACACCTGGTAAAAAAGCCTTAGAGAGAAAAAAATCCTTTCCTTTGTATTTTCCTACACTTTCAGAAGCCCAGAGGTGAGTCACAACTCTGGGAGCTATTTAGTGTGCAGAACTATATTGAATCAACAACAAATACTCTCATTTCAAAACCTCTAGCAAATCTCATAGCATGAGGCTCAAGTGAATACTTTTCCTGTCCTCCTCATCGACAGTCACCACAATGGAAAAAGCTTTGTTTGTAGACTCATCTGTCACTCAATTATCATGGTATCATTCGAATAAGAACATCCTTCTGTCTTGATGCATCTCTTCATCTTAAAAAGAAAGACCTCAAAGAGGATTATGGTTTAGCTAGTTTTACACATTATTTAAGTCATCCTATATATACCCTCTAGTTGCTTTTTGAAGATGCTGAGATACGACATTCTTTTAAGAAGCCCCATAAAAACTTGCTTTTCTTCTAAGCCAACCTTCTTTGGCAAGCAACCGAATTCAGTAAGTAACTCCCCAAAACAGGATTCCTACCTCCAATCCTAGGCAGAGATATTATAGCTCCCATTTCATAGGCCTTCAAGTTCCTGTACTATGCTCACAGAATCACGTTGAAACGTAAGAGACTTCTATTTGGAAACTTTAGTTCTGTGTGTGTATGTATGTGTGCGCGTGTATACACACACTATCTCCTAACTACTGTAAAGAGACATCCCTCTTTCCAAGACCAGTTCAGTTGTCTGAGGAAAGACAGTGCCCACAGCCACGTGCTTCATTTGACTCTGTCCGCCATAGTTCATAGTGTTAGACAGCTTTTGTTTATCAGAAAGGAGTTCAAAGAAAGGTTTCAAGTGCACAAACTCTGTGGAAGGACAGCGATGGATTTAATTATTTTTCTCCAAAAGACCTAATTGAACCCCCTTTCCAAAGCCACCCTCATGGTATTAAAAAACAAAAAACAAAAACCCCCACAAAACCCCAAAACAACATAGAGAAGATCGCTGATATTTCTGTCAGATTCACTTTCATCATCTTCACAGATGATCCTGCCTCCAATCTCCCGAAGCCCTCTCTGGCTGTCTCTGGCGGTCTTACCCATTTCTTTACAAAGGTTTGCCCAATATAACGGGGGAGAAAGGCCACCGGTGCTTGTATTTGCTTCCTACCCCTGGGCTCCTGCTGTTCTCAAGAATCAGTCTGAGCCCAGGGCCGACCACCGCTTCAGGCAGCCTGTTCTTTCCTGGCTGACAATTTTTCTCCTCCTTCTCTTGCTTGTATGTCTTTCTCTGGTAAAATCAAACCTTATCCACAGGTCTGTGTCCTGCCAGGGCTGTGAGCCTTGTAGGCCGGGATGGCACCCGGAGCAGTGTGAAACTGCTTCCGTCTCCTGGGCTGTCCGTGGCCCCAGGCTGGAGAGCTGTGGTTACCTCAGTGTCGTGAGGGACCCTCGTCAGAGCCCAGTGCAGACCCTCCTGCCTTCCATGCTCTTTGACACCATATCGACCAGGTCACAAAGGAAAACCTCTCCAAACACAGAAGCAAGGTTTTGGGGGTGACGACACCTAGAGACAGAGACCAATCTGCAAGGCTCTGCTCACCACTACACCCGAGTGTTGAAGAAGAAACGCCCACCTCCTCGCCCACACCAGCACTTACCATGGCGCACAAAGACGCCCCAGCAAATACGTAACTGATGTGCTAAGCAGAAGAGCAGCAGGCAATGTGTAGTGGGCTCTCCCTTCTACCCAACGATCATTCCTATCACCTTGCCCCAGCCACTGCCACTCCCGCCATCTGCTGCTATAGGCATTCAGTGTGATACACAAGGTCACTCCTCAGCACTACAAGCCAACAGAGGTCAAGTTCCTATTGGAGTGGCTTCTCTTTTCTCCCAACACCACTGCTGCCGCTGCCACAGCACCTGCTTGGCTGTGTCTCTGCTACAATGACAGGTCAGAATGAGTGGCAAATGACCAGGGTAATAAGGAGCCATGGCTGGATGAGCTATAGTGAGGTAGGGAGAATAGGCGAGATGAAGGGCACGGAGCCGGGCTGGACTGGAGACAGGACCCACAGGCTAAAGATTGGCAAACAAGATTCATTTAGTTTAAAAAGTTCGATTGTATATGGGATTCTAGGCAGAACCCGGGCTCTAGAGCTAGATGGCTCTAGATGGCTAAGTGTACCTCTGGTATCAGACATGAGAACAGGGTTGTGGACCAGAGCCACAGGCAGGATGCAGGCAGTTGCTGATGAATGGTTTAGACTTGAGACAAAGCATATGTGATGGAAGAAACAAGAAGACAAGGAACACAAGTTGTGAACAGCACAAAAATAAGGAATCAGGAACTCCATGGAGGTTGAAGGGGTCAGACAAGGAAAGAAGAATGGCTAACACCAAGAAAGAGCTAGATAACAGGTCTCTGGCCTCAACTTTTATTAGATTTTTCTAGCTGTAGGACCTGCTGATGATAGACAGATTAGAAATAAGTAACTGGGAGCACCTAGCTATGTCCAGAGTGGGTATGTGAGACAAAGCTATACCCTCTGAAGACAGACCCTACTAAGCAAGTAGAGAGAGAGACTTAATTGGGCCAACTAGAGTATCCATATGAGTATTTGAACACAAAATCGTTGCCCAAATTTGACACTGGAGGTGGCTATACAACCAGAAAGATGTGCAGTATGGTTCAGCCCTATTCCTTTTTCTTTTTCCTTTTTGTTTTTTTTTAGAGGGAGAGAGAGAGGGGTGGGTGGAGGGGCAGAGAGAGAATCTTAAGCAGGCTCCATGCCCAGCACAGAGCCTGACGTGGGGCTCGATCTCACAACCCTGAGATTATGACCTGAGCTGAAATCAAGAGTTGGGCGCTTATCCAACTGAGCCAACCAGGTGCCCCAAGTTTGGTGCCCCAAGTTCAGCCCTATTCCAAATGAGGCCCCCTTGCAGAGGGATCATGCCTGGGATGTGGAGATAGCATGTCAAGGTGGAAAGAATGTGGAGTTTAGAATCAGACAGAGTCTGAAACTCAATCCAGTCTCTCACTAGCTGTGATTCTGGGTGGGTTACTTAACATCTCTGAATCTCAATTTCCTCATCTGTAAACAGGTTGTCAATAGATTTTGTAATAACAGGTTCTGTAATAATTAAATTAGAGAGCCTCTCTACCGTGCCTAACAGAATACCTAATTCAATAAATGATTGTTCTTACAAAGAGTTGCAGTAGTGTTACTCATGGAGACACTCCTTATAGATGTGGTCAGTGGTAACAACGACAGTAATAATAATAATTCTGTGAACAATAGTATGAGCAACTCCAGACTTAACAAGCGAATCTGTTTCTGGGAATGCCTGAGAGTCAAAGCACGGTTGCCTGTAATGGGATGTCCAGCTTTAGCCTGAATGCTGACGTTAGACCACTGAGTTCTATACCACACAGATCAAATCATCACATCCTTTACTTCCCTTCCCCGTCCCCTTCCCTGATTCACTGATCAGCATCGACTGACCCATCCTGGCCGCCCTTGGTAGGGAGTCAGCATTGGTACAGGCAACAGCTCTTAGGAAGCGGTAAATACAAGCTCTGGTGGTTACTACAGAGGGTATGAACATGAGAAGGAGGACGGAACTTTTAAAAGCAGGATATGGTAATCCACAAGCTCTATCTTCTCAGTTGAGTCGTCTGCATTTGCACAGTGCTTTAGAGTTCTTATACACACGCTATCTTACTGGACTTCAAAATAACTCACTGTTTTCTCACTTGAAGGAAAACTCTGGTTTCTTAGAAATGCTTGCTTCTGAAATAGTTTTATTTCATTTTGCTAATTTTATAAGCATAGAATTTAATTATGTTTACAGAAAAGTAATCTTTTTAAATTAGATAATTATTTGGTATTATTCAAATTGATTTTCACATTTCCCAATTATTTTTAATTGAAAATAGTATGTGCACTGTAATATTGTAGAAAATATTTCCTCTCAGGGACTAGTAAATTATTCACTTCACTGCCATCAGGGATAAATTATTCATTATAAAAAATGCTCTTATAAGTAAAATCATAGGAAGCT
The DNA here is from genome assembly GCF_002007445.2 of Ailuropoda melanoleuca. Taxonomy (NCBI): domain Eukaryota; kingdom Metazoa; phylum Chordata; class Mammalia; order Carnivora; family Ursidae; genus Ailuropoda; species Ailuropoda melanoleuca. The sequence continues at coordinate 17,307,979 of NC_048226.1, read as the reverse complement.
TACTATGACAGCTTAGGGTTCTGTGGGGCCTCATATTTTAATTTTTTTAAAATGGCACCTTTGTTTCTCACAAGGTAACAAAATAATTCAATTCTCAGTGAAAAATAATTGTATTCTTTTATTAAAACGGGCCCACTACAGAAATCTACAGTGAATAATATGTTATTTGTTAGCCAGTGTGACATTTCTAGCTCAGCAGGCAGTTCGGCCAACTGTAAAGTTTTTTAAATTGTGTAGTCTGGTAATCTGACGATACTAATCATTAGGATACCCAATACAAGTTTTTCTACGTAGGATTCAACAGCTAAACAGGTATCTTTGTACCAGTAGCTATCCTTTCATATTGCTCAATACCCCCTGTCAATTTTATGGTCTTATATACATATTATATATACACATTTGCTTTCGTTCCTTCTTTAGAGTAAATCCTCTCATATCGCCTATATTTTGTCCCTGAACAGCATTTACGCACAAATTTCTGTTTTAAAATGTGAAATCCCAGGCCGAAATCAACTTTGTTAACTGGGAATCATGCTTTGTTCACTACCAAAATGGATTCAGAGAGGCAATTCAAGAGAAACAGAATGAAGGAACCTACCCTATCCTTCCTCGTCAAGGACACAAAGGCTTTCCATCTTAGTCTTTGGCTTTTTGCTTTGCCTGGCGAACATGATCACTTACCGAGGGGCAGAAATGCAAGACGGTTTCCAGCCATGGAGAGCTCGTTGAGGCTGGGCAGCTGGCAGAGATGGCGTGGCACGCACCATAGACGATTGCGGTCCACGGTGAGGTACTGCAGAGAAAGGCACAGGTGAAGCCTCTCGGGTAAAGTTAGCAAACGATTGGTAGAAATGTCTAGCGTCTGCAGCTCCTTCAAATCGCCAACCTCTACAACCAAAATCAAAATGAAGATAAATCACATCCTGATTAAATGAAATAAAATGAATCAACACTGTTAACAGTTCAAAACAAATAGCATCAGTAGCTGCAGCTATTTCCACAGACATGAATGCCGAAGTATGCAAATAATCCAACAGAGGTAGGTGTCTTTAAATCAGCCTGCTAGAATTTTTTTTTTTTAATGGAGAAGAGTGCTCGCCTAGAAAAAGGAGAGACACAAAGTAGTGAATATGAGCCAGAAGTCTGTTACTATGCTTTCTGCTGCTTGATGAATCAAAAGTTGTTGCTAGTGTGGGAAAAAACAATTATGGTCACTTCCAGGTACCTGGGCTTCACTACTTTTGTGATTTTACCTTCTATCTAAGTAAACAGCAGGAGACTTAAAAACAAATTATAGTATCCCAGCAAGTGCACTTGTTTATATGAACTACAGAGAAAAATTTCTGGACTGAGAATTAAGATGTCTTTTGGAAATTTTCACAAAGGCGAAGAATATAATAAGATGAAATTGTTGGTGGGTAACATTTTTAGATGCTGTTCAGCCATGTGGTTCCTTTTTTAAAAACCCACTCACAGTGTACACACCCTAGGAAGATTACCTTTAATTCCATCCAAGTGAAGTCCTTCCATCTATATTTTAATATTCCCTCAATGATACCTAGAGTTGTAATCTGTTCCATGGTGAGTACAATTATGTCCTTGTATTACGCCAAATCATGAAATCTGAAGGTTGGGAAGTTCTTCACGAGGTACTTCATCCTTTTCAGGAAAAATCACTGCCATAAAGCCTCTCTGAGCACAGTAAGCTTTGCTAAGCAATCTCTAGGGAATGGCGTTCACTGTCAGGACAGGACAACCCACTCAAGGCTCCACAGGAAGCACTATGTAGGGCAAGTCTACTTCTTCCACGTCATGGAACTTCCAAATTGAAGTCCATGGAGGCCGACTCTTGGCCTTCTCTAATCCTGATCCTGTTCCACGAGCCATTCCCCTCAGGGTAAGGTTTCCCATGTTCCTACCACTTTATCGCACCCCCCACCACCACCCCGGGCACAACCCAGTTTGTTCAGGGCTTGGGTTAGTATTAGCAATGTCTTCTCTACTGGACAGAAAATCTTCTGCCCTGTGGGATTCCCAATTACACAGACTACCTTCCCTTACTGCTACAGACCAGGGGTTGGCAAACTAGAGCTCACAGGCAAAATGTGGCCTGTGGTCCACTTCTATATTGCCTGCAAGCTAAGACTGGTTTTTACATTTTTAAAAGGTGGCCAAAAAAACAGCGAAAACAAAAACAAAAATAAAATACGTAACAGAGACCATACGTGGTCTGCAAAGCTTAAAAATATTTACTGCTTGCCATTTAGAGAAAAAGTTTGTCCGTCTTTGTTAGAGACTGTTACCCAGATCATTTTTAGTAACTATTTTTAATAAAAGTAATACAAGTGCAAAATGTATTAATTTCTGGTTATTTTTATAATATTACAAGGGATGTGTGCTGGGAAATTCATACTGCACTGCCCAATTTCCCCAATACTTAGCAACATATGCATCTGAAGATGGACAGGGAGGATTCAGGGAACAGTCTGTGATGCTTAATCGGAGTTTTGTTCTATTTGAACCTAACTGATGCACACAGGAGTCAATTTCATTATTGGTTCCATCAGCACAGTATTTCATTTAGGTATGCTTGCCAATCTACCTATTTAATTCACACACAAAAAAATGCTTCTAATTTGGGATGTGTGGGGTAAGGGAGTTGAGGGAAAAATCATCATGTTCTAACTTTGGGTAAATAGCAACAAGAAACCCTCCTGACCTCACTTCATAAAGCTACTACAGGCGTGAAATGGGACAGAAGTGCAACCAATCAGCTACACACCATGGGGCCGGGTGCGGAGAGATGAGGTCTCCACCATTGAGAACCACAGTACATACAAGAGACAATGTGTGGGGCACCTTGGGTGGCTCAGGATATGATATCAGGGTCATGAGATGGAACCCCGCATTGGGCTCTGAGCTCAGTGCAGTCGGCTTGAGATTCTCTTCCTCTCCCTTTGTCCCTCCCCCCACTCGCATGCGCTCTCTTCTCACTCTCTAAAAGAAATAAATAAAATCTTTAAAAAAAAAAAAGAGAGAGATGATATGTGATAGGAGGTCAAAGAAAGAAGAGGTAGATGAGGGGTGGGAGAAATTTTTGCAAAATGTACTAGAGGAGACAGGCACTTGACTAGCTGAAAAGGAAAATGGATACAGCGCTGCCAGCAGGGGCGGGGGGTGGGGCTGAAAGATGGGGAAAGGCGCGGAAGTGAAAATAATAAATGCAGCATGCACAACGGGCTATTTGGAGCCTAACTAGTATCAAAGACACCCATGGGAGAGGAGTAGGAAATAAGATCCTTACGAAGGCCTTCGTGGAGATGTTGAGTGATGATGAGTACTGGGTAGCGAGGCCTGGACTCACTGCAGTGAGAATATGACATCTCCTGAAGATTCATACAGAGTAACAGCACTCTTCTGAAAAAACTAGAATGATGGATATATAAAGAGCAGTGGAATGGAAAGAGATTCTAGGCTGAGGAAACAAGCAGACGTTTGACTACAACAGAGGCAGTGTGACAAATTTAAAGAATTCGAGATATTTTAAGAAAAGCATCAGGTGTGCTTGATTGGAAACAGAAAATAGTGAAATAAAAAATGGTCGAAGATAAGATTAGTGCTTCTAGATTATTATACTCTAAGTATGGCGATGGCAATGCTAAAAACTTAATTTTTTTAATGAAAAAATTAAAATTATATCAATACTTCTGAATTGCAGTATCTATTAAACCACATACTGAAAGAAATTTGAAAAATTTATTAAATCACATGGGAGCAAGCAAAATAAATTATTTTAATCATTAGTTATAAAATAATTCAATGTGTAAAAAAGTGCTTTGATGTGGTTGCAAAAATTACTAAAGCTTGCAATTGCCCACCATTTTATTTTTTAAATAAAGATTTATTTATTTATTTACTTATTTATTTATTTATTTATTTATTTAAAAGAGAGAGCGAGCAAGCACGTGAGCAGGCATGAGTGGGAGGAGGGACAGAGAGGGAGGCAGAGGGACATAGACTGTGCTGAGCAGGAGCCCTATGCAAGGCTCAATCCCAAGACCCTGAGATCATGACCCAAAACCAAGAGTCAGGCGCTTAACCGACTGAGCCACCCAAGTGCCCCAATTGCCCACCATTTCAATTCAGTGTTGCCTTATTGTATTGTGAGATGGGGAAATAATATGGGATTATGATTCTAAATTTTCCATAATGTGATGATTTATTTTTATAGTGGTAACAGATCAATATTTACACTCTGCTTTGGCAGACGTGCAAACATATTTCAGATATTAAAATTAATAACACTTTTGACCAAAAAAGGAAAACACATAATGTCAGTACCAAAGGTCAAAGTACTGAGGAATGGGAAGGAGAATGAAAAGCTGACATTTCTTACTTCCTATGTGAGATGAATAAAAGCATTTTATTAAATCTGAAACACACAGGACTGCACATATTAAATGAATGAGTACAACAAAAGGACATTATTCTTAGTAGCTTACTATTTTGGCCTTTTCAATTGTTATAAAAAACTTAAGCTAACTATTATTCCTTAAAGTACTGAGTTGAATACTGTCTATAATGTGATTGGAAAATTAATGATTTTGTCACACTGAGAAAGTATGTGGGAAAGAGAGAAATAAAAATTAAATATCTTCTCAGGTAGACTCAATTAAACATAATTTTCATGACCATTTTATACGAGGCCGCAAATCTAGGACTACATATGGCATCTTAACTTCGATAATTGATTAAAAAATAAACTTGCTTAAGCTCAGCCAACGCAAAGTACATTTTTTTTTCAAATTTTTATTCAAGTTCTAGTTAGATAACATCCAGTGCAATGTTGGCTTCAGGAGCAGAATTCAGTGATTCATCACCCACATACAACACTCAGTGCTCATTACATCAAGTGCCCTCCTTCATACCCATCACTCATCTAGCCCATCCCCCACCCACTCCTTTTCATCATGCCTCAGTTTGTTTTCTGTCTTTAAGAGTCTTTTATGGTTTGTTTCCCTCCCTTTTTTTCTTTTTTTTTTTGGTGGGGGGGGGGAATACATTTTTAGAAAGCAATTGAATCAAACTAAAGTTATCTAAGATTCTAACTTAAATACAAGAAATAGGAAATAAGCTTGGGGTAGCAATATATCAGGCAGAAATAAAGAAACAGAATCCAAAGTGTGGGCTCAAGTTAAAAACTTGAAAACTCTCAGCCAAACATAAATCTAGCAAAAGTGGCCAAGTCTGAAGATGGCACCGAGGCTAGGACAATAGGATGCCCTTAAGTAACTCTTCCTTCATTCCTGAAAATCCAAGATTCCTGCTTCTATCAGTTCAGTCAGACTGAAAAACATCTAGCATTTCTTGTATGGCAGGTATGCTGACAACAAATTCTCTTTGTTTTCCTTTACCTGGGAGTGTCCTTCTATCACTGTCATTCCTAAAGATTATTTTCATTAAATTCAGAATTCTGCAGTGACCATTCTTTCCTCTTAGTACTTTAAAGATGCTGTTCTATTGTCTGCCAGCCTCCATGGTGTCCAAGGAAAACTCTACAGTCATTTGAAACATTGTTTCTTTAGGTGCTTTCAAGATTTGTTCTTTCTCTTTCATTGTTAGCAGGTTGATTATGATGTATCTGTAAATGACTTCTTTGAATTTATTCTAGTTGGGGTCAGCTGAGCTTTTTAAGTAAACTCTATACCCAATGTGGGGCTTGAACTCACAACCCCAAGATCAAGAGTCACATGCTCTACTGATAGAGCCAGCCAGGCCCTCTTTTTTGAGCTTTTTAGATCTGTAAATTTATATCTTTCACCAAATTTTCTCAGTTGAGCCATTATGTCTTCAAATGTAAGAGCTATTATAACTGAGTAAATATAAGACTATTTACTTTTCTCTTTTTAAGTGTTTCAAGATATGCATGACTGCTGAAGGCAAAAATCATAGCATCATCTCATATGATTTTCAATGTATATAGCTGTACTACTTCGGATAAGTGTAACACAAAGGTTGGTGGAGGAAAGCAAAAGGAATTTCCAAGTAGATTTTGAAAGATATGTATAATGTAATTTCTAATACAAAAAAATAAAATAAAACAAATTTTTAAAAGAGATAAGCCCAGGGGCACCTGGGTGGCTCAGTTGGTTGAGCATCCAACTCTTGATTTCAGCTCAGGTCATGATCTTGGGGTCAAGAACCAAGTTGGGCTCCACACTCAGCTCACCTCTGCTCTTCCCCCCACTTGTGCATGCATGCTCTCTCTCTCAAATAAATAAATACGTAAATAAATAAAATCTTCAAAAAAATAAATAAAATAAATAAATAAAAGAGATAAGCCCCAAAGCCAATAAATGATTTCAAACAGAAGACTAAAATATATTTGAATAATAACAAGAAAGGCAGGAAAGAGGGAATAAAAATACAAAATTAGAGGTGAAAAAAAGAAAACTAATAATAAAATGATAAGCCTAAATCTAATATGGTCAATAATAACATTAAAAGCAAATAGCCTGAGGACACCAATTAAAAGAGATTATTGGGTTGAATTTAAATACAAGATCTTAGTATAAAAGGAATCCATTTAAAATATAAATACATGGATAGATGAAATATAAAGTGATAAAAAATATGCCAAGCAAACCATAACCAAAAAAGAAACAAAAAGAAAAGCTGGACCTTCCAGTAGATGGAGTGAAGAGGCTGCCAAATCCTCTGCCCAGAAAGTAACTATAAAATTACATAAAATTGTCAAAAGCAACCATTTCAGTACTCTGGAAACTGACCAAAAGTTTTCAACAAATGGAAAAGCACATATTCATAAAACACTATGACACTTTCAATAAGAAGAGCAGAAATTTGTGACAAGCTCACGTGGGGTGGCTCCCATCCTTCCACCCAGCTTGGTTAGCACAACAGTTCTAACATGGCAGGGCAGGGTGCAAACAACCAGCAGCTTCACTGCTGGAGGGGGCTGACGTGATTCCAAGCAAAAGGTGAAAAACCCACACCCAGGACTAATTAGTAATAATAATGATTAGTAATAATCTTGGTTGTAAGTAAACATGAGAGACTAATGATTTGATGAGGCTGAGGGATGTTCCTGGTTGAGGCAAGCAATGAATTGGGCAGATAGGCCAGAAAGTTAACAAGGAGGTATAGGCTATGAAGCAGGAAGACATTTGATAGACTCTCCACATATATCAGTCTGAGAGGAAGTCATGAGCAAACCAAGGGAAGATCAGAGAGGGCTCAAGCGATTTACAAATTCTAGGTCTACAGAGAGTTTGCACACATGTACAGAGGAGAAAAACAGAGGCTAACAGAAAATAATAGGGTATATTTGGAAACTGCCTAAATGTTAAATGGGCTTCTGAACCCACACACAGATCTACTGACAGAGGACAGAAGCCATACCTCAAGGTGTTCAACTGTCAAGCTACACAGAAAACAGGAACAAATCCTAATAAGCTAGGGTTAAAAATTAAAACAAAAATAAGGAGGAAAAAAAAAAACCCACAGAGACATCAATAGTCACATACTGTGGGGGAAATGGATTTCATATTTTTAGTCCAGGCAAATTACTATGAATATCAAATAAGTAAATGGAAATAGCAATAATCCTCAGGTAGGGGAAAAAAATCAGAACCCAGAGTTACTATTAATATATTATCTAAAATGTCCATTTAAAAAAATTACAAAACATGTACTAAAACAAGAAGGTGTAACCCATACTCAGGAAAAAATGAGTAAATAGAAAATTATTCTAAGTGGGTCCAGATGTTGAATTTAGCAATTACTTCAAACCAGCTATAATAAATACACTGAAAGAACTAAAACAAGTGGCGCCTGGCTGGCTTAGTTGGGGAGAACATGCGATTCTTGATCTCAGGGTCATGAGTTCAAGCCCCAGATTGGGCCTAGAGAAGGAAGGAAGGAAGGAAGGAAGGAAGGAAGGAAGGAAGGAAGGAAGGAAGGAAGGAAAAAGAACAAGTTCAAAGAAGGAAAGTATTTAGTGACTCAAAAAAAGCTAAAAATCAATTATAGGAAGAAAAGTGGAAAATTCAAAATTCGTGGGAATTAAACAACATGCTACTGACCAATGAGTCAAAGAAGAAATCAAGAGAAATTTTTTAAAATGCCTTGAGACAAATGAAAATGGAAATACAACATACCAAAACTTATGGGATACAGCAAAAGCAGTTCTAAGAGGGAAGTTCATAGCAAACAATGCCTATATCAAAAAACAAGAAAAAAACTCAAACTTAATTTTATATCTTAAGGAACTAGAAAAAGAAGAACAAACGAAGCCCAAAGTTCACAGAAAGAAGGAAATAATAAAGATCAGAGCATAAATAAATGATGTAGAGATTAAAAATAGAAAAGATCAATGAAACTAAGAGCTGGTTCTTTAAAAAGGTAAACAAAATTGACAAACCTTTGGCTAGACTCATGAAGAAAAAATGGGAGGATTCAAATAAATAAACTCAGAAATAAAAGAGGCGACTTACAACTGATACCACAAATATACAAAGGATCATACGAGACTACCATGAACAATAATACGCCAACAAATTTGGCAATCCAGAAGAAATGGATAAATTCCTAGAAACAAACAACCTACCAGGAATGAATCAGGAAGAAACAAAGATCTGAACACACCATTTACTAGTAAGGAGACTGAATCAATAATCAAAAACCTCCCAACGGACAAAGTCCAGGACCAGATGGCTTTTCTGGTGAAGTCCACCAAATATTCAAAGAAAAATTAACTCCAATCCTTCTCAAACTCTCCCAAAAAACAGAATAGAAGGAAGCACTTGCAAACTCATTTTATGAGGCCAGCATTACCTCGATACCAAAACCAGACAGAGATGCCCCAAGAAAAGAAAATTACAGGCCAATATTCATAAAGAACAGACACAAAAATTCTCAACAAAAAATTAGCAAACTGAATTCAACAATACATTAAAAGGATCATATACCATGATGAAGTAGACTTTAATTCCAGGGATGAAATGATGGTTCAACATCTTCAAATCAATCAATATAATAATACCACATTAACGAAATGAAGGCTAAAAATCATATGATCATCTCAATAGATGCAGAAAAAGCATTTGACAAAATTCAACATCATTTTATAATAAAAGCTTTCAACAAAATAGGTACAAAGGAAATTTACCTCAACATATTAAACGCCTTAGATGACAACCACAGCTAACATCATACTCAACAGTGAAAAGCTAAAAGCATTTCCTCTAAGATGAGGAACAGACAAGGATACCTATTCTCATCACTTTTAGTAAACATATTATTGGAAGCCCTCGTTAGAGCAATTAGGCAAGAAAAAAATACAAAAGGCATCCAAATTGGAGTGAAAGTAGTAAAAGTATCACTATTTGCAGATAACATATACAGAAAATTCTAATCACTCTACCAAAATATTGTTAAACTAATAAACAAATTCAGTAAAGTTGCAGCATAAAAAATCAATACATAAAAATCTGTTGCATTTTAACACACTATTAATTAACTATCAGAAAGAGAAATTTAAATTTCCTTTCCAATTGCATCAAAAAGAAAAAAACCTAGAAATAAATTTAACCAAGGAGGTCAAAGATCTGTACAGTGAAAACTGTAAGACACTGATGAAAGAAACTGAGGAAGATACAAATAAATGGGGAGATATACTATGCTCATGAATTTAAAGAACACTGTTAAAATGTCCATACTACCCAAAGCAAACTACAGATTCAGTGGAATCCCTATCAAAATATCAATGGCATCTTTCACAGAAATAGAACATAAAATCCTAAATTTGTATGGAACCACAAAACACGCCCAAAAGCCAAAGCAACCCTGAAAAAGAACAAAGCTGGAGGTATCACATCCCCTGGTTTTAAGCTATATTACAAAGCAATAGTAATTAAAAAGCAAGGTATTGACATAAAACAGACATATAAATCCATGGAACAGAATAGAGAGCCCAGAATAAACCCATGCATAGATGGTCAGTTAATTTACAACAAATCTTCAGGGAAATGCAAATCAAAACCACAATGTTGTCTCACCTGATACCTGTTAGACTGGTTATTATCAAAAAAAGATAAGGAATAACAAGTGTTGGTGAGAAGAAAAGGGAATCCTTGTGCACTTTTGGTGGGAATATAAATTGGTGCTGCTACTAAGGAAAACAGGATGGAGGTTCCTCAAGAAATAAATCAAATAAAAATAGAATTACCATATGATCTAGCAATTCCACTTCTGGGCATTTATCCGAAGAAAACAAAAACACTTACTCAAAAAGATATATGCATCCCCATGTTCACTGCAACAATAGCCAAGATAACAGAAACAACCTAAGTATCCATTGACAGATGAATGGATAAAGAAAATGTGCGATGGAATATTATTCAGCCATAAGAAAGAATAAAATCTTGCCATTTGTGACAACATGGATGGGCATTATGCTAAGTGAAATAAGTCAGAGAAAGACAAATACCATATGACCTCACTTATATGTGGAATCTCTTAAAAAAAGTTCACAGATACAGGGAACAGAACAGTAGTGGGGGGTGGGGGTGGGATAGGCAAAATGGGAGAAGAGGGTCAAAAGGTATAAATTTCCAGTTATAAAATAAGTCATGGAGATTTCACGTACAGCATTCGTGACTACAGTTAATAATACTAAATTCTATATCTGAAACTTAGTAAAGTAAATCTTTTTTTTTTTAAAGATTTTATTTTTAAATAACCTCTATACCCAACATGGGGCTGGAACTCACAATCTCAAGATCAACAGTCGCACACTCCACTGACTGAGCCAGCCAGGCGCCCCTAGACAGTAAATCTTAAAAGACCTCATCACAAGAAAAAAATTTTATAACGATGGTGATGGATGCTAACTAGACTTACTGTGGTGATCATTTTGCAATATATACAAATACCAAATAATTATGTTGTACACTTGAAACTAATATAATGTTTTATGTAAATTACACCCCAGTTAAACAAAGATGAAAAGATATTTATTAATATAATAGAAGGCAATAAAGGAGATACAGAGGAACATAAAAGATATGAGTTGTGTAGAATACAAACAGCAAAACGGCTGACGTAAATATATCCATACCAACAATTACAGTAAATGTCAGCAAACAAAACGATGCAAATCTAACAAGAACGTCAGACGGCCTAAAAAACAATATGCTATCTCTAAGAAGCACACTTCAGATGTAACTGTACAAATAGGCTGAAAGTAAAAAGGATGCAAAACATATAAACCATGCAAAAAACAACAAGAAGAGTGACATATTAGCTATATTCGTATCAGAAAAGTTAGACTTAAGACAGGAGATATTATTAAGAGACAAACAGGAACATTTCATGACAGTAAAATGATTAATACTTCTGGAACATATAACAATTTGTAACTATATGCATCCTAAAAACCCAAACGTACATAAAGCAAAAATGACAGAACAGAAAGGAAAAGTAGACATTTCAACAATGATGGAGATTTTAACACATCACTCCCAATAACTTAAGAGAACATCTGGTCAGAACGTAAGCAAGGATGCGAGAAAGACTTAAACCACAGGGACCTAATTTGACATTTACAAGAGTACCACGGCAGAATACACATTCTTTCCAGGTGTACATGGTACATTCTCCAGTACAGACCATTCACTAGACCAAAAAACACATCTCCTATTTAAAGGAATTGAAATTATACAATGTATGCAGGAAGGAGTCTGGGAAATCGCCAATATTTGGAAATTAAACAACACACTTCTAAATAACCCATGAATAAAAGAAATAACAAGGAAAATTAGAAAACATTTATTTTAAAGATTTTATTTATTTATTTGACAGAGAGAGAAAGAGAGAAAGTGAGCACAAGCAGGGGGAGCAGCAGAGGGAGAGTGAGAAGCAGGCTCCCCGTTGAGCAGGGAGCCTGATGTGGGGCTCCATCCCAGGACCCTGAGATCACAATCCAAGCTGAAGGCAGGTGTTTAACTGACTGAGCCATCCAGGTGCCCCAGAAAACATTTTTGACTAAATAAAAACAATACAACATATCAAAACTTATGGGATAGTGTTAAGGAAGGGCTTAGTGTAAAATTTAAAGCTTTAAATGCCTGCAGTAGAAAAGAAAGTTTCAAACTCCTGACCTAAGCTTCCATTCTTAAGAAATAAGAAAAAAGGGGGCGCCTGGGTGGCACAGCGGTTAAGCATCTGCCTTCAGCTCAGGGCGTGATCCCGGCATTATGGGATCGAGCCCCACATCAGGCTCCTCCGCTATGAGCCTGCTTCTTCCTCTCCAATTCCCCCTGCTTGTGTTCCCTCTCTCGCTGGCTGTCTCTATCTCTGGTGAACAAATAAATAAAATCTTAAAAAAAAAAGAAATAAGAAAAAGAACTGAAAACTAAGCCAAAAGTGAGCAGAAGAAAATAAATAATAAAACTTATAAAAAGTATTCAGGTCCTGCGGGGTGGATGAAGGCTGGTGTACATGGGGCACAGGGGAATCTTAGGGGGTGAGGGTACAGGAACTCCTCTGTGTCTGATTCTGGTGGTGTTTACACAACTCAAAGGGTAAATGTCCATGTATGTTAAAATAAAAACTAAAAACAGTAACATATATTATTTTCAAAAATAAAATTCTTTCTAAAACCGAAAAATAAAATGTACCTTAAAGAAAAATTTTAAAAATTCCATATATTGAGTCTCTGGACATTAGAAATAGTAGAATAATTATCCCTGGTATAAAATTTATATAATTCAATCAGTTCCTTAGCTGTTTTTATTTCTAATAATGTGCTACTTGCATTTTTTCTGAACTCTTTTTAAAAATACGGCATTATCGGGGCGCCCGGGTGGCACGGCGGTTAAGCGTCTGCCTTCGGCTCAGGGCGTGATCCCGGTGTTATGGGATCGAGCCCCATATCAGGCTCCTCCGATATGAGCCTGCTTCTTCCTCTCCCACTCCCCCTGCTTGTGTTCCCTCTCTCGCTGGCTGTCTCTATCTCTGTCCCATAAATAAATAAAATCTTTAAAAAAATAAAGATGTACTCTTTATAAAAAAAATAAGTAAATAAAAATAAAAAAAAATACGGCATTAGTACCTTTCCCTTTTAATAACATTTCTATAATTAATGTTATCATTAATAAATTTAACATGGACACCTTCAAAAATAGTTATTGCTAGGTTATCTTGAAATTAATGTAGTATTACTGATGTAGAGTTACAATGGAATACTAGTAGAATCCTACTCTTTTCAGCTGGTCTCCCTGCCCCTACACCACACCCCAGGGAGTAAACATCAGTGCGTACACTTTATTTCCTTAATGTACCTAGTATAATCCTACCTTCACGTTGTTCCTACTGTTTACTTTTATACTAAATATATAATACCTTAAAACTTTTCAGCTACTTATAGAATATCCTGAAAATGATTTCATTATTGCCACATAGTAATTACTTATACTAAGCATAAAAATAACATTAGCGTGCCAATTTCAAAAGAGAAAACAGTAAGTCCCCTTTAAATCATCACTCTCTGCTGATACACACTGACCTAACCTAAAATTTAAGTGGGAATGGGAAGGAAGCCACCCACTCCATGCCAAGCCAATGACCACAGAGAGTCAATAACAAGGCTTGGTGTTTTCAAGCACTGGCTTTTTCCGGTACCACGAGAAACAGCTCTAATTTGAGCTCCAAAGCACACTGGGTTAGGAAGAGCATACAGAGAAATAAAAGACAATATTGCAATGCCAAATTCCATTCTATATACAGTAAGTGTCTCTCTTTATATTCATTCTCTTTCTCTTGATTGGGCTGTGGAAGAGACATACTCTGGCATATAGATATAGGTTTTATTTATCAGCTGTGCAACTTTGGGTTATTTACTCAAATATTTAGATCACTGGCTTGATGTTTAAAAAAAATCATCTGTAAAAAGAAAAGACAGAAGAACATGTACCTCAAGTAATTAAATGAAATATCCGGTATAATTCAATAATGCATGACAGAAAACAATAATTTTCATTATACCGCATAATATTTTAAGTGTAAATGCTGAATATAAATATGTTTTAAATTGATGTAGTTTTGTCCAGAAACAATAGTGAACACAGTATGTGTGTTTGTTATGTCTAGCACAGAGAAAGAGGCTGTGAGGAGGGAGATAACGGAAATGGGCAGGACTACTTTCCTCGTTCAAATAAAAAAGTAAAAACCAACTCAGATTCCCATCACCTATCAGTCCATTTTGAAGGAGAGCTAACAACAGCATACAGATATCTCATACCCTTGGGTTAACAGCAATTACCAAATGACACAGCCTCTCAGATGTTACTTGCAACAACTGGGATCAAATCCTACATATGTTCTAAAGTCGTAACAAACATGTACATTAATATTTCCATAAGAAGAAGTTTAACCCACTTATCTGACATGAGAATTAGAATTCTTTAACACGGAATATTGTATTTGTCTTTTTAAATCCAGACTGATCACTCTGTAAATAAGCAGTCTGTCTAGAAATGGCCTGCTTTCCAAAGGTGGGCTGAAACATGTTCACAGACCAGGTAAAAAGAAAGTTTACCCTTTAAATGCTTTAAAATTAATTTTTTTACTAAAACAAAAAAGAATATAATAAAGCCTTCTATTTTATCGATGATATTTTATGAACTGGCTAATGGCCGAATCTGGGAATACCATTAGAAGCCGTCATTTCCTCCGCGGGATAGAGACAAACAGAGAACAAAGGCTGGGTAACCGTGACAGGCCACACTGAAAAATCTGCCCCGAATGTCTTCTCTCTATCTCCACTGTTCCGCACTGAGCTCAGCACCTTTTCATTTCCTGCCTGAATTTACCCAACAGCCTCCTTAACTGTTCTTGCTTCCGTTTTGCCCCCTTTCCATCCATTTTCTACCCAGAAGCCAAAGTGATATTAAAATGCAAGCCAGATCATGTTCTTTCCCTGTCCAAAAACTCTGCCCAGGCCTCCCTACTGTACATGCATCAAGTCTCACACACCATGTTACTAGCAGTGAGGTTCCCCCCGCCAGCCCCTGGCCTGCCTCTCTCATCCACCTCTGACAATCCAATTACCCTGCCCTTCTTTCTAGGCCAAGAAAGTGTCCAAATTACTTCTTCCCTCAGAGACTCTGATTTGGCTATTACCTCTGCCAGGAATATCCCCTGCCCAGCTCCTGAAACTGTGGGCTCATTCTTGCCTTTTGGAACTTCATGATCATATTTTCACAATGGCCTTCCTGGACACTTTAATTAAATAGGACCGCATTTTCTCAATTATAGGATCCCATTTATTTCCTTCCCTGCATTTACCACGATCTTTACTGATTTTATTTATTCATTGATTTACCTATTAAACCACAGTCAGTACCTCCCATTAGAAAATAAACACAAGAGCGGGAGCACTGACTGCCTTATTTATTGCCCTAGCCTGAGCACCTCGCAGTTTCTAATTCATGGTAGGTGTTCAGTAAATATTTTTGAATTAATTAATGAATCCCTTAAACTGTCTTACTTGTTAAGCAACCACAGACTAGACTTGCAGCTGCAAAAAAACCTCACAATTTATGATTCCAATTTATCAAAATTACAACTGTTTTAGAACTTTGAGACAACTCACAAATCCTTGAAAAAGAAAATATGACATCCAAGACCGCCAGAGGTTTATTGCACGTTGAACAGAATTTAAGCTTCCCCGAGTGCCTTATAATTATCTCTGTGGATGCAAGTGATGGGAATATTCAGTAAGGGAGATTACTGACAGAAGACTAGCTGCTCACATATTAAATAGCCCCAGACTGTTAAGCATTTTCAAATTCTTGTATATGATTTCCTATAATTGATACAATTGTAGAGAAATAAATATAATACACATAATTTACAAAGAATGATCATGAATAACATAACTAAAATTTCAACAAAAATTTCAGAAGGTGTATAAGCAAATATTGTCCGTCAAGGTCATCAGCCAGCAAAACAAATCCAATTATATGTTTTCATTCATATCTTTTGAAATTCCTGTTTTGGAATTGTCTTAAGATCTTGATACAGAATGGCTTCATGGAATCCAGGACTCAAATCCATCCTAAAAAGGACAGTATTTTCCATCACCAATTTTATTATGAACATGCCTCAAATTCTGAAGGCGTATCCAAAAGAAAAAAAAAGTTAATGTTTAAATAAGATTGGCATCCTCAGAATCACATAGGTTGAATATGTTCAATGACAGCTCAGGGGCATTCTTATAATACTGCTGCTTTCATGTTTTTGGAAATTATTTAAAAACTTTATCAGCAGATCTTATTTGAACTTAGAAACCAGACTTTTATTGGAATGAATGTGACCTTTAAGATAATTAATTTGAAGGAATTAACAATAATTTCTCTTTGTGAGTTCAGAATCTGGGTAGATTTGTTCAAGTATGACATCGTTTTCACATTTGGGAAGGCATAATCACATCTATCCTGTTTGGAAAAACTAAATCCATTCCTTAATTAGTTCGTTTGATGGACCAGAAACAGCCTGAATTTGTTCGCATCAGGATGCAATAAGACTGGAGTGAGTGACTATTTTGGGGGCCCAAACAGTATCAGTGTGTTTCTCCATCTTCACTCTTATCCTATCCCACTGCAGTGGCATGCTTACTTGCACGTGCTCCCTCCTATGACAGCAGGTGCATAATGTATTTCCAGGGCACCATGAGTTAAATGACTGTTAGGAGACTTGCTTCGAAACCTCCTCACCAATTATACTATTTCCAAGGGAAAATGGTTTACAAATTAAACAGGAACTTATAAATCACATTTTTAATACCTTTTGTAATACATGACTTAGGGTCTCCCAATATAGGACAAAATTGTCCACTATCATAAGGAGCTTGCTATATATAACTCTGAATGTGTGGTAGGTTATGTTTAATAACACATAATCACAATGGAGAATAAAATTAACAATACCAGAAAATTCACTGAAAAAAAGTCTATTAAGTATGCATTTGCCTCACATAGGCAATATATAGAACTTTTTAAAGTTAAGAACATCAAACTAGCACTTAAGATCTCCTCTTAATTATGAAAGATAATTAAGTATTATTTGGGAGCTTTAAAATAAAATGCTCTGAAACATATGGTATCTGAAAAACACAAAAGAAACTGATTTGACTTAAATATTTATGTCTGAGTGTCAAGCTTGCCAATTAACTCCCAACATAAATTTTTAAATGTTAAAGATAGTATAAAATAACATTGTTTTGACATTTTACCTAGTGCTTTGTGTGTGATTAAATTATACACTAGACTCTCATTCAATGTTCTTCAAAATAAGTAATTTACCAGGTGTTTACTGGTTATCTAACCAAATAGCCAATTTGGCATTTGAAGTACCTCGCAAAATGTCAATGAGAATTTTGCAGAAGACAGGAAAAAGTATCTAGAAAGTATTCTTGCTAAGTGGCAATTATAACTAACTGCTAGAAAGAAATGGCATAGAGCTCTTCTTCAGATATATTGTCTTTAAAACTTAAAAGCATTTATTCTAAAACTTAGCATCTTTATTACTGTTTTATGTCAGTACATGGATTACTACTTGGAAAGACCCATCATCTGCCTCATTCTGCAGAGTCATGGAGACAACATATGCGGATTTTCATTTTATGTTATGTTTCAGTTGACTGTCTACTTCACAGATTTCTTCTAGGGAGGCTTTTCACCTCTTCACCGAGGTAGCACAAAGGCCACCAGGTGACCACTGCTGGCATAAATATCACAGTGTCATGATCCAGAATAAACATCTATTTTTTAAATTTTACTACTTTGCAGAGAATAGCTAAAAGCAATGCATATTTCACTATCTGAAAAGTATGATATTATTATAACGATTGCTTTCATCTCACTTTCTAAACTCAAATTAAAACAGGGAAAAATCTTAAAGAGAAAAATTTTAGTGTGTATACATTTCAAATTGATCCATTCCAGCTTATTTGAAATTCCCATAAGAAAAGTAACTACCTTGAAAAATAGAAAATGGCTGACAAAAAGAATGACCTTCACTGATACTGACAGAACACTTAAAACCCACAATAAAACACATTGTGGAAAAACACATGAACCTGAGTTTTAAAAAAATTCTCCATTAATTAAAAGAATTTCACATTAAATTCAAAATATAACTCTGATTTCTAAATGTGTACCCTTTAGA
>NC_048226.1:17083967-17289630 GCF_002007445.2 Ailuropoda melanoleuca | reverse complement strand
CTGCCTTCTGGGGGAGGGGCCTGCCACGCCAATACTCAGGCAACCCTGTTTGGGTAGAATCTCCGTGTCCCTTGTGAGGGGGTATGGGGACGGGCACACTGTGAGCCGGTATTTCCAGGCTTTTGTTCTCTGGCAGCTTTCCCTGGCGGTTTGCTGTGCCTCTTCTGAGAGTCAGANGTGGCCGAATCTCAGCCTCTGTCTCAGAACAGAGGGATCGTGGACCATTCTCCACTGATGTTCTGGACACTTTAACTCTGTTTCTGTTGGTGCTGCTCAACCCTGCAGCGTCCCTGGATGTGCACCCCACACCTGGAGTCCCAGCCCTCACTTCCAGGGCCGGCGCATCTCTGTCCTTTGTGTTTCTAACACCACCAGCCGCCAGCCACCCCCGCACGCTCCCGGTCTCAGTCTGGTTCCAGTGAGCNTTTGCTGTGCCTCTTCTGAGAGTCAGAGCAGCAGTGGCCGAATCTCAGCCTCTGTCTCAGAACAGAGGGATCGTGGACCATTCTCCACTGATGTTCTGGACACTTTAACTCTGTTTCTGTTGGTGCTGCTCAACCCTGCAGCGTCCCTGGATGTGCACCCCACACCTGGAGTCCCAGCCCTCACTTCCAGGGCCGGCGCATCTCTGTCCTTTGTGTTTCTAACACCACCAGCCGCCAGCCACCCCCGCACGCTCCCGGTCTCAGTCTGGTTCCAGTGAGCACACTGGAGTTCCGTGAAAAGTCTGGTCGCCCGCGATCCCGGCTCACGGTCTCAGTCTGCTCTCTCGCGGGTGCCGTCCACGAGTCCACCCGCTCCCCCATGCAGGTGGCTACCACTTCCCGGCGCCCGAACGTGGCGGCTCCCTCCCCCTTCCGTTTATCTTCCGATATCTGTGTGCGGTTTCACGGCTCCCTGCTTCGTACCTCAAATACTCAGCGCTGGAGATGTTCATTTGTAGAGATCCAGATGTATCTTCCTGCGTCTCAGGCTGATTCCGTGATGTTCAGAATGGTATGGTACCTATCCAATTCGACTCAGGGGACCGGCTGAAAAAGGGGTCCCCTACTCCTCCGCCATCTTAACTCCCTTTTTCTCTAATACCTTATCTTAAACATGACCATTGTCCTAGTTGGTGCTTAACAAAATGAGTGTCACCGAGTTTCAGACTTTAAACCTTTCTACATGGCCCCTTCTCATTATGCACAAAGTAGCAATAGCCTATTTTTGCAAAATTAGGTAATAGTTGGACAAAATTAAAAAGAAAACTATGTTTAGGTCAAAGCATATGGACATATAGCTACATGGGAATCTATACTTCTCTCAAAATTAAAATTTTTAAAAAAGCAAACAAATGTGGACTGCCACTGGCGCTACAATGGGATGTAGGAACTGTTTCCTACCACAAACATTTTAGGATAGTAGCAACTTTCCACTGCAAATTCAGCCTATAATTAGACTATAAGAAAGTTAATTCAAAACACCAAAATACTCTTGGCATCCAGGAACGATACAGGAACAGTAACACCTAAAAACAATAAAATGAATGAATGTACTTTTCTGTTGCCTAGATACTATTGTCTGTTGATCTGCTGTTGTCCTCAATAACTCAATTATGTTTTGTGTGTTAAAAAGTCAACGTTGAAGTTCTACTGTGCTCTTCTCG
Organism: Ailuropoda melanoleuca; assembly: GCF_002007445.2. NCBI lineage: Eukaryota > Metazoa > Chordata > Mammalia > Carnivora > Ursidae > Ailuropoda > Ailuropoda melanoleuca. The sequence goes on along the minus strand of NC_048226.1, from coordinate 17,287,982 downwards.
GAATTATTACACAAATTGCATGCTTAGTTGTTTTAATCTATTTTAGAATAAAAAAATCTCATCTTTTCACCCTCTGAAAAGTTGAAAATCCAAAAAAGCCATTGTCTAGCTATTATTATTTTATTCTTTTGGAGTAAAAAGAATAAAAACTGATGTTAAATAATGCCCTAAATAAAAAAATAAATTAAAAAACAGTGCCTTAAGTACATAAAATCCACAGTCTTAAGTTAAATATACATCTTATTGCTTTCTGAGAAAACTACAATCAAAGATTTACATTTGTCTTTGATAACAGTTTTAGACATGAATCTGCAAGAATGGAGCAAACTCCATTGTCCCAGGTGAGCCACACTTCAGAAAAATACTAAGGATACTAAAAAGACTTCTCAAGCAAGAATAATTAGGTAACACATGACAAATAAAATTCCACCTTTTCCACTAAGAAGAGTGATGTTCAAACTTATCCTAGAGAGAAACTTAAAGCACGGGTTGGGTAAAGGGGCTACGAAGACTTTCACACATTTTAATAAAGCAGTTTATTTAGCCAGAGAAAAAGCATTCCAAGATACTGAAAGAATATTAAAAGTATATTCTCAAGTGTTTTTATCAGTAACTATAGACACAGAACATTATCCAGTAACTTTAGAATATAAGTGCCAGAGGACCAGGGGTAGAAAGATGTCATAAAATTCATTATAAAAACAGGAATTCTGCAGCTCCAGGAGCCCCTTCAACATTTTAAACAGTTAATTAAATAACTGGCTTGTGAATATTTAAAACAAGTGGGGCACCTATTGTGATGTGAAGAGCTTGGTGCAGTCTCTCTACCAAAAACAAGCATAACACTGGACAAAACTAAAAAACAAAACAAAACTATTTCAGGGCTCTGGAAATCAACCAAAGGCAGACAATAAATTCAGAAATGTTTGTTCCTGAAAACCTATTAAAGCTTCATTTGTGGCTCCTATCCATCCTACCACCAAGCTCAATCTCAAGAAAATTAGTTCACCGAGGCAGGGCTGAATGAAAACCACCAGCCTGGCAGTCAGAGAGGGCATCCTTGATTTGGGGCAGGGGACAAAAATCCCAGGCTTTTTTCAGCTACAAGTAGCAAATCTCTGTAGGAAAAGAATGAGAAAAATAAACAGCATCTGTTTTGTTACCCTGGGACTGCAGACCCAGTTGGAATGAGCGGTTGAACAGCCAGAAATTTAAGAGATTCTGGAAATGAGAGCCAAATAAGTGCTAGATATATTTTCCACAAGTCCTAAGACAACCAGGAAACTATGTGTAGGGCAGGGGAATCCAAGAGAGTCCATGGAAGGTAAAGGCCAAGGGAGAGGTGATAACTGACTGCCTTTGAGTGCACTCTCTAGTGCACATTTCAGTCAGCAGGAGACAGAAGTCTTACGTGCTTGAAGTGTTAGCAAAGCTCTTTTCAAATCAATGACTACTCCTAAACTATACACAGTGGCACAGGTACAAATCCAGGTTAAAAAATAAAAATAAGACTAAAATCTGAGGGGAATCATCAGAGGCTATATACCATTGCAGGGGGGATTCTGCAATTTAAACCCAGGAAATTAACAAATAATAAACAAATTAATAAAAACTCTCAGAAAAATCAATCAGAATCCAAAGTTGCCATAATATATTACCTAAACTTTTCGGTTTCCAACAATAACAACAAAATACAAGACATGGAAAAAAAAACAGCAAAATGTGAACCACTGCTAGGAGAAAAAAAAAATTTTAGGCAGTCAACAGAAACTGACTCTGAATGAGTCCAGATGTTGAACTTGGCAAAGATTTCAGAGCAGTTGTTATAAATATGTTTAAAGAATCAAAGGAAACTATGTCCAAAAAACTAAAGAAAAATATGATGACAATGACTCAATTGATAGAGAATCTAAACATAAAAATGCAAGCCATAAAAAGAACCAAAGAAAAATTCTAAAAGTGAAAATACAATAACTGAAATGAATAATGTACTAGATGGTCTTAGGAGCGGATTTGAGATGGCAGAGAAAAAAATCAATAAACTCAAAGACATATCAACAGAAATTATCAAATCTGGAGTACAGAGGGAAAAAAAAATCAAAGGAAACTGAACAGAGGGGCGCCTGGGTGGCACAGCAGTTAAGCGTCTGCCTTCAGCTCAGGGCGTGATCCTGGCGTTATGGGATTGAGACCCACATCAGGCTCTTCCGCTATGAGCCTGCTTCTTCCTCTCCCACTCCCCCTGCTTGTGTTCCCTCTCTCGCTGGCTGTCTCTATCTCTGTCGAATAAATAAATAAAATCTTTAAAAAAAAAAAAGGAAACTGAACAGAGCCTCAGAGACCTGTGGGATACTATCATATGCATGATGGGATTTCCAGAAGGAGAGAAATGGAGAAAGTGGTAGAAAGAATGTGACAGGACAATGGCCAAAGATGTCCCATATTTGATGAAAAATTCATTAATCTACATATCCAAGAAGTTCAATTAATGCCAAGTAGGACAAACATAAAAAGATCCATACCTAGACATACAATAGTCACATTCCTGAAAGATAAATACAAACAATAAATCTTGAAAGCCAAAAGAGAAAAATGACTCAAACACAGAGAACAAAACAAGTAAAAGCGGAGTTCTGATCAGAAACCATGGAAGTCAGAAGACACTAAAATGACATATTTAAAATGTTGAAAAAAGTTAATCAAGAATTATTTAGTGTTATACGCAACTAATGAATCATCGAACTTTACATCAGAAACCAGGGATGTACTGTATGGTGACTAACATAATAAAAAAAATTAAAATAAAAAAAAAATCCTGATTAAAAAAAAAGAATAATATACTTAGTAAAACTATTCTTCAGAAACAAAGTCAAAATAATGACATCCTCAGATGAACAAGAAATGAAAAAACCATTTGCTAATAGACTTGCCCTGTAAGAAATATTAAAGAAAGTCTGTAGAGCTCAAACAAAATGATACCAGATGGTAACTAAAATCAACAGGAAGGAATCCAGTTCTTTTAAATTTACTGAGACTTGTTTTATTATAGCACATGATCTATCTTGGGGAATATTCTATGTGTGCTGGAAAACAGTATGTATTTTGCTCTTTGTTGAGTGGAGAGATAAACACATGCAAGTTTGTTCAAGTTGGTCAACAGTGTTTGTACAAGTTTTCTATATCCATAGGTTGTTCCAGTAGATGGAAAGAGAGGAGTATTAAAATCCTCAACTGTAATTGCTTTGTTGTCTATTTCCCCTTTTAATCCTGTCACTCTCTGCCTCTGTATTTTGGGCCTCTGCAGTGAAGTGCATACACATTTATAATGTTACATCTTCCCAAAGTACTGACCATTTTATGTTTTGTTTTGTTTTTTTTAAAGATCTTATTTATTTATTTATTTATTTGAGAGACAGAGCAGGAACAGGGGAGGGGCAAAAGGAGAGGGAGAAACAGACTCCCTACTGAGCTTGGAGACCGACACAGGGATTGATCCCTGGACCCCGAGATCATGACCTGGGCCAAGGACAGATCCTTAACCGACTGAGCCACCCAGGCGCCCCTGACCATTTTATCTTTGTGAGTCTTCTTTTTAACTCCAGTAATATTTTTTGTCTTAAAGTTTATTTTGTCTGTTCTTAAAATAGCTACTGAAGTTAATACTTACTGTGTTCAAGGTTTATCTTTATCCTTTTAATTTTCAACCTACTTGAACCTATTCACTATTTCAATTTTTTTTTAAGATTTTATTTATTTGACAGAAAGAGACAGCGAGAGAGGGAACACAAGTAAGGGGAGCGGGAGTGGGAGAGGGAGACGCAGCCCTCCTGCTGAGCAAGAAGCCCAATGTGGGGCTCAATCCCAGGACCCGGGGATTATGACCTGAGCCGAAGGCAGACGCTTAACGGCTGAGCCACCCAGGCGCCCCCATTTCAATTTTTTTTACTTCAAAGTTTATCTCTTTTGGGGCTCAGCTGGGAGCCTGCTTTTTCTTCTCCCTCTGCCATTCCCCCCACTTGTGCTTTCTGGCTCTATCTTTCTGTCAAATAAATAAATAAAATCTTTAAAAAAAAAAAAAAAAGAACCCAAAGTTTATCTTTTTGGCAGGATATAACTATCTTTCCTTTTTATCAAGTTGGAAAATTTCTGCCTTTTGATGGCAGTATTTAGATCATTTAAATTTAATTCAATTATTGATAAGGTTATATATATGTAATTTTACTATTTTTATTATGTCTCATGTCTTTGTTTCCCTCTTCTTTCATTACTATCTTTTGTCTTATATAAGCATTTTTATACACTATTTTAATTTTCTTTGTTAATTTTCTAGCTACATTTCCTGAGTTATTTTTTTAGTGGCTGTTTAAGGATCACAACATATATCAACTAATACTTTATTTCAGGTAAATATTGGCAGGTAAGTATCTGGTTAAAATACAGCAACATTGCTCCAAGAGAGCTCCATTTCCAACTTTCTCACTGCTATAATTATTGCCTTAATTTTTTTTAAAGAAATTAAGAAATACATATCAAGCTTTTTATATTTCCCATACACTTAACATGTCTCTTAGACCACATGCAAGGGCAGAGCTTGGAAAATTGTTTTGGTAAAGGGGCAGATAGTAAATATTTTAGGCTTCAGAGGTCACATACACTCTTTGTTGCATATTCTTGGCTTTTTCCTCAGTTTTATTGAAAAACAATTGATATACATTACTGTATAAACTAAAAGCATACAGTATGTCTTATTTACATATATTGTGAATTGATTACAATAGTTTCAGCTAACATTCTTCATCTCATATAGATACAATTTAAAAAGGAAAAAAATGTTTGTGATGAGAACTCTTAGAATTGACTCTTTCCACAACTTTCTTATAAATCATTTGGCAGTGTTGGTAATAGTCACCATGTTGTACATTACATCCCTGGTACTTAAATTTACCTTATAACTGGAAGATCGTACCTATCTTCCTCCATTTCCCCTTCCTACCATGCTCTGACTCTGGTAACAAGTCTAATCTGTTTCATTTTGTTTTCCTTTTTTTTTCATTACACAGAGAAGCGAGATCATACATACTTGCCTTTTTCTGTCTGATTTATTTCACTTAGCATATAACATAATATCTTCACATTCTATCCATGTTGCTGCAAGTGACAGGATTTCTTTGTTTTTTAGAGCTAAATAATATTTATATCTCTCTCCCCCTATCGCTCTCTCTACACACACACACCACAACTTCTTTATCAATTCATTCATCAATGGACACTTAAGTTGTTTCCACGTCTTGGCTATTGTAAATAATACTGCTATGAACATAGGGGTACAGATATCTTTTTGAGTTAGAGTTTTTATTTCTTTTGTTGGAGCATATGGTAGTTACATTTTTAATTTTTTGAGGATCCTCCATACTGTTTTCCAGAGTGGCCATATCAACTTACAATCCCACCCACAATCCCACCACCAAGTGGACAAGATTTCCCTTTCCTCCACATCCAGGCCAGCATTTGCTATCTCTTGCCTTTTTCATCATGGCCACTATAACAGGCATGAGGTGATATCTCATTATAGTTAAGGAAACTACATTTTCCTAATGACTAGTGATGTTGAGCATCTTTTCATGTACCTGTTGGCCTTTGTATATCTTCTCTGGAGTAATAGCTATTCAGGTCTTTTGCCCATTTTTAAATTGGGTTATCTGGGTTTTTTGTTAGAGCTGTAGGAGTTCTTTATATATTTTGCTTACTATCCCCTTATCAGATATGCAGTCTGCAAATATTTTTTCCCATTCTGTAGACTGTCTTTTCATTTTGTTAACGGTTTCTGTTGCTGTGCAGAAGCTTTTTAGTTTTATCAGTCTCACTTGTTATTTTTTATTTTATTGCTTTAGCTTTAGGTATCATGTCTAAAAAAAATCATTACCAACACCCATGTCCATGGTTTTACTCCCATTTTTTCTTCTAGGAATTTCATAGTTTCAGGTTTTGCATTTAAGTCTTTAATTCGTTTCAAGTTTAATTTTTGTAAGTGGTGTAAAATATGGGTTCAACTGTTTTATATGTGAATATCCAATTATCGCAGCACCACTTACTAAAGAGAAAGTTTTTTCTCCATTGAATACTCTTAGCTCCTTTATCATACATTAGTTGACTGTATATGCTTGGGTTTATTTCTGGGTTCTCAATTCTGCTCCATTTGTCTATTTGTCTGTTTTTATGCCAGTACAATACTGTTTTGATGACTATAGCTTTATAGTATACTTTGAAATCAGGAAGCGTGATTCCTCCTGCTTTGTTCTTCTTTCTCAGGATTTGTCTTTTTGGGGTCTTTTGTGGTTCCATACATATTTTAGGAGTGTTTTTCCTACTTCTGTAAAAATGGCCCCTGGAATCTTGGTAGTGATTGCACTGAATGCATAGCTGACTTTCAATAGTATTAACATTTTAACAATAGTAATTCTTCCAATCCATAAATACAGAATACTTTTCCATTTGTATGAGTCTTCAATCTCTTCCATCAATGTCTTATAGTCTTGAGTACAGTAATCTTTTACCTCCTTAAATTTATTCCTAGGTATTTTATTGTTTTTGATGCGATTGTATTTATTTCTTTTTCAGAAATTTTGTTGTTAGTGTATAGAAATGCTACTGATTTTTTTAATGTTAACTTTGCATCCTGCAATTTTACTGAATTCCTTTATTAGATATAACAGTCTGAGTCTTTAAATTTTTCTCTATATAAAATGTCATCTGCCAATAGAAATTTTATTTTGGGGGCATCTGGGTGGCTCAGTCAGTTAAGCATCTGCCTTTGGCTCAGGTCATAATCCCAGGGTCCTGAGATCGAGCCCCACATCGGGCTCCCTGTTCAGCTGGGGGTCTGCTTCTTCCTCTCCCTCTGCCTGCCACTACCCCTGCTTGTGTTCTCTCCCTCTCTCTCTCTCTGTCAAATAAATAAATAAAATCTTTAAAAAATAATAATAATGTATGGCTATTGGTTCATTAATTTAAAAAAAAAGGAAATTTTATTTTTTCCTTTCCAATTCTGACAACTTATGTGTCTTTTACTTGACTATTGCTCTAGCTAGAACTTCCAGTTCTATGTTGAATAAAAGTAGTAAAAGTGTGCAAACCTGTGTTTTTCCTGATCTCAGAGGAAAAGTTTTAACCTTTCACCTTTGGGTATGATGTTAGCTGTGAGCTTGTCATACATGGCCTTTATCACATTGAAATATGTTTCTTCTATGCCTAATTTGCTGAAGAGATTTTATACCATGAATGGATGCTGAATTTTGTCAAATGCTTTTTATGCATCTATTGAGATGATTATATGATTTTTTTTCATTTTATTAATGTGATGTATCACATTGACTGATTTGTGTATGTTGAACTACCCTTGCATTCCAGGGATAAATCCCACATAATCAAAATGAATGATCCTTTTGATGTGCTGAATTTGGTTTGCTAGTATTTTATTCAGAATTTTTGGATGTATAGTCATCAGAAATAATGGGCAGTAGTTTTCCTTTTTAGTAGTGTCCTTTTTATGGTTTTCGTATCAGAAAAATGCTGGCCTTGGGGCGCCTGGGTGGCTCAGTAGCTTAAGCATCTGCCTTTGGTTCAGGTCATGATCCTGGGGTTGAGCCCCATGTCAGGCTTCCTGCTCAGTGAGGAATCTGCTTCTTCCTCTCCCACTCTTGCTCCCCCTGCTTGTATTCTCTCTCCAAGTCAAATAAATAAATAAAATATTAAAAAAAAAAAAAGAAGGAAAAATGCTGGCCTTGTAAAATGAGTAAGGAGTGTTCTCTCCTCTTCAATATTTTGGAAGAGTATTAGAAGGGCTGGTATTAATTTTTCTTTAAATGTTTGAAAAATTTACCAGTGAAGGACTCTGGTCCTAGGCTTTTTTTCATTGGGAGATATTTGATTCCAGATTCAATCTCCTTACTAATTGGTCTATTTAGATTTTCTATTTCTTCCTGATTCAATCTTGGTAAGTTGTATGCTTCTAAGAAATTTGAGATCTTCACTCTTTCTCTTTTTTAAAAAAACATTTATTTATTTATTTATTTATTTTGAGAGAGAGAGCTCACAAGAGCAAGGGGAGGGGCAGAGGGAGAGCAGACTCCCTGCTGAGCACAGAGACCAACTTAGGCCTCAATCCTAGGACTGTGAGATCATGACCTGAGCCAAAATCAAGGGTCGGGTGCTTAACCAACTGAGCCACCCAGATGCTCCTACTATTTCTGAATGTAGATGTTTACTGCTACAAACTTTGCTCTTAAAACTGCTTTTTACTGCACCCCATAAGCTTTGTTATATTGTATGTTCATTTTTGTCTCAAGCAACTTTTTAATGTCCTCTATAATTTCTTCTTTATTCTGTTGCTTGTTTAGGAGAGTCTGGCTTAATTTCCATGTGTTTGTAAACTTTCCAGTTTTCCTCTGGTTGATTTCTAGTTTCATGCCATTGTGGTCAGAGAAGATACTGGGTATTATTTCAATCTTCTTGTATTTTCTAAGACTCATTTTGTGGCTTAACATATGATCTACCCTAAAAAGTGATCTATATGAGCTTAAGAAGAAAATGTATTCTGCTGCTGTTGGACAGAATTTTCTGTGTATGTCTGTTAGGTCCATTTGGTTTACAGTGTTGTTCAAATCCAAGACTTCTTTATTTGATTCCCTGTCTGGACGATGAACCCATTATTGAAAATGGAGTATTAATGTCCCCAACTATTACTTTATTACTGTTTATTTCTCCTTTTAGCACTGCTGGTTTTGCTTTGTATATTTGGGTGCTCTACTGTTGAACACATTAAACATTTACAATTGTTATATCTTCTTGATGTAGTTACACCTTTAACATCATATAATAACCTTCTTTGTTTTTTTAAAAAGGATCCTTTAAAATATGAAACCCTTTCTTAGCTTGTAAGCCATTTTTTAAAAAGGCCATAGGCCAGAACTGGCCTGTGGGTCATAGTTTGCCAAACCCTGTGTTAGACTATAAAACAAGTCTTATTAAATTAAAGAAAAAGAAAAGGGAAAACATACAAGTATATTCTCTGACCACAACGGAATTATATTAGAAATCAACAGAGAAATTTGAGAAATCCCCAAACATTTGGAAATTGAATAACACACTTCTCAACAGCTCATAAGTGAAAAAGTCATAAAGAGAATCAGAAAATATCTTGAATTGAAAACAAAATACAACACGAAAAATTCATGAGAAGCCGCAAAAGTAGTGCTTTAATAAGCATATTTATACTTTTAAAATGCTTGTACTAGCTAGAAAGATCTAAAAATATATAAGCTTCCACCTCAAGAAGTTAGAATAAGAAAAGTAAATCAAACCCAAAGTAAGTTGGAGGAAGGAAATAAAATCAGAGTAACAATCCATAAATTATAACACAGGAAAATAACAGAGAAAGCCAATGAAACCAGAAGTTGGTTCTTTCAAAAGAACAACAAAATTGGCAAACATTTAGCTAGACTAACCAAAAAGAATGAGAGCAAGAGAGGGAGAGAGCAAGGGAGAGAGGAAAAAAACACACATTACCAAAATTAGGAAAAATTCTACAGAAACTAAAATAATTGTGTAAGAACATTATGAATAACCATACAAAAAAACCAGACAATGTAGATGAAATGGACAAATTCCTTAAAAATTTTCAAAGAGATTAAAGGAGATGGGCACCTGGGTGGCTCGCTCAGTAGAACGTGCAATGTTGATCTCCGGGTTGCGAGTACAAGTCCCACATTGGGTGTAAAGTTTACTTACAATCTTTTTTTAAAAAAGAGATTAAAGGAGAAATAGAAAATCTTAATAGAACTATAACAAGTAAAGAAATTAAATTGGTAATTTAAAATATTTACACAATGAAAAAAACAAGCACATATTGCTTCATAGGAAAATTTTTCCAAACACTTTTTTAATAAACAGTATTGATCCTAAAGAAAATTAACAATTTCCTAATCCAAATATTTATATGGAAAATCCAAAATAGATAAAGCAATTTAGAAAAGAAGAAAAGTTGGAGAACTGGTTCTACCTCATTTTAAGACTTACTATAAAACCACGCTAAACAAGACAATGTGATAGTGACATAATGTCAGACGAATGGGTTAATATAGAGTCTAGAAATAAACTCTTATAATTACACCCAATTAATTTTTGATACAGGTACCAAGACAATGAGGTAAAGACAGTTTGCTTTTATTTTAACAAATGGTGCTCGAACAGGTAGATACCCACATACAAAAACAAATGAACTTAGACTAACCGCCATCACACAAAAAGGTCAACTGAAAAATTTCCAGACTAAATGTAAAAGATAAAACTACGACTCCTACAAGAGAATTTAGGAGAAAATCTACAAACTGGGCTTCATAAAAATTAAAAAATTTGCTCTTCAAAAGACATCATTAGGAAAATAAAAAAAGAAGCCAGAGACTGGAAGAAAATATTTGCAAATCATACATTTGATAAAAGGCTTGTATCTGAAATCAATAAAGAACTTGTAAAACTCAGTAAGAAGAGGAACAACACAATTAAGAAATGGATACTTCATCCTTCAACAAGGAACACACAGAAATGGAAAATTATCATATGAAAAGATGCTCAATATCATTAGTGATTAGCGAAACACAGCTTAAACCACAGTGAGACATCACTACATAACCCACTAGAAAAGATTACAGGTCTTTTATAATCAAAAGACTGGCAAATCAAGTTCTGGTGAGGATATGGCAAAAAAAAAAAGAACCCTCACACATTGCTGTGGGAATGTGAAATGGTACAGCTACTTTGAAAGAGTTTGTTTCGTCAAAAGGTAATAGACACTTATGATACACTCAGAAATTCTATTTCTAGGTATTTATCCAAGAAAAATTAAGAGGTATGTCCCACAAACACTTGTACACAAATGTCCCTAACAACACTATTCATAACTGCCAAAAACTGGAAACATCCCATCAACTGGCAAATGTATAAAGAAAACATACAATGAAATATAAATCAGATCTACACAAAGGAATGAACTACCAACCACATAAATTAACAACAAAAACATTAAGCTAAGTGAAAGTACCCAAATACAAAATATATATTGCATGATTCTATTTATGTGAAATCTCCATAAAAAGCAAAACTTAGAGAGACAGAAGATCAGAAGCTATCTGTGTCTTAGAGTGGGAGCGGACATTGATTACATCTGGGCATGAAGAAACTTTGATGATGAAAGTGTTCTAAAACTAGATCATGGTGATGGTGGTACAACTACAAAGTTTACCAATAATTTATAATTTACAATGTCTCCTTGAAACACACTGAATCTTTATATCATGAATTTTATGGTATGCAGTAAAATATACCTCAATAAATCTGCTACGAAATGTTTACAAAAAGGAATGTGGTATTAATTTGGAACGAATACAGACTGAACTATTAAAAATAAACTAAAACAATCTAACTTCATTTGCTTTTTGACAAGCTTACTAGATTAGAAGACTATAATCATAGTACATCATTATTCCAGCATTACAATTCTTGATGTGAAGGTAAGGAAAGTGCAACAGGCTTCATCTCTATGCCTCTATGCTATTAGACATTTTTATACATTACTTTGATAGATGACTTGCTTTTCCAATGTGTAAGTGATTTAAGAGTGGGAGGGACAGGTAATTTGACAGCTGATAAAATCATGACTGAAAATGATTTCATACCCATTTATTAGCAAAAAATTCAGTTTCACAATGCCAAGCACTGGACAAAATATTACTGGCAAAAACAATCCAGATCTGGGTTTCTAAATATCACTCTCCAATGAAAGGAACCAGGCTTGAGACACAGAAAATACAAAATAAACCCAAAACATCTTGTGATGGGAGAAAATAAGGAAGTGCTTGAAAAAGGATGAGGAAATGTCAAAAAGACACAGGAGCCAACCAGAAGGAGCTCCCAATGGCTAACACTGGGACTATTTGAACAACAAAATAATGGCATTGGATTATAACCCATAGAATAAAATAAATATCTATGAGTTCTTACTGGAATGAAGAAATAAAAGAGGGAAAATTCCTTACAGAATTTCAATTAATATGTTCAATTAATATGGGGCACCTGGATGGCTCAGTTAGTTAAGCCTCTGACTTCAGCCACAGCGGGCTCCCTGCTCAGCGGGGAGTCTGTTCATCCCTCTCCCCCAACTCGTGCTCTCTTTGGCTCTCTCTCTTAAATAAATAAATAAGATCTTTAAAAAAAAGAAATTCAATTAATAAATGTAGAAGGAATGAGGGAAAGACAAATGTTATATTAGGCAAACATCACAGTAATCACCGTTGTAGTCAAGAATGCTGATGAATGCTAAAATCAGAAAGTGAAGGTCTGAGGAGAAACAGCTTAATGACATAGTTTCAAAGTATTTCCAGGATACTTTTCAATTACAAAGGGAAAATGAAAAGTGGAGAAACCCCAAAACCATCAGCTTAACCAAGGGATCAAGGTTAATCACCAGCAATCACAAGTAATAAGACACAGTGATATCCTGTACCCCCCAATATAATGCACTGAGAAGAACACAAGATCACTTTGGTGGTATTCTTGCCAAAAATATATAACCTCAATCTAATCATGAGAAAACAGCATGTTTCATATAAAGTCTATTTCTGTGCTAAGACTCTAGGATTCCAAAGGTAATGAATGAGCATCATGGCTTCCCCAAAATTTCTCTAGGAAGAAAAGTACAAAAGATAACAACAGGTAAGACTACAAGACAGAAAAATTTAATTTCCCCAAAACATAATGGATATGTTTTTAAATGCATATCATATATCATATACATACATATTTAACAGATGACTAAAACAGGACTATCAAATTTTTATAGCATAATATCTTAGGGTCCCATGCAGGATCCAGTGTGACAAGTCTCTCTCCCTTGGGTACCCAGATAATATAGTCCTGTCTCCTTAAACTTTGACTATGGGAAGTAGCAAACATTTTTCTCCATCTTCCATTCCAGATATGTGCCTTTTCCCTCTCACTTTGTTTTCATTCATTCAATATTAATTGACTACCCATGTGAAAGGCAGGGAACCAAAAGCTGTGGGAGATACAAAGATAAATAAGATTAATCACCTCATGTCTCAAATTGCTTCTATGGTTTCTGATACTTCTAAAGATAGAATTTTTGAAATTTTTCCAGTTTTTCCTTTTTTTAAAAAACAGTGGAAGCATTTGCCTGACTCAACGAACTATATCCTCCCTGGAGGTTGAAGTCCTTAAAAGATACTTTTCAATCCTGACTTTTATGAAAATCACCTCTTTACCGGTCTTTTCACTTTTACCACCCAAGTAAGCACCCCTACAGACTATGATTTAGTTTTACTTATTTTATAACTTTATATAATTGGATCATATACCATGCATTCTTTGTGACTGGCTTCTTTTGCTTATTATATTTGTGAGATTTATACCTATTGCGAAATGTAGCTGACTGCCTCTTTTCACTGTTGTATAATATTCCATTGTGTAAATTAACCACTTTCATCTTTTCTCTTATTAAAGGACACTTGTGTTGTTTCTGGTTTGGGGCCATTATGAATATTGTGAACTTAATGGACATTACTATACATGTCTTTTGGTTCATGTATAAGCATAAATCTAGGAGAACAGCTTGGACAGAGTATGTACAGAATCGACACTACAGGGTATGACAGTCCCTATTGCTCTACGAGTTCATAAATGCTTAGTTTTGTCATTCTTTTGGGGTCTAGCTGTTATTTAGTGGAATCTTATTGTGGTTTCAATTTGCATGTCCCTGATGATTAATGAAGCTCAACATATTAACATACATTTATTGGGCACTTGGATTCCCTCTTTAGGGAAGTACCTATTCAAGACTCCTGCCGATTTGTAAAGCTAGGTTGTCGGTCTTTTTCAATATTGGCCTGTAGGAGTTCACTACAGATATAAGCCCTTTGTCAGTTACATGTACTGCAAGTATCATCTCCCATGGTCAGACTTACCTTTTCATTATTTGGCCATCTATGTCAAGGAGCAGCAAACTCTGCCCAGCCCCCCACCACCAATTCTGGCCAACAATCCAAGTTTCCATATAGAGTTTCACTTATTATTTATATGCATCATTAACACATTGTCCTTGATCACTTTCAGGCTACAAGGGCAGAGTGGCAGGGACAAAGACAGTATTCCACTTCCTGCTCAATTTTTGTAAACGTTCCAAGTGGTTGAAAAGATTGTGTATTCTTCAGTTGCAGAATATGCTATTCTACGCATTCCATTAGGTGAGCCTTAGATTTGAAAAACAGGTTGTAGAAATAATATGAGACCTAGGATAATGTTATCTTCTGCCTGAGAAAATTTCTATTTGCTGCTGTCAGGCACTTGGGGACATAAGAAATCTGAATGCAATGTCAGAAAGTTTCATGGTTTTGACAGCCCAGGTGACTGGAAGCTGGGCTGCAATCCATACAAAGGCCGCTTTCTTTCAGATTCACCTTACAAAGTGTTTCACCTGCAAAAATACCTCAGTATATATTCTAACAGATAAGGACTTTTTAAAAATAAACCCACAGTACTATTATTATACCTTAAAAAAATCAAGAATTTCTTAATATTGTCTAATACACTATCCATGATCAACCTCCCTGGTATTTCAAAACAACGTGTTTTTACCACAGATTTATTTAAATCAAAATCTAAACAAACCCCAACAACTGCATTTGGCTGATAGGGATTCTTGAGTCTCTTTTAATTTACAACAGTTTCCTCCCCCTTTTTTTCATGTTTTCATGTAAAAAAAAAAAATGGATATCTAAGGGGCACCTGGGTGGCTCAGTCGGTTAAGCATCTGCCTTCAGGTCATGAACCCAGGGTCCTGGGATTGAGCCCCACATTGGGCTCCTTGCTCAGAGGGGAGCCTGCTTCTTCCTCTCCCTCCACTGCTTCCCCTACTTGTGCACGTGCTCTCGGTCAAATAAATAAAATCTTTTAAAAAACTGGAAATCTGTTACAGAATTTCTAATATTCTAAATATGATTTATTGTGTCTTCATGATTTCATTTAAATATTTACCTATCCCTTGGATTCCCTGTAAAATGGTAGTTAGAAAAGCTTAAATAGATTCAGATTCAATTTTCTTTGGTAAGACTGTATCTTAAGAGTATGGCTATATACTTCCAATTGCATCACACTGGGAAGGATATAATGTCTGCTTGACCCACTTTCAGTGATGTCAAGATTAATTAGTGGATCTAGGTGTCACCAGCCTAATCCATCCAATACAAAGTTTTCAATCAACTTTTTATTAGTGGTTCAGGAAGCTATTAATGATCTTTGTTGCAATGTATGACTTCATTAGATATTACAAAGTGTTGATTTTCCTAATTTCAACATTCTGTATTTATTAGCTATAATTGTTCCACAGAGAAAAACTCTCCTTCATTCAACGAGTTATCCTGAGATATAATTGGTTTAGAAAAGGCAGAATAATGTTTAATTCTTTCCCTTCAGAGAACAAGTTGGTACCCTGCCAACCTCTAGAGTTTACCAATAAGTTTTTTTTTTTAAGAGTAGCATTATGAACACAGAAAAGTTTATATATCTGATGCATTTCAATCCATTTAAATTATCTTCCTCTTTGATGGTCAAACTGACTACCTTTGACTTTTGTAGTATTTTCACATGACCCCAGTAGTCTTTGATTAGTTCCCTGTTTTCAGGCACAACATGTCTTGTGCCTCAACCAAGCAACTCAGGTTTGTTTCCCTGGGAAATAGGTTGTAAAGATTGTAATCTCTTTGGCCTGGGAATTCTCTACCACCTTGTTAGCTTACCAGTGCCTTCAAAAGAGACTTTTTTTTCCCTCTCCAGTTTTTCTAATTATGCTTAAAAGAGGGTTGGACTGCCAACCCAGTCTGCCAATTTTGTAAACAGAAGTCTTCAAATAAGTAAAGCAGAAAGCATAAGGAAACAGAGTAACAGAAGAATTTGTGAAGGAGAGTATCAAAAAGCTGTTTTACAGACAGCTTCCCTCAGATGTATGTCATAAAAAGGAAGACTAGTTCAGAATAATCAACTAAGCTATGGCAGAATTCAGAAAAGCTGCAGGACTAGAGATTCAGATCATGGTTCAGGGTGGTTTTGTTCCTGAACCCAGAGGTTGGTTCCAAAGGCAGTCTTCTTAATTCATCAGCTAAAGAATCTGCAAAATATCACCCTCACAATGGACTAAAAGCAAAAGTAAAAGTCAATTAGGAAGCAAAACAGAAAATAACCATTAAGAGCCCTAACTAGCATGTTTACGAGTGGCGGCAACATGAGGAGCCAGGTAACACCCCCAACACACTGTCTGGACACTAAGATTCTTACAGACTGTAATGGACACATTTGTAATACTACAAATGCTAAGTGTAATACGTATCTAAAGCTGATGTGAGAAGGGAGGGATCCTACAGAAAAAAAGACAAGGGCACCATTCTTTAAAGAATCTTTAGGATGCTCTCCCTTGAGCAGCAAAAACAGTGAGGAACTCCTTTGTTAGACGGCTAATATAGAAAAATATGTAAGATTCACTATACGACTTCAGCCATTTTTGTTCCAGTCTCACACACGATAAACAGTGTTAATGGATCTTTAGTCAAAAGCACGCCCTTCTGCAGTAGTCTCAGAGGAGCCCAGAGCCATGGCCAACCCAAACCTGACTGCAGTCTTGTGAGATCCCGAGCAGGAGGATTGGGCAAGCTGTGTCTTAACCCGTGATCCATGGACACTGACATAAGAAATGAATGGGCTTTCTTAAACTACTAAATTTGTGGTAATTTTCTTATGCAGCAATAGATAACTAATATAGTACCACAGGCTAGTACGATTTTAATTTACTTTGTATTTCTGGTAACAGCTTGGGAAAAAAAAAACACTGGACTGAGAATCAGAAGACCTGGTGTAAGTCTGAGTAACCTTTCTGTGCCTCCAGATTCCTTATCTATAAAACCTGCCCTGAGAACAAAAGAAAATGATTGAAACACTGTGAAAGTTATAAAGCACTAAACAAATCCAAATCCAATGGCTTCTAATCAACAGTCTGCTACCATCATCTCCCACCTGCGTTATTTCCATGGACACCTAACTTGACCTCCAGTGTTTGTCCTTGGCTCCTTCTGCACACAGATGCCTAAGTGATCCTTTTAAACTTGAGTCACATCATCTCACTCCTCCGCTCAGAACCCTCCAGTGACTCTGCATCACATGTGGAATAAAGGTCCATAATGACCAAGGTCAGACATAAGAAGTCCTTCCTGTTAGTAAGTACAGTATACTGTACCTGAACAAGATTCTCAACTGAAGTATCTTTAATTTACCTTTACAACTGAAATGGTAATGGAAGTCAGAATAGTGGTGCCTTGGAAGAGTGCCCTTGGAAGGGGGTGACAGTGACTAGAAAGAAACACAAGGGGGCTTGTGGAGCTCTGGTAACATTTCATTTCTTGGTTACAGTTATATTTATCTTGTGAAAATTCACTGAGAATGTGCTTTCTTTTTTTTTTTTTTTTTAAGATTTGTTTATTTATTTGGGGGAGCAGAGGCAGAGGGGGAGGGAGAATCCCAAGCAGACTCCTTGCTGAGTGCAGAGCACAATCTGGGGCTCGATCTCACAACCCTGAGATCATGACCTAAGCCAAAATCAAGAGTCAGATGCTTAATCAACTGAGCCACCCAGGCACGCCCCCCCCCATTGAGTATGTACTTTTAATCTGTATACTTTTCTATATGTAACACTGTTTTACATTTAAAACAATAAATGAACTGGAATAAATCTTTGATCCCCCCACTTACTGGCTGTGTAATTTCTAGCAAGACAGTCAGTCTATCTAAGCTGCGGGTTCCTCATCTTTAAAAGAAGTAAAAAACAGTAATATCTATTCTATACTATTAAACTGATAATTAAGAGAAAAAACAGAGTTGAACTCTTAATAACATGCCCGGCCTAGTTTAAATACTTAGTAAATGTGCTACCAATAATAACAATAATCTCTTGATTATCTGGAGAAGGGGCAAAATATACCACGTTTTAGAGTAACTGTTACGACATTATGATTGTTATTACTACTAGTAGTACTACTAGCAGTAAAAATATCCAATGCATTTAAAAGATTAAATTTACTGAGCAAAAATAACTACATACTAGATTGCACTCACGTTCAGAATTACACAGTAACCAGTAGATACCACTTTCCGTCTCTGACAACAGAGACTTTCTCTCCGCCCATCTCTAAGTCAGCCAAAACCTTGTTAGAATAGTGCCCCCTCTCTCAAGAAAGCAAAGTCAGCCTCCATGAGATGTAGATTTTAATTTTTTTTAAAGATTTATTTATTTTTAGAGAGAGAAAGGAAGAGAGGGAGTATGTGGGGGTGAGGGGCAGACGGAGAGGGAGACAGAGAATCTCAGGCAGACTCCCCACTGAGCATGGAGCCCAACAAGGGCTCGGTCTCACGACTCTGAGATCACAACCTCCGCCAAAATCAAGAGTCAGATGCTTAATGAACTGAGCTATCCAGGTGCCCTGGAATGTGGATTTTAAGAGCACGAGAATAACAGAGGCAGAAGAATGCGATAGGGAAGGGAAGAGCAAGGTAGGAATCCTGATGCTAGGACTGGGCATCTGTCCTATTCCGTTATTTATAAAAGTTGAGGAATAGGTCATTTTCAAAACTGACTATTTTTATAGATTAGTAACCTTCCGACCACTTTTGATCAAGAAGTTTGTGATGTATTAGTACTCTTTCTTATACTTTTAGAGTACTTTTTACAATGAGAAATCTTACTGATTCTAAAGTTGATGTAATTTGACTACTTAAATTTATATTAAATCCATTTTGTTCCATATTACAACTACTAATGCTTTAGTACGATTTGGAGCTCATACAATATATTCCCCTCCATACCCTGCCCACATCCTCCCAAATACGAAAAAAGAATCAACTGTTCATCCCTATTTGTCAAAAGTCTTATAAGGGATGAGATACTCACTGCCTCCATGAAAACATGCTTCAGAATTACCTGTCTCCAATGTTTACATACAGTCTAAACCCAATTTAAAAAAGATCACCAGGATGGATAACCGGTCTTCATCTAACAAAGAGTCTAAAA
The DNA here is from genome assembly GCF_002007445.2 of Ailuropoda melanoleuca. Taxonomy (NCBI): domain Eukaryota; kingdom Metazoa; phylum Chordata; class Mammalia; order Carnivora; family Ursidae; genus Ailuropoda; species Ailuropoda melanoleuca. Next base: position 17,268,805 of record NC_048226.1, on the reverse strand, counting down.
GAAACACACAAAAGTCTGAAGGAGAAAAAAAGTGGGGAAAAAATCCTTAGGCCTCAAGGCTCTTCTCTAAATTCAGAGGCAATGGACTTAAGAAGACTGAGGATATGCCAGACAAGGGGCATCAATGAGGAGGACCAGCAGCCAGTGCTCAGATATTAAGCAAGCAGCCACTGCAGACCCACCGAGTACAGTGCACATTGCATGATGCAGGACTTCCTGAGGCCCACACCGTGCAGCAGAGACGTCCAGACGTGGTGTGTAAAACCGAGCCTTTTGTTGTTTTTTTTTAATCTCAGAGTTTTCTTTCATTTCCTCACACAGAAGCACATTACGTATGTATATTACCAACTCTTTCATAGTATGCTATTTTGAAAGGTAATACAAATGTATAAAATAGTTGAATGGAGTTAATTAAATTTGATGTATTATTTACTAAAAAAGAACCTTTTTTTTAAGTTAACAAAAATAAGAAATTAAAAACATAAAGATGAAGGGTAATTTGGGGAAAAGAAACAATACATCATTTAGCGTACATGCGTGTTTAAACAAAACCGACTTTTATTTCGGTGGCCGTGGGTTCGCTGAGTTCCTTTAAATAGTTAGGGATTTGCGAAGCGCAAAGCTCATGTAACGTAATCTGTGTTTTCCGCAAATCCCCATCGGTCTACTTACTTAAGAAACCCATGCTTCCTGGCTGGATGCCGGCATGCCAAACCTGCCCAGTCGTGCATAGTTTTATTCCTGTTACTAAATTAGGAAACCAAAGCAGGCAATGTCTGGGCCAACAGCAAAGAGAAAAGGCTCGGCATCATTAGTTGGCTTGTCTTCTTAAAGGCCGGATCATTAGAAGATATTTAATTTTTAATTAGAGATACCAAAGTAATTTAGCCTAATAAGGAGCAATACTAAGAAATAATTAAATGAAGACAAAGGGAGAAATAACAAACGTTCAACAAAGTATTCTTCTGAAGAGCCTTAATCATGATGTTGAAAATAAACTACTACCATTCAGGGCTTAATGTCTCAGTGACGGATACTGAAATACCGCCTTATTTTTTTCAGCAGTGAGGAAGAAATGGGAAGTTATTCATCATAATTTTTACAAAGATATACTAACACACTTTATGCAGAGCACTGTTTAGAGAAAGTGGAGCATTCAGAGACCTGAGTGAAGGAACACAAAGCAGGATTTCAGAAAAACAAAGTCACTTTGTTTATTTTCAAATTTTTGAATGACAGAAAAATATAGAAGGGAAAATGCAATTTTCCACATTCCAAATTTCACTTTCCCCTAATTAGCATATCAGAGGGGTTTCAAAAGACAATAGTTGTTAAATAGCATTCCTTAAAGTATTTTATTTTATTTTTAAAGACTTTATTTACTTATTTGACAGAGAGAGACAGCCAGTGAGAGAGGGAACACAAGCAGGGGAAGTGGGAGAGGAAGAAGCAGGCTCCCAGCAGAGCAGGGAGCCTGATGCAGGGCTCGATTCCAGGACCCTGGGATCATGACCTGAGCCCAAGGCAGACGCTTAATGACTGAGCCACCCAGGCACCCCTCCCTAAAATACTTTAAACATACCTGATACTTTATCAAAAGCTAAAGCTTGACCCCTAAGGGTGATGGGAGAATTTTAGTTCCAGCAATATCTGAGTGGTATTTCTTAAAAACATTTTGTTAAGTATTGATACATTTCAAAGTAGTATTTATTTTACTTCAGTTTTTTTCTATGCAAGAACTTAAAAATTTAAATACGTGCTATAAAAATCTATATTTTTATATGGATGAAATGTATGTAAATACAAGAATTTGCACATTGTAGAAAGACTACAATTTGAACATTATAATAAGCCCTGACAGGCTTGATTATCAAATATGACTTAAAAAAAAGAGAAGATGTTCACAATATTTACTTCCCAACCTTTGGCAATACACACTTCCATATTTATAAAGAAGCCACAAAGAGAACTCTATAGTAACCATCCTAGTTGTTTGGTATCCTTTCATCTAATCTTTTTATACATATTTCCATGATTTTTATACAACACTGAAGTGCATTTAGGTAATCTGGTGTGAGACAAAACCCAGAGCCTTTCTCTTCTTTTTGCTCAACTCCCATCACCACGATCTGGCCATCAGTGAGGAGCAGAAGCAGGTCCACAGGGAATTGGACAAGCAGAAGCAATCTCCCTTAGTCTCAAGGCTATTCTTCAACTGTCCCTCCTACTGAAGTCACAATGCAAACCATGTCCATCTAGCCCCCTTGTCTGGCCCTTCACTGTCCCTATATTATTGATAAGAGACACCCTGCTGTGGGAAGCACAATAAAATTATAGAGACACAAGTTTCAAGTCATAAGTTACATAAATAAGAATAAAAGCAAGTAATAGACTGATTAGAAATTATAGCCAATAGTGTAATAATCCCCAATGATCAATGTAATAAAAGGTCTTCCAGACCCTCATTTTTACCTTCTTATTGCTACATAAAGAAACATGTATATAGATAAAATACCCAAAAAGAAGGAAAAATTAATTTTCTCTGGTTGTAAAAGATCAATGAAATTTATTTTTCAAAACAAATTTGAAAAGAAAAACAACAAAACTGAAAGACTCACAAGGCCTCCTTTCAAAACTTCCTATAAAGCTATCATAATCAAGCCAATGTGTATTGTCATAAGGAGAGACAAAGAGTAACAGACCAGAACATTAGAAATAAACCCATATGTTTATAGACAATTGATTTTCAACAGAGTTACCAAGAATATTCAACAAAGGATAGTCTTTTCAACAAATTGTGCTGGAACAACTGAATATCCCATATATAAAATAAAAAAATATGAAGAGACAAGCCACAGACTAGGAGAAAATATTTATACATAATATATCTGATAAAGGACTTGCATCCAGACAAGAGTAAGGTTGGCAAACTTGCTCTAAGCGGTCATTTAGTAAACATTTTAGTCTTTGGGAATCATACAGTCACCATCACAGCTACTCAACTATACCACTGCAGCACAAAAGCAGCCATCGACAGTACGTATGTGAATGGGCATGGCTGTCTTCCAAAAAAACTTTATTTATAAAATCAGGTGGAGGGTCAGAATTGGCCCATAGGTCAGAGTTTGCTAACCCCTGGTCTCTAACACCTCCTTCCAGGTTATCTGATTCTCATTCTATGAGAGCTATTTCACAACTCTGTAACTTGTAGATTACCAATACCAATGTAAAATAATCCTTGTTTATAAACACGAAAATAAATTATGTCCCAGGGAGAGACAACCTGCTGTCCCTGTGGAAAAAACCAGCTTTGCTTCCATTTGAACATCCATCTCAACATTCTTAATCTATAAATGTTCTGTTCTTTGTATCCTCCTTTGAACTGGTTTTAATACCTTACCAGTCTCCTTATTAATAGGTCAAATAAAAGGTTTAACACATTTTAAAATTTTTATATCTGCATGGAAATCACGATCTTACCTTTTTTTTTTGTGAAAACTACCCTTTAACATCAGAACATATAAAGAACCCTTACACCTAATAATAACGCAAACAACTCAGGGGCTCCTGGGTGGCTCAACTGGTTTCAGCTCAGGTCATGATCTCAGGGTCCTGGGACTGAGTCCCCTGTTGGGCTCCCCACTCAGCAGGGAGTCTTGTCTCCCTCTCTCTCTGCCCTCCCCCTGCTCTCTCTCTCTAAAATAGATGGATAAACCTTAAAAAAACACACACACACACAACAACAAAATTGAGCAAAAGATTTCTAAATAGATATACTTCACCAAAGAAATGGCAAATAAGCACAAGAAAAAGATACTGCCTTAGTCTGTTCAAGCTGCTATAACAGAAATACCATAAACTCGGTGGCTTAAAAACAACAGAACTTTATTTCTCACTGTTTTGGAGGCTGGGAAATCTAAGATCAAGGTGCTGGCAGATCCAAGGTCTAGTGAGGGTCTGCTTTCTCATTAACGGCTATTTTCTCACAGCGACCTGAGAAGGCACAAAGGGTGAGGGAGCTTTCTTGGACTTCCTTGATAATGGCACTAATCTCATTCTTGAGGGCTCTGCCCTGATGACCTAATTACCTCCAAAAGGCCCCAATTCCTAATACCATCACCTTGGGGGTTAGGATTTCAACATATGAATTTTGTGAGGACGCAAAAAGATGCTTAATCTTCAGTTACTAAGGAAATGCAAAATAAAATCATAATGAGTTGCTACTATACAGCCACTAGAACAGCCACAATAAAAAGACTGAAAATACCAAATGTTGGCAAGGATATGGAGGAACTAGAACCCTCATACACTGCTAGCAGGAATGTAAATGGTATAGCCACTTTGGAGAACAATTTAGCACTTTCTTTCAAAGTGAAAAATACAGTTAACAACACAATCTAGCAATTCTACTCCTAGGCATTTACCCAAGAGTAAGGAAAACATTTGCCTACAAAAAGCTTGTGCACAAATGTTCATAGCAATATTATTCATAACAGCCCAAATTAAAAATAATTTAAATGGTCAGTCACCTAGTGAATAAACAAAATATGGCATAGCCATACAATAAAATGCTACTTAAGAATAAAAAACCCCAAACTACTAAAACATGGAACTGTATAAAGAATATTATGCTAAGTAAAACAAACCAGACAAAAAAGGCTACATATTACGGGATTCTGTTTATACGTAATTTCTAGAAAAGGCGAAACTATAGAAATAGAAAGATGAGCAGTTGGCTGAGGATAAGAACAGGGGCTGGTGACAAACAGGAACTGGGGAACGTTTGGGGACAATGGACATATTCTAGAACTCAATTGTGCTGAGGGTTCCTCAACTGTGCACATTTAAATAAAATTCATCAAATGGAACATGTAAAATGGTAAATTTTATGCTATGTTAATTATATCTCTATAAAGATGTTTTTAAAAAATCAATGGGTAGTAGTTTAAATAAATTAGTAACCCATGCCAGGAACGACATTACTGACATAGATATAAAGATTAACAAGATATTATTTAAAGTGATATGGAGGGAAAAAAGTTGTGTACAGGTCACACTTTGTAAATCGATTACAGAGAGCGCCCCGGAGATAAGGAAATCAAAGCACTATTTCTTGCTTTACTGTTTCTATATCATAACTTTACAGAGTTTCTGATTTAGAAGTAGTGAGAAATTTAAACTATTGATAGGAGATAAATAGACATGATATATAAATGCTCATATCTTGTATTATGTCATGTCTTTTACCATCAGAAACAGATTTTTGACACTCATTCCATGCCCCTTCATAAAATGAAACCTGTTAACGTTATGTAAGTTTAAGGATGTTGGATTTTAGTGGTAGAAGGTGTATCAGAACCCATCAAGTTAAAACCTATGTACTACGCTGAGTAAGAAAATGGAGACATAGGGATTCAGTGACATTAAGTTTATAGGGTTTTGCTTTATTGACAGTTGACAGTTCTTAAAGCTCCATGGAATTCTAGGTGTAGGAAATTCAAATAGCTTTAGCCATAAAGTCCAAAAGCAACTCCACAGGATATCATACGCAAACCAAGCGCATTCAAATAAAAGAGATACAATTACTGGCACTTTAGAAAAAAGTTCTTAAGTAGTACAGAATAGGTAAAACTGTACTAATTGTTGAGTTACAAAGCTGATTTGGTCTACTATGTTAAGAATCTCAAAAAACAGGGGCACCTGGGTGGCTCAGTCATTATGCGTATGCCTTTGGATCAGGGCATAATCCTGGCGTTCTGGGATCGAGCCCCACATCAGGCTCCTCCACTGGGAGCCTGCTTCTTCCTCTCCCACTCCCCCTGCTTGTGTTCCCTCTCTCGCTGGCTGTCTCTCTGTTGAATGAATAAATAAAATCTTTAAAAAAAAAAAAAAGAATCTCAAAAAACAAACAGAAGAAAACTTTCATTTTTCTCTTTCATTTAAAATTAACAGTATTCTATAGTCTATATTTAATATATCACTCACTAAATGTAACGTAAATTTTTGGTTCTTAAATTGTTAGATAATTTGGGGATTTGATATGCATAAAATATATATCCAGTTATGCCACTGGATCAGTTCACTTTAAGTGAACAAAGCATGGAAATTTATCTCTGAACAAGAGCAGTTTCTCTTGCATGCGTACAAACTGTAAGATAATATTCCATGTATATAAGACCATATTTGTGACTCTCCATGATTATGCAGAAAAATCAGTAGAGAAAAATTGTCTCACACAGTTAAAAAGGTAATATTCAGTCACCTAGTGACAGTGGGCAACAGAAGAACCATACCACAGAAATCATAATTTGGGTTTGGGATATATACAACAATATGCATAATTATGCATACTTTTTTGAAAGTGTTTCCTGAGCTATATTTGTTCTGTTTTAGAGTAAACATCTTTCTCAAGTCATGCAAAGAGAAAATTATAAAAATATTTTTTTGGTTACTCAACTGAAGACTTAATAATTCAATTTTTAGTCTTATTTGATTTATAAAAACTTATACTTTCATTCATGAAAATATATACTTAAATTTTAAAGGGAGGCAAAACTGGATAAGAGAAAGAAAAATTCTGAGATTACCCTAAACATCCGTATAGGTCTTTCAGCTATTATTTCCAAAAAACTCGATTATTTCAACATTTTACAAAATGACAATGAAGTTACAGTAAAAACTCATGTAAGGAAAACAGATTCACGTTATGAACCTAAATGTATAAGTAAATAATATGACTTCTACAAAACCTGCTGTGACTTTCAAAAAAATAAATACTAAGACACTGATAACTGATACTCTAAGTTTACACTAAAGTAATAAATATCAAACTTTTGAAACCAAAAAGAAAAACGTCATCAAAACAAGACCTGCCACGCTTTCTCTTTCAGAATGTCAACAGATCTAGCGAAGAAACAGAAAAGACATACAACCAGCTAATGACACTTGTTGTAAGCATATAAGGACATTCTTTTTTTTAAATGATTTTTTATTATATTATGTTAGTCACCATACAGTACATCCCTGGATTCCGATGTAAAGTTCGATGCTTCATTAGTTGCGTATAACCCCCAGTGCACCATGCAATACGTGCCCTCCTTACTACCCATCACTGGTGTATCCCAATCCCCCACCCCCCTCCCCTCTGAGGCCCTCAGTTTGTTTCTCATAGTCCATAGTCTCTCATGTTTCATTCCCCCTTCTGATTACCCCCCCTTTCTTTATCCCTTTCTTCCCCTACCGATCATCCTAGTTCTTAAGATCCATAGATGAGAGAAATCATATGATAATTGTCTTTCTCTGCTTGACTTATTTCACTTAGCATTATCTCCTCCAGTGCCGAAGGACATTCATTTTTTAAATCCTTTGACACTTTGACAGGCACAACTCTGACTTCAAGTTGCTTCACTTACAAATAAATACACAACGAAAACTAACACAAGTTGTTTAAAAACAATATATATGTGTAAAATTTTGATTTTTTAAAAAGGAATAGTAGAAAGGATTGAACAAAGAACCGTGATGTCAATTGTGTGTGTATGTTTGGGGGGGAGGGAGGGTTCGGTAACAAACCATATCAAACCAAATTTTGTTTAATTACTTCTCATTATATCAACCCTTGGCAAATCATAAAGCTTTTCATTCACTAAAACAATCATTACCTTTAAAATTACTTGCACGATAGACAACATGACTTAAAACCTTTAAAAGGTTAAAATAATTTAAAGATGAGGTAAGCAGCGAGTATGTTCAAATAAAATATGAAACAAAATAAAGGTGTTACACATTGAAGGCAATACTTTTTAGGAAACACCTATTTCAGCACATAACCTATATTCTGCCAGGTAGTTCTTCTTCACAATTATATAGTTCGATCTAAAACTATAATATCCTGATGTCACAAAACAACATCTGAAATCAAGGTAAAAAAACAACAACAAGACAGCTCTAAATAACCTTAATAACCAGGAAAATATAATCATTTTAAATGTATCTATTTAAAACTTGTCTTTTCCAAAGACCGGTTCACAAATACAAATCAAATCACTATTAAAATATAAAAAACATATTCAATACTCAAATGATCTTTAGTAAAAATGAACTACAAACCCCAAGTTTTGCCAAGATACCAAAGCTATGATAGAAATTACTTCACACTACCTTGAAAGTACTGCAAGTTGATTTATGTCCAAAAATAACAATTCAATCTCTGAATTCCCATTAGTAAGTTGTGCCTAAAAAAATATTTAATAAGTTCTCAAGAACATTCACTCCATAAGATTAAGATCATTTATATTCATCAGCTTTTTTTTAATGCCCCTAATCCCTGCTATTCGTGATAAACATATGGTCATGAACCCATTATGGGCTTCTCTCCCTGCAACCACAACACTTTTGGCAAATTATTTAAGTGAAGCATTTTAACTGCAGAAGTCATTTTTCAAATCTGTTATTTAGAAAGATAATCCTTAAAAAAGTATCTGTGACAGACTAGGAGTTGAATATATTTCAGTGATACAGTAATGGGATATACTCAAATCCAAATCACTGGGTCCTGAACACCACTTACACATCAGCTCAGTCCCTCAACCTCAAGCATGACTTCTCCTTAAACCCTCTTCAGCTGACCCCACCAGCACTATGCTCATAAAAGACCATGGCAGAGAAAATTAATTGTACACAGAAAGGGAAGAATAACAGTACTGCACGTAAAGTAAATTTGGAAGTATTCCCCTTGGGATTTCAAATTGAGTCGCTGCTATTATGATGTTAGCCTCTTTTAAATCTTTTCACAAAGGAATGGGCCGTGGAAAGGAATTCAACATGCCTTAGCCAGTAGTATGATTGATGGGAAAAGCTTTCCAAGTCTGAAGGACTAACTTTTCTCCTTTTGCCTTTTTTTAAAAGTATCATCACAATGAACTTTTGTTTTTCAGATGTTTGGCACGTGTTCTGCCATTTCCCTTCACGTCTTTCCTAAAAAGGAGTACTTTCTGTATTTACTTGACACGGAAAAGTATGCATGGTCCAGAAAACAAAACTTTTTTTCTTTTAGAAGAATCTTAATGGCCATTTTTATTCCAAGGTTTTTGCCCAATTTTTAAACCTTGGGAAAATTTGTAAATAAAATTTTAAAGTTTTAGCTCCATTTGTAACCAGATTGAACAATACATAATAGCATCAAATATAAAAATATTTTTTCTGGGAAATCCGTGTGTTTTAATACACTGAGATAATGTTATGTAAAAACCTGAATAAAATATCTATATGTTACTATAAAGTAACTAATATGTATTTAGTTATGGTATAAAGTTTCCTTACACTAATAGAGTATTATGTATAACAAATATATTAATAAAGTAACTTTATGCATGTAAGAGACAATGAAAGAACAGATTGTGAATATGAGTTTAGAACTCTGATAGACAATTTACTCAATTACTCGGTGATTACCTAGCAAGCTGAGGATGGGTAAATTATTAGATTTTTATCCCTCTGTCCATTAGTTGTCAAATGGGTATCTTAACCACTCTGCACTGTACCCAGATGACTATTAACACACTCAATATTTCTTTCTCTACCCTGTCTACTCTCTTCCTTAAAAGTAAAAATATTAGTCTAAAGTATTAGACAATAAAACATCACAAGCTCCTTTTAAGTCTGGGTCTAGATTTTGTGCACCTTCACCATCTCCACTTCCTCTACTACACCGCATGGTACTTTGAACCAACAGATACTTTTTGTTAGGCAAATGGAACAGTAAGTCAGTGCCCCAAGTAATGTAGATAACCCTACAAAATAGAGAAAGTCTATTTATATATATTGCTGACCATACATATATAGCCTGGTGACCTCAGAGGAGTGCTCTACCAGAGATTAATTATTTAGATTCTTTATTAGCAAAAAAATATGCTAGCTAGTTAATTTACCAGCACTGATGTGGAATCAGTGAAAAGCTGAGTCTCCCTAGGAGGGCAAATTACCCCCAAATTACTATGGTAGCCATCAAGGAGGGTAATAGGGGCTGAAAAGCCATGATAATTTGGGGGAAAGGGGGCACAATAAGATCCTTTGTGTTCTGAGGATTCCCTTTGAGTTGATCTCTGAGCGGCAGGCACGATGGAAGAGACGACAATGAAACCAGGGCTGCCCCTGTATTCCTGGAGCCGCCCAGCATCCCTAGAAACCAACCCAGGAAACACCAATGCGGATCACCAATGACCAGTCTGTACCTACAGGAGTGGGATTGGCATCTCTGAAGAAGCACTGCGGCCTATGCTATCATCTGTCAGATGATGCCAATGAAGTCTCAACGATTGGGGTAGTAGGCAACAGTGGAAGCCCCAGCATGACCAGGTTGTCCTGCTGTGTGCTCCACAGGAAGAAGGCTGGTCTGTTTCTCTCTGCCTCCACATTAGACCAATGAGCACAGAGGTTCCATAACAATTTAGGTGGCAACGGGACAGGTCTAAGAAGAGATACTAAATTTCATTTCAATAAAGCAATAAGAGGCTCAACTGGAAGAAAAACACATTTTAAGAAAAAAATAATAAACTTGACCATACTTGAAGGCTGAGTTTTTGGAACAATTCATGCTAGTTATATGTAGCACATATTTCTGCGTTTGAGTATTTTATTTTCACAGACATATGTGCTTTTGTGTGCTTTCGTTATTTTTTTTAAAACTTTTATTATTAAAGCAACACTGCTTTAGTGTTTTTAATTTGGACTAAAAATCTTTCCTTTTTTGGTACGCAAAACAACTTTTTAAGGATAAAAAAAATTTTTTTTTAAAAATAGGCTGATTTATATCCCAGATGTAAGCAACATCTTTTCTGACTCCAGTTACGTTTTGTTGTTTGTTTGTTACCACAACGTTCTCTCATGGGAGTTTACAGCAAATCACAAAAGCAGCAGGCTTCTGTTGACTATCAGGAGTGAGTGGATGCTTCTAATATCCATTGGCCCTTGTAGTCTTTGCCAAAGGGTGAATCACAAAAGCGTCCGGCAAGCAGCTCTGCACTGATGGAAATCTTTCCTTAATATTCCTTTATTTGCAAGTGCATGGTATTTGTCGTCCTAACAAATCAGATAATTTTACTTGATCAAGTTAGAAAAAGCCTTTGGCATAAAATGAGTTTACATTTGTTCTGTAACAAATAATGTTCCAGTTTTGAAGCTAGAAGTAGAAGGCAACATACAAATGTTTAATTGGTACGTAATTCATATATAGGAAAGCATTCAGGTTAGCATTCAGATGAGAACTCAAAGAAATGTAATGGACTCCCACTTCCAGACATGACAGGGTCACTGCCACCAGACTTGCTCCCACCAAAATACAATAAAACTACTCAAAAATAGATGAGGCAACTGTGTTCAAGCAACAGACGGGAAACACAGAACTTTGATCCCTGAAGAGGTGAGCCCCATGTTGGGACGTGGCTTTCTGCCAAGGGGTGCACTCCGGGCCACAGCACGGTAAGTGGAACCCAAGCAGAGCTCAGCAGTCTCACAGAGCAGAAGAGCCAGAGATCCGACCTGGAGAGCTGAAGCAGCTGGAAAATGTAGGACAGGGTACCAAAGGGGAGAAAACTGTGGGGTGAAGAGGTGCTTAATAAATGGCATACTGGAGAGAGCAAAAGAAGTCAGTGAGCAGAAGACAGATCAGCAGATACATCATGCAACCTTCAGATCAAGAGAAAAAAATTTTTTAGAAGAAAAAAGCCTCGGTGACCTGTGAAACAATATCAAACGATTTAATGTGTGTGACTAGAGCTCCCAAAAAGAAAGGAAACGGGGCAGAAAAATATCTGAAGAAATAATGACAGAAAACTTCCCAATTTGGGAATCAAGAAAACCCCAACCAGGATATTTTTAAAGTCCTACATTGTGGCACATCCTAAACAAACTGCTAACAAAAGATAAAGAGAAAAATGTTAACATAGCCATAGAAAAAGATATTATATACAAGGTAACAATGATACAAATTGCAACTGATTTCTCATCAGAAACAATGGGGTCAGAAGACAATATGGAAGGTCACCTTCATAAAGTGCAAGAAGGAAATCCTGTCAATTGAGAATTCTATATCCAGAGAAAATATTCTTCAAAAATAAAGACAGTTTTGCATAAAGAAAACTGAGATAGTTCATTGCTGAAGGACCTGCATTGCAAGAAATACAAAAGGAAGTACTTCAGGCTGAAGAGAAGTAATACCAGACAGAAAATACATCCACAGGAAAGAACGAAGAGCATGCGTAATAGTAAATACATGGGTAAAAACAAAGAATATCTTTTTTTATTATCTTGATTTCCTTTAAAGACAATTGACTGTTGCAAAATAGACACTATATTGTAGGGCTCATGACATATAGGAGAAAATAACGATAAAAGAACATGAGGGTAAATGGAAGTACACTCTACCAGAAGAGGCTTACAATTCATATTAAGTGGTAAAACATCCTAAGTAAATTGTAATAAGGATATGTGTGTGTGTGTGTGTGTATATCATTATGAAATATATATATGAAAACATATATCCATAAAAAGCCTTACACAAGACTGTTTAATATTACCTGTATTCATCATAGTCCAAAATTAGAAGAAACCTGTATGTCCATCAAGAGGGAAATAAATAAATGAACCGTATATTCAAATATTTGAATACTACCCTGCAAATTAAAGAACAATGGACTACTGATATATGCAAGAGCATGGATGCATCTTGAATACCTGACTCCACTTATCTTATGTTCAACAGCAGATCACATTAACCTGTGGTCACAGAAATTAGAAGAGTGTTCACCTATGGTCAACAGACTGGAAGAGATATGAGAGTACTTTCTGGGGTAATGGAAATGTTTTGTATCTTGACAAAGATGCTGATTACATGGGTACATACATTTGTCAAAACTCAGAATTGTACATTTGTGCATTTCACTATATGTAAATTTTACCTCAATAAAAAAAAACTAAGAGAAGACAAAAATATGAAGAACAAAAATTAAAAAGAAAATCAAGAAGGTCTTCAATGATAACTGTTCAAGTTCAGTGTTGGGTATATGGGGGTTCATCATTCTATTGTACTTTTGTATTTCAAATTTTCCATAATAAAAAGTTTTTTAAAAACAAAGGCAATGAAAAATAATGTATTAATATATTCATATTAATGTATAATGTATTATTAATACACAATAATATATTGTATATTTGAATTTGCTGAGAGTAGAACTCAAGTGTTACTTAGTTTCACTGTGGTAATCATTTCACACTGTAAACATATATCAAAAAATCATGCTGCATACCTTAAAAATATATGATATTTATGTGTAAAAAATAAAGATCAAAAATAAAAATTTTAAATATCACAGTAAAAAAAATTAGCCAAAATATTCATTTAACCTTTTCCTTATGGTATTTGGATACAAACCTACAAAACTCATTGCCAAATAAAATACAAAGTTATTAAAATAATAATTTTTTTAAAAGGGAATGAGGCCTGCTCAAAAAAAACAGTGCTTCAAGATTCCAAAGTTCTTATACCATAAACCATGACTTCAATAATTTTATCCAGGAAGATTTTTTGAGTGATTATTTATTCATCTTGGAACCAAGTTAAATCTGTATTATTAAATTAGCCTTATCTTTCAGGCCGGGTTATGGACTAAGTCAGGAAGATATTTAAAACAGGTATATCATGAACCTTCCTTCAGTCCAAGGTGCCCGTCTGTTGGAATTCGCTGAAGCCCCATGCACAGATGACTCAGAGCTACCACTGGGGTGTTCTCTGGCCAGTTCTCTGCTGCCAGTATTCATATCACTGGGGCTGAGGCTTTTTCTACAGAAGGCCGCTGCTCTACCACATGTGTGTAGGTACAGCAAGCACCCCCTCGTCTAAGCAACTCTGAACCAGTTTTTTTTGGGAGCTGAGGTTTAAAGTCTTAGGCCTCTCAACACTTGAGCAGGATAATCCCTTGTGTTTTACACAGGATTAAGCTCTCAGTGCCCACTGTGATGGTTGGTGGAGGAGTTCAGAGCGTGCCACCCCAAAATATGCCACTCTGACATACTAACTATTTTGAGTTAAAGGCACTGAAAATGGGCAGATGCAAGAAGGAACTTTGACCTTCCCTTTTCTTCCTAAAAGCATGAGATAAAACTCCCATGTAAAAGTTGTCTTCCCTGTACTGGGAGGAAGGAAGACATTATTATCACCAGAGATGGAGAGTAGAGACCAAGGGGGATCTTAACAAACCAACCTTGTCAAACTAACCCTTACGCTCCTAGTCACTGTTTCACAATTACCTGCCCTAACCCAAACCCCTTTGTCTTGTCACATTTTCACAGCTACTACTCTTTGTTCAACCTAGTGTACAGGTGTTTGGCTTTAACTGCTTCTTTAGGTCTTCATTTTTCTGATGAAGCTTCCTTTGCACACGTAAAAATTACTAAATAAAATTTGTATACTTTTTCTCCTGTTGATCTGTCTGATGTCAGTTAATTCCTGGGCCCAACTGGAGACCCTAAGAGGGCACAGGAAAAACTGTACCTCCCCTACACTGGCTTACTAACACACTCTAAGCTGTCTCTACATTCCTGTCTCCTGTCACGGCTTCACACCAGTGTTCTCTGTTCCTCCCAAAAAACCACCTGTGCTGGGGTGGGGGGTGTGGGTGTAGGCACATCTAAGAGAAAGGGTGCAAAGAATGTTGTAAAGAGGGAAAAAAAACCAGATAACAGAAGGAACCACTTTACAGACATACTACGGACATACTACTGATCGTGCTATTGGTAACCCTGGACTTCCTACTACTAATAAGAGTTTTTGCAAGTTCAAAGCATTAATATTTAAGTAAATAAGTGAGTTCAAAACACAATTAATCCTATACCCCAGAATGGCTGCTTTAAGCCTTCAGGGCAGCATTGTTACATGGAGGTCTTCGGTTACAATTCACAGAAGCCAACTAGAGCTAGCTTAAGCACAAAGCCTATGGGCCTGAAGGACACTGAGGACACAACCAGTGATTGGGATACTAAAGAAAGTCTCTGCCTCCCCCCTGGGTTGCTCAGGCGGATGAGCATCTGTCTTCAGCTCAGGTCATGATCCTGGGATCGAGTCCTGGGATTAAGTCCTGCATCAGCTCCCTGTTCATTGGGGAGCCTCCTTCTCTCTCTGCCTGCCACTCCCCCTGCTTGTGCTCTCTCTCTCTGAGAAAGAAAAGAAAAGAAAAGAAAAGAAAAGAAAAGAAAAGAAAAGAAAAAGAAAGAAAGAAAGAAAGAAAGAAAGGAGAAAAAAGAAAACAAAAGAAAAGAAAAGAAAAAGAAAGAAAGAAAGAAAGAAAGAAAGAAAGAAAGAAAGAAAGAAAGAAAGAAAGTCTCTGCCTCCATCTACTCTCTGTATATCTGCTTCATCTTTCTTCTTTTTTCTGTTTCCCAATCCATGTGGCTATTTCCCAGCACCTCGTCAGATTACAGAGCATTGTGCAATAGCCTGGAGAGAAAAAGAGACTGATATTCTTTTTCTCATTTCCCCTGATGTCTCTTACTCTCTCTCCTTCTCCCCCACTAGCCTCTTCCAAAACTCCCAGGATAAGAACTGTTCTACTTGGATCAGGTACCTACACCAGCACCAATTAACTGTAGAGATAAAGCCATGTCACGAGGTAGGAATATGGCAGTACATTCAGTCTAACAGAATGGGGGCAAGGGGTATCCCAGAAAATGGGTCCCAGTCCACATAGCTGCTACCAGGTGGGTATTGGCAGACGACTCAATAGAATCAACCATATAAGTCATGAATGTGTTTGCAAAACTGTTGAAAACACTGGACCTTCTTCACGGCAACAGGTACATACTCATAAATACCAAACTGTGTGCAAATTTCAGGGCATTCGTGAAACCCCTATAATTCATTCTTAGATCCCAGTCTTAAAACTCTCTATATACACGTCTAGATTTTTCAAATGTTGCAGATTTTTCAAATATTGGTATAAAATTTTTCAAATTTTAAATATTGAAAATGAAACCATATTCAAAGGTTTTCAACCACAACAAATGCACATAACGAAACATTAAGTCTTTCGAGGGAACTGGTGCCTGCTGTCATCAAACAGAGGTAACACAGGAGTCCCTCACATTTTTGTTTTTGTTTTTTTACTACACTTAACATACTTTCCCATCGTATACGACCAACATGACCAGACACTTGGGGGATATGTATCCAGCCCCTCAGCCATTCAAATCATAACATATGAAATCACCTCATAAAAAGATAAATAAAGTGAATCAAATAACTAGTAAGGTCTAGTCTATTGCTACTGATGATGGCCTAGAAAGAAGAAAATCTACACACGGCTCAGTCAAAAGTTTCCACTCAAAATACAGCTATTACTGTATATAATTTTACCCAAATCAGGCAAAATCAAACATATACAACAGACAAAAGCAATGGAAATAAAACCAGTAGTAAATGCTTAAAATCTATTATGCAATGGGTGAGATAAAAATTAAAAATTAGATGCAAGCAGTCAGAAAACCTATACCCTTTACTGGTTATTAGGAAGCAGTCAATGACATTAGTAGCACATCCTTAACCTCTAAGAGTATATAATGGAAGGAAATGACCACATTCTACCACAAAATGCTCTTATATTACAGGAAAAAACAGAATAATAGAATACAAAGAACAATGGTTTAACAGAATTGTATTTCTCATATGCTCTTTAAATATATATAAAAAGGGACTTCTGAATACAGTATTATATCCATATATCTTGATTTTACAGATCTTGCAGAAGTTTCATATATGAGAATATGAAAACCCGAAGTATTATCTTTACTGATAACATTTCCTAGGCGCTTTCCAAAAGAGAATCTAATTTCCTGCGTATCTGAATATATAAACTTGATGAAAGCTAGAATGATAAAACACCGCTGAGCCTGATTACATACAATAAACTCTAAAAGAAAGATCAGATTCCTACACCATATTGAAATTTTTTGTATTAACTATCTTTGGAAAATGTAAGACAGTAATTATATAGGGTTAAAGAATTTTTTAAGCAGAGTCAACCACTGTACTATTTTTGCAAACAATATTGAACCTATATTATTACGGGTGGCACATAAAGTCTAAAAATTAATAAGTTACTGTGTCTCACTTAGACATGTTTGTACTTGAAAGAGTTTAGAGAAAGTATTTTTTATGTCACAAAGAAATATTATAAACTTTTTAATTCATGGATTACGCATGAGTAGTTTTTACCATTCTCATGTGACCCTGAAGTTCCATGACAGGTAGTGATTTGTAATTTTGGTTGAGTCACACATTTCACCTGGATACACTAAGAGACTGGTTGGTGCTCCTGAGTTACTAAATAGAAATAATCTTCGATAATGTGACATCTGCATTTTTCTCTGCTCATTCTTGACTGCAGAGTAACTTTCATATAACACTTAAGGCACAAGTTTTTTATTTTTTTAACATACTTCACCTTTTTTTAAAATATGGGAAATGACATATGACAGAATTCGCAAATGTGTGGATTCACAAAGGAAGACCCTTTATGCCCCTTGTAAGAAAGTCAACAGGTTTAATGGTAACTCAGGAGATTGCAGAATTTCAGTGCTATGCATATGTACATCACATTCTAGAAGGATGTTCAGTAGGCAGCACTGACAATTAGTTCTAGGACTCAAACTTAAATTCTGCTATGAAATTCTAGTAAGATTTATTAAATCAAAGTTAATGTACATCAGCTACCTCACTAGAGAATGACAGAAAACACTGTATTTCCTTTTGGGGTACTAAAATGATTATATCATGCAAAGTTCATCTAAATTCTCTTATGTAAAATATTCAGAATTGAATTACTTTTTTGTACAAATATTTCACCAGAGGAGTGACTTGAAGGGGAACTGATTGCAAAGCAAAATTGTAGTAATTGTAGCTAAAAACATAAATGCCGCCTTCTTATGTCCACATCAGGTAAAAGACCCTTAGACACATTTCACCTACATTCCTTAGTTCCATCTTCAAACAAATGGACCACCCCAAATCATAAATATACCCAAAGCTCACTGCCTAGACACACAGTGACAAACAGAAATAAAAACAGATTTGTAAATAGACAAGAAACTATTCTGTGCTACAGACTATGATTACCTGGAGGTAGGAATTGCAGTTGGTTATTAGCTAATCGAAGATGACGTAAAGCTCTCAGACGACCAATTTCTGGGCAAACAATTTCTAAGGCATTGTCACTAAGATCCAAACACTGGAGTTTTACGAGGGATCCAATGGCTTCAAAGAGAAAAGAAAGGTAAAAGCAAAATTAATTTGACCCAAGTGTTATGACACATCTTTAATGCAAGTACTGCTAATTAAAATATCTTGATATCCCTGCTTCTGTTGTGCAAATAGTAAAAACACAGATCAAAGTAAATTTTATAGGAGTGATAAGACTTCAACCTTGATATAAAATATGATAAGTTAAAAAGCACAAATAAAAAGGTTACAGTGTAAAGCATTGCTTGAATAAATAAATGATGAAACGATATATAAGGTCTTTTTGTCCAGCCAAAATTCTTAGCTGGATTTATTAAATTTAAAATTTAAAAGGGCACCTGGGAAGCTCAGTCAGCTGAGTGACTGACTCTTGATTTTGGCTCAGGTCACGATCTCAGGTTTGTGGAATTGAGCCCAGTGTTGGGCTCCACACTTGGCAGGGAGTCGGTTTGAGATTTTCTCTCTCCTTCTCCCTCTGCCCCTCCCCTGCACACATGAGCATACGTGCACACGCTCTCTCTCTCTCTCAAAATAAATAAATAAATTTTTTAAAAAATTTATCATTTTGGGGTGCCTGGCTGGATCAGTCAGTGGAGCATGTGACACAATCTCGGGGTTGTGAGTTCGAGCCCCATACTGGGTGTACCAAATACTTAAAAAATTATAAAATTAGATAAAAAAAATAAAAATCTTTAAAATTTATCATTTTATTATTTACCTAATAATTTATGCAATAATAATTTACCTAACCATTACAACCATTTTAGACATATTATATTCAATCAAAATTGTTAACTTAACTTACTAATCTTTGAAACTAATAAATTAAAGATGCTTTATAAGTAAAATTCCATAAAACTCCAATCAAAATTTGTTCTACTATTATAAAGGAAAGCATAAACTATGGTACCTCCCAACTAAAAACTGAAAGTGGACTTACCTTCTGGAACCACAACTATGTTATTTGAGTGAAGGTACCTGGGGGAAAAGAAGAAAAAAAAGAAAACAAAAAACAGTTGCTATCATCCAGTGCTTCTGCTAGATAACTAACCTGTAAAATGCTCACATAGAAATTTATGAAGTATAAAGGGACCAAAGCTTTCTATCGTACCCTACTTTAAGTATATGACACAAAACCTGTGGTCATCACAGTTAACTAATACCTCGAGAATGATATTTTATGCTGGAATTACAAATATTAAACCTATTTGTTATTTTAAAATAAAAGCATACACAATAGAAATATTTTGAGGTTTTTTTTTTAAACTCAAAACACAAATTACTAGTTTTTCTAGTTCATTTTAAAGTATTCGGGTTTTCAGAAAAACACGTATTGCATAAAGAAAATCAACACTTATTATGTAAATGAAAACGCAACTTTCAATTTCTGAAGGGTAACTTCACAAAATAAATCAAAGCTATTTCCAGCTAATACGCTGACTGAGAACCAAGAACGGAGAGATTAAATACTGATCATTTACATTATCTGTAAAAATACTCAACTGTCAAGCTACATAATTTATTTCACAGCAAAAGGAATCTCATAAAGAAGAATCAAATTCTTCTCTTAAAAAAAAAAAAAAAAGGTTACCCCCGCTGACAAGTCCAGACAAGCCTAGTAAATAACACTTTTCCCACTGAAGTATCTTTAGCGCACTCTGGTGGAGATTTTATGCCATCAGCAGCCGCCAACTATTCAGAGCAGAACAACAGCGACTACTGGAGATCATACAATAATTTTAAAATAAATTTATATCACTGATTTTGAGACAAGAGACCTGGATATTTTTATATTTTCAAATCTATCATTGTATTTGTTATGCTTCATGACTCAATCTTCATAAAGTATTTTTAAAAAGAATATTGAAATTTTTTTCTACATTTTTAAGCCTAATATCAAATGTTTTAAAATGTCACTAACACAAAATAAGAAAGACACAAAAGTAATACATTTAAGATTATTTAATGCTGCTTTAAATAGAGTTTGTGAAGGTATTAACCTGCTGGGTCTAACACAATTTAAACAAGTATTCCATTCTATCATATATATATTTTTTTAAAGATTTTATTTATTTATTCGACAGAGATAGAGACAGCCAGCGAGAGAGGAAACACAAGCAAGGGGAATGGGAGAGGAAGAAGCAGGCTCATAGCGGAGGAGCCTGATGTGGGGCTCGATCCCAGAACGCTGGGATCACGCCCTGAGCCGAAGGCAGACGCTTAACCGCTGTGCCACCCAGGCGCCCCCATTCTATCATATATTTTATTCCTTGCTTTGTGTATATAAAATGCTTTCCTGTTTTAAAACCAATATTCTTTAAGCATTAATTTTAGGAAGGAATACCTAACTGCTTTATCAGACCACCCTAAAATTTCTTTGTGCCAAAACACCCTATGTAAATAAGTGTGCAAGCACACAAGCATACATATACACATATTTGCATTTGTTACACACAAGCCAGGGTGCCTGGACACCAAACTAAAGAGGCAATTGATTTTTCAGTCACCCACAAAATATTTGCCTAAACTCAAGTTCTACATATGCAAAAGGACCTTAAAATGAATGCCCAAATCAAAACACGAACTACAGTGCTCACTGTTATGAATGAAATCAAAAAGTGTATTTGAACACATTAAATTTACCTACATTAAAATGAAGATGCAGTCTACAGAAAGAATAGAATCTTCCCAATCCTAACTACAAAACATAGGTGCACAGGACCATCCCTACCAAGTGAAACACCATCTCAACTCCTCAAGTTAATTCTGATGTGCAACTGATAAAGAATCATCGCTGGATTGTCCACAATAGCTAAATTGTGGAAGGAGCCGAGATGCCCTTCAACAGATGACTGGATTAAGAAGATGTGGTCCATATATACAATGGAATATTACTCAGCTATCAGAAAGAACGAGTTGTCAACATTTGCTGCAACGTGGACAGCACTGGAGGAGATAATGCTAAGTGAAATAAGTTAAGCAGAGAAAGACAATTATCATATGATTTCTCTCATCTATGGAACATAAGAACTAAAGATCGGTAGGGGAAAAAGGGGATAAAGAAAGGGGGTGTAATCAGAAGGGGGAATGAAGCATGAGAGACTATGGACTATGAGAAACAAACTGAGGGCTTCAGAGGGGAGGGGGGCGGGGGAATGGGATAGACCGGTGATGGGTAGTAAGGAGGGCACGTATTGCATGGTGCACTGGGTGTTATACGCAACTAATGAATCATCGAACTTTACATCGGAAACCGGGGATGTACTGTATGGTAACTAACATAATATAATAAAAAAAATTAAAAAAAAAAAAAAGAATCATTGCTGGTGGGACGGATCAGAGAACAGACTCTGCAGGAAGAATGAGTGCACCTCAGTAGCCATGTGCCCAAGGGAAAATTACTCAGCTTCTCATTTCCTAATCTATAGAAGGAGGAATAATAACACCAACGACATCAGAATACTGTTAACGATTAAACGAAGCAATAAATGTAAAGCTCTTAGAACAATCAGAGGACCATGAATGGCCCTGTTATTGTATACTTGTTATAGTTATCCTGAGTCATCTACAATCAAAAGTTTAGCAATTTTAAGTCACTTCTCTTTACTTGTTTTTTGTAATCTCAAAGTAGCTGACATGTTGGTGTTTCAATGTAACTAGTTTTCATCATGTTCTCCTACAGTGCAGGAGCTTTCATTCGTTGCCGGCAGGAATGCAAAACAACACAGCCACGTTGGAAAGTAATTTAGCAGTTTTTTAATAAAATTAGATATGGACATTTACTTAATAGTGATATGTCAATGTCAGTTTCTTATTTTTGACAAATGTATCACGGAATTTTAAGATGTTAACAACAGGAAAAACTGGGTGATAGGTGTACTAGAGCTCTGTACTCTCTTCATACAACTTTTCTGGAAATATAAAATTGTTCCAAAATAAAGAAGTTGTTTTCTTTAAAAATTAAAAGAACAGGGCTTTTATTTCCAGCCATAATGGAATAATAGGGACCAGGATGGAATTATAGGCTGCTATAAGCAACAGGAAAACTGGATGGAATATATGAAACAATTATTTTCAGATATAAAAAACAGGCAATTAGGATTATGTTACCTGAGAGAGAAGAAACAAGGCAAGCCACACAATGTCCCTAGCTTTCTACCTGGAGGCAAACTGTGAACTATGGTACATGAATGGGATTCCAAACAAAGTATGTAAGTCTCACTGAGTTATGGAGACACAAGTCAGAATTCAGGGAAACTGAGGCACCTGGAAGCTGTGGGGTAGTGGGGTGGAGTTCTGGAGGAGATGATGCTATAGGAAAAAAACAAACAAAAAACAAAAAACCTTTAAAAATTTAAGTAAGGATCCTTTGACTCATTGCTGAATTCTAAAATGTAGCGTAGGCAAAAAGTGACTGAAAACGTATTAGCTGAGTGGTCCACAGAGCTCATTCAGGGCTGGAGGCATTTAAGTTTCGAGCAACAAGTGTATCAAGTCCTTGTTGATTATTTGGCACATTCAAATCAGATCCTATAAAGGCCATGCCCTAGTAATAGGGCTAACTTACCCCTGGAGTAGAGGTTACTCTAGGCCTGTGAAGTGTAAACAAAAGCCATGAAAGGATCAAACTAAATCGCAAATAACCTCCTGACAGAATAAGGCACAAGAAAAAGAAAGACAATAAAGTCTAGAGACTCAGCAATGTAAAACTTGTAAGGTCCAGCATCCAATCATAAAGTATTAGACATGCCAATAAATCAAGAAAATGTGACCAATAACCATGAAAAAACAGTCAATACCAGCAGATCCAGTAGAACAGAGACAATAAAATCAGCAAAGAAGGACATAAGAACAGCTACAAGAAGTATATTCAGGCATTTAAAGCAAAATATGAACCTAGCAAGAGAAGTGTTAAGGTATGAAGAAGAACCAAACAGAACTTTTGCAATCAACAAAGTGAAAGCTTCACTAGGTGGGGTTAACGGCACATTAGACATTGAAGACAGAGAAATACAATTTGTCCATACTGAAGCACACAGAAAAAGATTGAAAAGAACTGAAAAGAGTGTCAGTGATTAAGGGAAAATATTAAACAACCCAACAAACATGTAAGAGTCTTGGAAACACCAGACAGAGGAGTACAGAAATCAGTATTTGAAGAAATAGTGTCAAAAAATTGCTAAATTAGATGGAAGCTCTAAAGACAAACCCAAGAAGCTCAATGAATGTCAAGCATAAGAAAAAAGAAAACCCCAACAAGGTATATCAAAATCAAATCCCTGAAAAACAGTGTAAAAATAAAAATCTTCAAAGTAGCCTAAGGAAAAAAACAATACTACATGCAAAGGAACAAATATAAGAATGATAGCAGATGTTGCTTCGGAAACTATGCAAGCCAGAAGATAATGAACATCATAAAAGTGCTGAAAGAAAAAAAAAAAAAAAGACATCAAGAATTCTAATTCCAGAAGACCAAAACTTCAAAACTATGAAGATGAATGTAAAACAAAAACTGTAAGACTTTCAGAGAAAAAACTAATGTGATATTCTTTCTTACAGGAGAAAACCGTCAGGGCCTAAGGCTAGACAAGGAGTTCTTAGAATTGACACTAAAAACATGATACATAAAAGCAAAAATTAATAAACTGGACCTCATCAAAAGGCAAAACTTTTGCTCTGCAAAAGAACATAAAGAGGATGAAAAGACAAATTACACATTGGGAGAAAATATTTGTAAACAACATATACAACAAAGAACTGGTTTCTATAATATTTAAAAGCTCTTAAAACTAAAAATAAATCCAAACAGAAAATGAGCAACAGATAACCAAAGATAACAAAAGAAAAGATACAGATAACCAATAAATACTTGAAAAGATGTTCAATATCATTAACCACTAGAGAAATAGAAATGACAGCCACAATGAGAAACTAGAACAATCACATCTTGCTGGAGGAGAATGTTAAAAGATGCAGCCAACCTGGAAAATTATTTAGCAATTTCTTAGGAAACTACAAATCCAGAGCAAAAGCGAAAGAGTAACGACCTCCAAAAATTCTTTTACATAAAATCAACAAGAATATTGGCAAAAATGATAAGAAGCTTATGTACAAAACTGGAAATTAACCAAAGTGATACAGGGAGGGTTTATTTAAGAAAAATGGCAAAATCTCAATAAGCACAGTGAGCTGTGAACTTTGGGGCATTTTCACTTCCTCTAATTCTATCCCTCACTCTCCAGCTCTACAGAAGCATGGGAAAAAAACAAAAGCAAAAGCAAACAAAACAACAAAAACCCAGCCCCCAATCAAAGTGAAAAGCAACAGCCTGGCTAGTACCTGAAGGGACAGAACCAGGGTAGAGCTCACTCCCAGAATTGTCATCATTTGACATCATGGTTCCCTGGAAGACCACACTTACAAAGCTGTTTTTAATTTGATCTGACTAGAAACTTGCCTTTTCCCCAGTTGAAACAAATTATGGGCAATTGTTTAACTTCACAGCCACCTAAGCCTGTAGATAACAGCTGGGGCAAACAACAGACAATCAAAACCCTTAAATGGAAAAGTTGGGTAAGATGTCCATAGGAGCTCTGAAAAGCTCTGGCATATTTCTGGGAATCTAGAAGGTCTAAGGCAGGTCCAGAAATGTGCAAATGCTCAGGAAAGAGTTGAAAAGACCCTAAGCAATCACCTCTGCTGAACTCGAGGCTCCTACATGAGCAAGCGAAGGCTAAGGAAGTTGTCAAATACAAGGCTGAGAGGTGGAGGCCCGCCACCATACAAAAGCAAAGCTCCTCGGGAAAGACTGCGAGACTTACTGGATTCAGGCAGCTAAGAAAATCTCTGCCTCATCATTAGTTGACTACTAAGGTAATTGAGAAAATACTTAAAAAAAATAACAATAATAATAATAAAGGAAAAAAAGGAAAAGAAGTGAGAGAACTCTTTGAACTCATTCTATGAGGCCAATATTACCTTGATACCAAAACCAAAGACATCACAAGAAGACTACAGACCAATTTCCCTTATGAATACAAAAGCAAAATTCCTCAACAACATACTAGTAAGCCAAATCTAGCAACACATAAAAAGGATTATATACCATGACCAAATGGTATTTACCCTCAATGATGCAAGGTTGGTTCGTTCAACACACAAGCATCAATCAATGTAATACACCATATTAACAGAATAAAGAAAAAAAGAATCTCAATAGAAGAAAAAAAGACCATTTAACAAAATTAAAAACCCTTTTGTGCTAAAAACACTCAAGAAACAAGCAGTAGAAGGGAATTTCCTCAATTACATAGAGGGTAACTATGAAAACTCTATAGCTATCATCATGCTGAATGGCAAAAGACTGAAAGCTTTCCCCCTAACATTAGGCAGGAGCAACACAAAGATATCTGGTCTTAGCACTTTTATTCAACTTTCTATGCTATAGCCAAGGAAATTAAGCAAGAAAAAGAAACAATAAGGATACAGATTGGAAAGTAAGAAATAAAGCTATTGGGGTGCCTCGGTGGCTCAGTTAAGTGTCTGCCTTTGGCTCAGGTCATGATTTCAGGGTCCTGGGATTGAGCCAGGTCGGGCTCCCTGCTTGCAGGGAACCTGCTTCTTCCTCTCCTCCCTGCTCGTGCTATCTTTCTCTCTCCCAAATAAATAAATAAAATCAAAAAAAAAAAAAAAAAAAAAAAAAAAAGCTATCTTCATTGACAACTAAAATGATCTTANGTGGCTCAGTTAAGTGTCTGCCTTTGGCTCAGGTCATGATTTCAGGGTCCTGGGATTGAGCCAGGTCGGGCTCCCTGCTTGCAGGGAACCTGCTTCTTCCTCTCCTCCCTGCTCGTGCTATCTTTCTCTCTCCCAAATAAATAAATAAAATCAAAAAAAAAAAAAAAAAAAAGATCTTCATTGACAACTAACATGATCTTATACATAGAAAATCCTAAGGAATTCGCAAAAAAAAAAAAAGTTAATAAATGAGTTCAGCAAGGTTGAAGAATTAAAGATCAACATACAAAAGTCACTCGTATTTTTATATACTAGACAATGAGTAATTCAAACATGAATTAAGAAAATCACTGTATGTATAATAAAATCAAAAAGAATAATAAGGAATATATTTAACAAAAGAAATTCAAGATTTTTACACTGAAAAGTATTCAATGCTCAAACAAAAAAATGTTGAAAGAAACTGAAGACCTAAATAGAAAAACATCTCACATTCATAGAAGACATAATATTATTAAGATGGCAACACTCTGCATATTGATCTAAAGATTCAATGCAATCGCTATCATCAATTGCAGATGACTTTTTTCTTTAATAACTTGACAAGCAGATGTTAAAACTTGCATGGAAATGCAAGGGACTTGGAATAGCTAAAACAAGTTTGAAAAACAAGAATAATGTTGGAGTAATCACACTTCTCAATTTCAAAACTTACTATGAAGCTACAGTAATCACGTTTGCATGCTACTGGCAAAAAGACAGACCTATAAATCAATGGAATAAAATTGAGAATCCAGAAATTTGCCCCCGTGTCCATGGTGAGATGATTTTTGACAAAGGTGCTGAAACAATTCAATAGAGAAAGAGTATCCTTCTCAATGAATGGTGCTGAGATATTTGGACCTGCACATGCAAAACAGAAGTTAGACCTTCACATTGCAGCATATGTAAAAATTAACTCAAAATGGATCAAAGACCTAAAAGCCAGAGCTAAAATTATACAACCTGAGTAAGAAAAACAGTTAAATTAAATCTTCACAATGATGGATTAAAAACAGTTTTTTTAGATATGATACCAGAACACAAGCTGCCAGATAAAACATTACCAAGAAAGTGAAAAGGTTAACCACAAAGTGGGAGAAAATATTTGAAAAGCATGTATCTGATAAAGTATCAAATATATAAAGCATTCAAATATATAAATTACATATCTCAAATATATAAAGCACTAAAATATATAAAGCTATCTCAAATATATAAAACAAATATATAAAGCACTCAAATATATAAAGAACTCTTACAACTCAACAATAAAAAGACAAATATCATAATTTAAAAATGGACAACAGATTTGAATAGACATTTCTCCAAAGAAATATACAAATAGCCAGTTAACCCATGAAAAGACATCATTAGTCAGAAAAATACAAATCAAAACTATGATACCAATTCAAACCTACTAGGTTGACTATAATCAAAAGGGCAGAAAATAACAAATGTTGATGAGGACATGGAGAAATTAGGACCCTCACATATTGTTGGTGGAATTGTACAATGATGCAGCTCTGGAAAACAGTTTGACAGTTCCTCAAAAGGTTAAACAGAGTTAGCCCTGCAATTCCACTCCTAGGTATAAACCCTAAAGAACTGAAAATATACGTTCATACATAAACTCCTACATGAATGTTCACACCTGCATTATTCACTACGGCCAAAATGTGTGAACAACTCAAATGTCTATCAGCTAAATATTGGATAAACAAAGCATGGTATATTCATGCAATGGGATATTACACACCCATAAAAAAGAATGAATTCCGAAACATGCTACAACATAGATGAAGCCTGAAAACATGCTATCCTAAAGCAGCAAGACCTAAAAAGCCACATATTGTATGACTCCATTTACATGAAATGTCCAAGACAGGCATAGCCATAGAAATAGAAAGCAGATTATTGGTCACGAAGGAGTTATTAGGGATTGAGGGAAGGGAGGAATGAATGCTAAATGGGTTTCTTTTGAGGCGATGAAAATGTTCCAGAATTAGATAGTACTAATGGTTGCTCAACCTTGTGATTATACTAAACACCACTGAAATGTATACTTAGAAGGGCGAATTTTATAGTATGTGAATTATATCTCAACAATAACAAAATGAAACATATAATTAACATATGACTCAGCAATTGCCGTCTTAGTCATTTATCTCAGAGAAATGAAAACTTATTCACAAAAAAACATGTATACAAATGTGCCAAGCAGCATTACTTATTACAGATAAACACAAAACCACCGATATACACTTCAATGGGTAAAAGGTCCAAGAATCTGCATCACATCCATACCATGAAATAGAATTCAGCAATAAAATGATAAAATGATAGAGATGGAGAACAAAGTAGTCTTTGCCAAGGTTTGGGGGACCATGGGAAGCGTGACTATAAAAGGGTAGCTCAAGCAATCCTTGCAGTGATGAAGATACTTTCTCTACCTTGACTATGGTAGTGATTACACAAATCTACACATGTGATAAAATTGCACAGAACACACACACACACACAAATGAGTATAGAGAAAATGATGAACACTGAGTAAGATAATACCAGTGTCAATTTTCTGGTGCTGATCTTGTACTATGTTTATGTAAGACGTGAACAGTGGTGGAAACTAGAAGGATACACAGGATCTTTCTGTATTATTTCTTACAATTACATGTGGATCCAGCATTATCTCAAAGTAAAAAGTTTAATTTAAAAAAAGATGGAGAAATAAAGACTTTATTCAGGTAAACCAAATCTGAGAGAATAATACAGGAATTAATATAAAACAACTTTTCTCATTTTAAATTTCTTTAAATTAACAATCTAAATTCTAAATTAAAATAATGCCTTCTTCAGTTTAGTCTGTCAGCTCCAAATCTACCTTCTATGCCTGCTAGAGCTGGATCCTGTCAACTCATCTCCTTTGTCAACTGGCCTAATGTTAGGTTGTCAAAAGAGGGCACTGGAGTGACTCTGCCAGATGACAGTAGCATGAAGGCCCTCCCTTCTGGGGCCAGTCCCCCTTCAATTGTTTATTTAGCACAGGAGCCAAGGCCCAGAAGCACTCACCTCAGCAGCCCTCTTGGAAAACCTCAAGCCACATTCTCAAACTATGAACTCCCCACCCAGCTCTGCAGCAACTCTTCGCTGCACCGTCAGGCCACACTCTCCCCATGCAGCAATGTACTGCTACAGACCAACTTCAGCCAGCCTCAGGCAACGGTCTTACCACCGTGTGGCCACTTCTGTGGTAGTTCTGCTCACACTGCAGGCAACTGCCTCCCTGCTAGCCAGCCTGCTTCTACAGACCAGCTCCAGACTACCAAAACCCTCCTGCAACAGGAGCAACCCTTCTACAGAGCAGCTCCAGCCTAAACCATCTGGCAAGCTCCTTTACCACCAGCCGGCTCTATGTTCTTCTGGCAGCCAGACCTCCACTGAAGAGGGCTAAATATCGGCATAGGGGATG
The DNA here is from genome assembly GCF_002007445.2 of Ailuropoda melanoleuca. Taxonomy (NCBI): domain Eukaryota; kingdom Metazoa; phylum Chordata; class Mammalia; order Carnivora; family Ursidae; genus Ailuropoda; species Ailuropoda melanoleuca. Next base: position 17,239,271 of record NC_048226.1, on the reverse strand, counting down.
GAGCACTCCTAAGTCATTAGTCCTTTCACTGCCTACTTTCCCTCAGCCCAGAAGTAATAGCTGCTTTTTGTACTTACTAATTCTGAATACCATAGAGTCCTCTTATTCTCTTTTAGTAGCTAATAACATTTTACTAGTCAACAATTCTTTAATTTTCCCTATTTAAGCTACAGATATGGTTTCTGTCTCCTAACTGGACCCTGACTGAAATACACACGATATGTACATATATAGGTATACTGATGGATACACACAAACACACACATATGTAAGACATACGATAGCACAAAGAATGAAGTACTGATGTAAGGTTCCTATGGTACATGTGAAGTGGTATATTATGTGAAGGTAGATTGTAACAGGTTAAAGATGCACAATATAAACCTTAAAACACTGAAATAGAGTTAATAAGCCAATAGTGGTAGTAAAATGGGATCCTACATGACACGAAAATAATTTTAAAGAAAGAAAGGAGGGAAAAAATAAATAACAGCTGAGACAAATGGAACACAAGTTGTAAGATGGTTGACTTAAACTCAATCATATCAGTAATCACATTAAATGTAACATGATCTAGACAATCCAGTTAAACAGCACAGCTTGTCAGATTGGTCAAAAATCAAAGAATCGACTAATGTTGACTTCAAGAAACCCACTAAAATTACAAAGACACAGAGCGGTTAAAAGAAAAGAATGCAAATTCCAATTCAGTGCAGCAAAATAAACTCCTACTGGACTGATCCTCTGTCAAATAACAACTAAAATGCTAATGAACGTGCGTGCGCACGCGCGCGCACACACACACCCACACACACAACTCGGAGGCACTACAAAGTAAACAAAAACAAGCCAATTCTGGCTAAGAGTCTAAACTTAGAAGAAGGAATGGCACTGGGTGAGTTTGAGTTTTGTTTTGTTTTTTAAACAGCATTTAGTTTGAGGTAGGGTACAGTTACCATGCAAAGCAGCAGAAGTTCTGATAGAAATCTTCAGTCTTACTAGCCTACAGAACAGGAAGACAGAGTTCAGGGCAACCATGACCACTGGCAAGTAAAGGGAGAATACCAGAAAAAAAGAGCTAGGGAAGGGGAACCCCAAATTCTATTTCTAAACTTTGACTAAATCAATGGCAAGCCCAGAACGATGCAAATATAGAAAAAACTCCAGCTAAAGGTAAAAGAACTGCACAGAGATTTCAGCTGCCCTCCAGGAAACAGTTTACTGCTTGAGTCAAACCAGGTAAACTGCCTGCTAAAACAAAAATCTCTACACCCTTTGAATGAATATAACAGATTCCAATCTCCAAGACACAACATTCCCAATTGTCAGGATATAATCTAAAGTTATTCAACATATTAAAACACAAGAAAATGTGATCCATTAGCAACAACAACAAACAATGGATATCAAGCTCAAGAGGACCAAGATGTTGGAATCAGCAGACAAAAAATTTTTATGTAGTTATTACAGCTATACAGAGTAATCTAAAGTAAAATATGCCTGTAATATAAAGATGGGAAATTTCAGTAGGAAGGAAGGAAGGGAGGGAGAGGGAGGGAGGGAGGGAGGTAGGAAGGATGGACAGATGAATGAACAAATGAAAGACAGGTCTAAAACTGAAAAAATTACTGGATAAAGCTGAATAACAGAATGAATATGACAAAGGAAAGAGTTAATGAACTTGAAGAAAGATCAATATAAATGATCTAATCTAAAATGCAGAGAGAGGGGTGCCTGGGTGGCTCAGCTGGTTAAGCATCTGCCTTCAGTTCAGGTCATGATCCCAGGGTCCTGGGATCGAGCCCCATGTCAAGCAGGGAGCCCACTTCTCCCTCTGTCCCTCCCTGCAGCCCCCCTCCCCCCCGCCCTGGCTTGCGCTCTCTCTCTCTGTCTGAAATAAATAAATAAAATCTTTAAAAAAAAATAAAATGCAGAGAGAAAAAAGACTGAAAGAAACATGAACAGTGACTTAGAGAAATGTAGGATAACATCAACAGATGTACCATATGTGTAAATGGTGTCCAGAAAGGAAAAAGGGAATAGTGCATAAAAAATATTCAAAGAAATAATGGTTGAAAATGTATCAAAATTGGGAAAGGACATAAATTCACAGATTCAAGAAGCTCAGCAAACTCCAACATAAATACAAACAAAATTATACCAAGGTACATCATAGTGAAATTTCTGAAAACCAGAAAGAAAATCTTGAAAGTAACCAGAGAAAAATGATATATTAATACATGTGGAAAATTATTAAAATCCCAATAACTTATTATATATAATATACATAATTATATATTATTCATTTATGATTTATATTATAAACATATTTATATATTATTTCTTGTGTAATATATATGTTATATATAATTAATTACATATCTATTATACAAAAATACTTGTAAACGGCTCAAAGAAAAACACCGTCAAGCGTGAATGCAACCACCACTGTATACATAATACAGTTTGGAGTATTACTTTGCAGTCTTCTTCATCTTCATGATTGTTTCACTTTTTTGTCTGAAGACCTCAAGAATTTTTTCCTTTAAAGTCTGAAAAAGGCTTTGAATAAATTCCACACCCATTACTAATAAAAATTCTTAAGAAAGTAGGAATTAATGGTGTGGTAACTAGCCTCCAAGATTGTCCCCGTTGATCTCCACTACCAGGCATTTCAGCCCTTGTGTAATAGCCTCCCCTTAAGTGTGGGCTTGACGTACTGACTTGTTTCTAATGAACAGAATATAGTAAAAGTTATAGGATGTCACTTCCATGATTAGATCAGAAAGAGACCATGGATTCTGTCTTGCATACCCTCTTTTGCTCCTTTTTTCCTTGTACTGATGGAAGCCAGCTGCCATGTTGGGAACAACATTACAAAGAGGCCAACTGGCAACGTACTAAGTGAGTCAGTCCTCTGGCCAAGAGCCAGCAAGGAACTGAGTCAACCCTCAGACCAACGACCTGAGATTAACTGAATCTTGCCAACAACCACATAAATAAACATAGAAGAGGATACTTCTTTAGTTGAGCCTTCAGGGAAAACAACAGCCCTAGGCAACAACCTTGACTGCAAGCCTTGAAAGAGACGTTGAGGCCAAGACACCCAGCTAAGCCAAGCCTAGATTCTAGATCTTCAGAAAATATGAGATAGTAACTGTTTATTCTTTTAAGCACCCCTACCCACAGTTTAAGCCACTACATTCTGCATAATTTGTTAAGCAGCAATAGATTGTTAATACAAATGGATATTACTTAACACAATAGAGTACCTATACATTAATTGTAAAGCCAGTATCTTTCTTAGGGGCAACACTGGAGGCATTCCCACTAAGGTCAGAAAGAAACAAGGATGCCCACTGTCTCAAGGACAATTTCACACTGTTCTGGAAGGACTAGCCAATGTGATGAGACTAGAGAAAATAATTAAAGGCATAATCAGAAGGGGGAATGAAGCATGAGAGACTATGGACTCTGAGAAACAAACTGCGGGCTTCAGAGGGGAGTGGGGTGGGGGAATGGGATAGGCTGGTAATGGGTAGTAAGGAGGGCACGTATTGCATGGTGCACTGGGTGTTATACGCAACTAATGAATCATCGAACTTTACATCAGAAAGCAGGGATGTACTGTATGGTGACTAACATAATGTAATAAAAAACATTAAAATAAATAAATAAATAAATAAATAAATAAATAAATAAATAAATAGGGGCGCCTGGGTGCCGCAGTCATTAAGCGTCTCCCTTCGGCTCAGGGCGTGATCCCAGCGTTCTGGGATCAAGCCCCACCTCAGGCTCCTCCGGTAGGAGCCTGCTTCTTCCTCTCCCACTTCCCCTGCTTGTGTTCCCTCTCTCACTGGCTGTCTCTCTATGTCAAATTAATTTAAAAAAAAAAATCCAAAAAATAAATAAATAAAAATTAAAAATTAAAAATAAATAAATAAATAAAGGCATATGGTTTAGAAAAAAAGAAACAACATTATCTGTATTTTCGGATATGAGCATATACCTGAAAAACGCTGAGGAATCAACTATAAAACTAACTCAAACAGTAAGATTTCAGCAAGGGAGCAGGATATAAAGTTAACACATGAAAACAAAACAGTGCTTGTATATTCAAAAAACAACTACATAAAAGAGGTAATAGGTAAGAAAATTCATTTATAATAGCAAAAACTATATATCAAATGTTTAGGAGTAAACATTAGAAATATTCAAAACCTATATGAAGGAAACTGCGAAGAACCTATAAAAACCAAAAGTAGACTTAAAATAATGTTAAGACATCTTTCTTCTTGAAAATATACACTGAAGTATTTAGAGGTAAAAAAAAAAAAACATGATGCATGCAACACTCTCAAAAGCTTCAAAAACATACAGATATATACATATATAAAGAGAATGAAATTAAAAACTTGATAAAGCAAATAGGGTAGAAAAATCACCAAAGATGTTTACTTAAATCTAATCAAGAGGGAAAAATCAGACAAATCTGTATACTAATTTAAAGACATGGGGGGGGATTGGGATAATTTAAATATGCAATGTACTTTAGATGATATTACTGAATTCATATTACTTTTTTTTTTTTAGAGAGAGAGAGAAAGAGAGAGCATGAGCAGGGGGAGGGGCAGAGGGAGAGGGAGAGAGAAAATCTTAAGCAGGCTCCACATCCGATATGGAGCCCTACGTAGGGCTCAATCTCACGACCCTGAGATTATTACCTGAGCCAAACCAAGAGTCGGATGCTTAACCAACTGAGCCACCAGGTGCCCCTGAATTCATATTACTTTTAATGTGTGATAATATTAAAATTATGTGCAAGATTGCCCTTACTCTTAGGAGATACATACTGATATACTTAGGGGTGAAGTACAGTAATGTCTTAAGTGTGTGTGTGTGCGCGCGCACACGTACGAGGACTGGAAAGGGAAGGAAGGAGGGAGATGACAGGAGACAGAAAGAGAAAGCAAATGTCGCAAAATGTTAACTGGTTAAATTTGGGTGAAGCACTTATGGGTATTCATTGTACTATGCTCTCAACTTTTTTGTTAGTTTGAAATTTTTCAAAATAAAAGGATGGGGGGGTGGAAATGACAAACTCCCAGCTTAAAGATGGAGGTGTAATGTTAGTTTTCCTTCCTCTACCTGAAAATCATGCCAAATAATAAAGAGAACAAGAAACAGCAATGCAAACTCCTCCTTCAACAAAATTAGGAGGGAGCTGGAAAGAAAGGAAAAGATTCTAAATATCCTCCTTCTAGGTAAGTCAATAGATACTTGAAGTTGATGCACTAAAAAACAAGTGTAACCATATTATTTAGCATTATGGAGGTAATCGTCAAAAGAACTAAAAAACAAGTTATGGAGGACACAGGAAAGTAGGTTTTCACTCTATATTTTAAACTTTTTACATTGTTGGACTGTTTATATCAAGTAACAAATATAGTAGTAATAACAACAATAAACTTTCCCAATTATACTGACTGTCCAGAAGGATTTTGTGACCAAGAGTCTGCACCCAGGGGGAAAAAAAAGGATCTTTCATAGTTCTAAAAGGTTTATCTTTACTACCTTAAGGTGAGATATTTAAAACACAAATTTGAATGGTAAAATACTTCAAAATATTATTGAGTTTAGCAGAACTACCTACATGAACACTATGACCATGATACAAAAAAATAATAAATTAATACATTAAAATGATATATCCTACTATTTCACATAACTTAAAATTATTTTCATTCTTGTTTTTTAAAAAATGTGAATAAACAGACTCACAGTTCCACAAGGTTTGGAAGCTTCTGAGCAAGGTTTTCTGGCTGAAAATTAAAAACTCAGAATTAAATTTTATTTTTGAAAAATGTATAAACATTTCTAACGAGCTTAAACACAAAGTACTATCTTTTGGGGAGGTTGTAAATCTGGGGAAAATAATGCAAAAATAATAAAGCAGCAGGTCTGGGTTTTATGCTTACATAGCTCATACTACAATTTAAACCTATAAATGCGAACACTTAAAATCAATGTCTCTCGGGGAAACCAGAAACGTTGTATCCCACCACAGTCATGGAAGAAATTAAACTGTTCTTAACAGACACATACAGAAAGAAGAATGCCATCCAACTATGGAGCCAGATACTGGAGTGACACAACCACGGAACATCCAGGATCACTGGCAACCACCAGAAATGAGTAGAAAGGTTGGAACAGATTTTCTCCCTCAGAGCCCTGAGAAGGAACCCACCCTGTCCACACCTTGATTTCGGACTTCTGGCCCCCAGAATTGTGAGAGAATAAATTTCTGTTGTTTTAAGCCACTAACCTGTGTAGTGTGTTACAGCTGCCCTAGAAAACTAACATTCACCCCCTGAACTCCCAAATCATGTGTCTCGGAAAAACAAATAAGGGAAATCCCCAGGTACCAGAAACCAAGACCTAACTAAGCTCAGGGTAAACAAGAGTAAGCTGGGGAGTGGCAGATCCTGGCCACAGGTCCTAAGGGGTGTGGTGTGGCAGGGACAGGAACAGGCCATGGGGAAGACAGACTGGGATGAATCTAGATGCCTTACACAGAGTCAAAGTTTTGGAAGGGCTGGCCCTTCCATGTAAAAATCAGAAATTCCACTCACAGATTCAAGTAGGCTTCTCTCTGCTGGAGGCACTGGGTAAAAGGAAAGCCTACTGTAACTGAAAGCCAGCCTGTACCTCTTTCTCTCTTTCTCTCTTTCTCTCTCTCTCTCTCTCTCACACACACACACACACACACACACACACACACACACGGTTCAAATTTATACAAACACAAAGACAGGCTGAGACTAAAGGAGCACACTGAGTCAGGAGTAATATACATATATTTTTTATTCTACACTCAAATATACTGTAGGGTAGGCTAGATAATCAACAACAAAGAATCAGGAATAGTTTTTTAGAAGTAATTAGGTGTGGCTTGAGTCCTGAAAGACAAACATAAATTTGGAGGTTGCTGTGGGGCAGGGAGGAAGAGTTCCAGTTAGCTTTCTAGGCATAAGAACCAAATAAGAAAAGGTGAGAGAGGGAGGTATGTCTGGAAAACTGCAAATACAATCTCGTCTGCTTTAACTCCCGAACAGTACTCCTGAACAGATCTTACATTTTCAAAAATCCTGTTATAAAAAAAATTGTGTTAGGCGAGCCTGGGTGGCTCAGTCAGTTAAGCGTCCAACTTGATTTCGGCTTAGGTTATGATCTCAGTGTTGTGAGATCAAGCCCCACGTAGGGCTCCGTGGGTATGGAGCCTGCTTAAGGTTCTCTCTCTCTCCCTCTACCCCTCCCCACTCTAAAAAAATTGTATTAATAGAAAAACAAAAATGAAGATTAGGATTTATTTTCATAACAAAGTAATTTTTCATATAGAAACTTAGCAACAATGACTATCATTAGGGAAAGGACTAGGGTTGCTATTCTCCATCTACTTTAACATCATTTGAATTTTTAACAATGAGCATGTTATGTCTCATATAATTGAAAAAAATTACATTAAAGTATGTGGTACCCACAGCATAAACTGCCACATAATTGAGAAATCAATCATAATTTATCCAATTTGGGTGCTAAATACTAAGAGAATATCATTACTTTGGTATGTTTGGGCCATAGGGTACAAAGGTATATAATGATTTTGCAGAGAGTGGCATGGAACAGATCATAAGAGCTTATATCTTATACTATGGGAAATTTTTTTAAAAATTCTGAACACAATAAAAATGCACTGGTTTATTTTAAACAAGGAAATGACATTACTAATTTCAGTTGGCATACTGATGTATTTAAATACTTCGCAACAGCATCCAAAGCTGCTTATATACACATATACCCTTGTCTGTTTACGGTAGCCAAATACTGAATGCAAATATCGTTATAAAGACAAAGACGCATTTAATGAGTACCCATTTTTTATAAAATCGCTTGTATTTAGTTTTCAAACGTTGATTCTTTTTTTTTTTCATGTTTTGATATCAGTATATGCAATGAGATCCTTCACGACAAGTCTTTCTTCAGATGTTACTCTTGGATCTGTCCAAATCCTCAAAATGTTTTAGTATTGGTATCTCCTCTATTAAGGAGAATATGCACTTCCATTTATGGGCATACATACGAAGCTTCCTAGGCAAACTAGGCAGGGGAGCGTGGGGGGAGGCGGGGTCGATAAGAGGCTTAATATAATAACAGCTGTTTCTCTGCAAAGGAAAGACTTATCCAGAAAAAAAACCTCATCTGTTTTATCTGCGACAATCAGTATCACATCTGGCTGACTCACAGGACCTATGGTCATTCTTTCCAGATGCCTACTTGGAGCCATCAAACATTATTCTAATCTTCCCATGAGATACAGCTTCACACACAATTAAGCACTGAATAATGTTTCTCCTGCTAACGGTGCATTACCCTATCTTTATTAATGAGAAGATACTCTGCATTTTTATTTAAAAATAAGCAAGTTGACCTTAAGAAAACTGCAGTTCATTAGAATACACGGTGAGGAAAAAAAAAAAAAACCCTTATTAGTACCTGCCCAAAAAGCCTTGCCAAATAAGCAGCTTTGCATGGGCTGTGGCTGACACCTACTGGTAAGCATCACTGAATTGCTTCCTACTAAACTATTTAAAAATTGTTTCCTAAATTAAGCCAAAATTCTCTTCACTAAATCCCACATTACACTTCACTAAATAATTGTTCTTTACAAATAATGTAAAAGTAAACTTCAGCAAGCACAGTGAAACATAAAATGTACCTCTGATTTTGAAACAATGCTTTACTATACCCTTTTAAGGAAAACTGCCAACCCCCTTAAATGGAAATGTTTTTCAATTGTGGGTCTTGGAACCAATACCTCAAATATGTTGCAAACACTATGTTCAGTGATGTTCTCTGATGGGCACCGTGCACCACCCACTTCTTTTTTCTCCTCCTTCTGGGCACCTGGTAGGATTGCATTTTTCTCTTCAAGCTGATAGCTAAATGACTTACTTTGGTCTGTGAAATTATGTTGAAGTGGTAGCCTTAAAGAGGCTGAACTATAACAACTAAAATGCACTTAATTCATGACTTTGAAAGGTGTTGTTACAAAAACTAGAAAGCTTAGTGAGTCTGTTGTGCTGGTCTATGAGTGAAATTTTTTTTTTTTTCCTTCAGTGCCAAAACTTAATAAACTTTCTTTAGTTAAAAAAAAATAAAAGTTTAAGGTGAAATACAAAAAGTTACATAAAAGTTCATAAAGTTCATAGTGACCACATGATGGAAGCTTTGTCAGCCTTCCTCCCTGACTGTGGACACCATAACCCAGAGTCCCCAAGCAATATGAGAGTCATACAGTGTGAGTAAAAGAAATAATTGTGCTGTTAAAAACCACTAGGATTCAGGTTCAGCAAAACCTGCTCCATTCTGACCTCTAAAAACACATTTAAAAGAAGTCATGAATTAAATGTATTTTAGTTCTTACAGCATTTATAAAAAGTCAAATGAAGCTGGACCTCTACCTCACACTATATACAAAAATTAATTTAAAATGGATCAGCGACTTAAATATAACTGCTAAAACCATAAAACTCACAGAAAAAAATAGAGGGGTAAATCTTTATCATTGTGGATTTGGCAATGGATTCATAGATAGGACACCAAAAGAATAAGGAACAACAGAAAAAATAGATACAATGGACTTCACCAAAATTAAAAAACTTTTGTGCATCAAAGGATATTATAAGAAAGTGAATTACAAGAAAGTGAAGACAATATTTAAAACAGGAGAAAATATTTATGAATCTATGTATCTGTTCAAGGTCTAGCATCCAGAATATATAAAGAACTCTTACCAAAAACCCCCAAACAACCCAATTTGAAAATGGGCAAAGGATGTGAATATTCTCTAAATATATACAGATGGCCAAAAAGCACATGAAGAGATGCTCAACATCATTAGCATCAGGGAAATGCAAATCCAAACCACAATGCAGCATCATCTCACACCTACCTACTTCAACCCACTGTAATAATATTTTAAAAACTGGAAAAGAACAGCTGTTGGTGAAGATATGGAGAAATTTGGAACCCTTGTACCTTGCTGGTAAAGTGGTTCAGCAGTTCCTCAAAAAATTAGAGTTACCGTATGACCCCACAATTCCACACCTATGTATATACCCAAAAGAATTAAAAACAGGTACTCAAACATGTAATTGTAATCCATATTCATAGCTGTGCTGTTCACAACGGCAAAAAGGCTGAAATAACCCAAAAGTCCATCAGTGGATGAATGGGTAAATAAATTGTGGTATGCGCACACAATGGGCACTTACTGAGCCATAAAAAGTACTGAATGACTGATACACACTACAACTTGGATGAACCCTGAGAACACCTTGCTAAGTGAAAAGCCGCCAGACACAAAAGGTCACATATTGAGGAATCGGGTTAAGATGGCGGAGGAGTAGGGGACCCTTTTTCAGCCGGTCCCCTGAGTTAAGCTGGATAGGTACCAGACCAGCAGGAATATCCACGGAATCAGCCTGAGACGCAGGAAGATACATCTGGATCTCTACAAATGAACATCTCCAGCGCTGAGTATCGAGGTACGAAGCGGGGAGCCGTGAAACCGCGCACAGATATCGGAAGCTAAACAGAAGGGGGAGGGAGCCGCCGTGTCAGGGCGCCGGGAAGCGGTAGCCACCTGCAAGGGGGAGCGGACAGACCGCGGACCCGCACGCTTGAGACAGCAGGCTGAGAAGGGAGCTCCGGGAGCGCACGCGGGACGGCTGGCGGTTGGCGGGCCACCTGCACGGGGGAGCAGGCGGACTCGCGGACGGCACCCGCGAGACAACAGACTTAGAACGCGAGCTCCAGGAGCGCGCGCGCAGGGCGGCTGGCGGGCCACCTGCACCGGGGAGCGGGCGGACCGCGGACCCGCACTCTGGAAACGGCAGACTGAGTCCGTGAGCCGGGAGCGTGCACCACCAAGCATCTCACGGAGCTCCGGAGCTCCGGTGTGCTCACTGGATCGAGGCTGAGACCGGGAGCTCCGGGAGCGTCCGCGGGGCGGCTGGCGGCTGGAGGGCCACCTGCACGGGGGAGCAGGCGGACTCGCGGTCAGCACCCGTGAGACACCAGACTGAGACGGGGAGCTCCGGGAGCCCGCGCGGGGCGGCTGGCGGCGGGCGGGGTTGGAAACACAAAGGACAGAGACGTGCCGGCCCTGGAAGTGAGGGCTGGGACGCCGGGTGTGGGGCGCACAGCCCGGGATGCTGCAGGGTTGAGCAGCACCAACAGAAACAGAGTTAAAGTGGCCAGAACATCAGTGGAGAACGATCCGCGATCCCTCTGTTCTGAGACAGAGGCTGAATTTCAGCCGCTGCTGCTCTCTCAGAAGAGGCATAGCAAACCGCCAGGGAAAGCCGCCAGAGAACAAAAGCCCGGAAATACCGGCTCACAGGGTGCCCATCCCCATCCCCCCTCGCAAGGGACACAGAGACTCTACCCAAACAGGGTTTTCTGAGTACCGGCAGGCAGGCCCCTCCCCCAGAAGGCAGGCTGAAAAATCAAGAAGCCCACAACCCGGAGCGCCTGAGTGGCGCAGTCACCAAGCACCTGTCTTCGGATTAGGGTGTGATCACAACGCTCCGTAAGGAGTCCCTCATCGGGCTTCTCCACCGGGAACCTGCTTCTTCCTCTCCCACTCCTCTGCTTGGGTTCCCTTTCTTGCTGACTGTCTCTCTCTCTCTCAAATAAATAAATAAACTCTTTAAGGAAGAAGCCCACATCCCTAAGATCTCTATAAAACAAGGGCGCACGGCCTGGGTCCCAGTCAACACTTGGGCTCTGGACAACCCTGCAATCTCTCTTCATCAGAATGACGAGAAGGAGAAGTCCCCCCCAGCAAAGAAAAGATAATGAGTCTGTGGCCTCTGCCACAGAATTGGCCTCGGCCACAGAATTAATACATATGGATGTATCCCAATTATCAGAAATGGAATTCAGAGCAACAATGGTCAAGATGATGAGTAAACTTGAAAAAAGCATCAGAGAAAGCGTTGCTGAGAATATAGAATCCCTAAGGGCAGAAATGAGAGCGAATCTGACAGAAATTAAAAATTCTATGGGCCAAATACAGTCAAAACTAGAGGCTCTGACGGCCAGGGTCACCGAGGCAGAGGAACGCGTTAGCGAATTGGAGGATGGGTTAGTAGAAGAAAAAACGAAAATAGAAGCTGGTCTTAAAAAAATCCACGCCCACGAATGTAGATTACGGGAGATTACTGACTCTATGAAACGATCCAATGTCAGAATCATCGGCATCCCTGAAGGGGTGGAGAAAAACAGAGGTCTAGAAGAGATATTTGAACAAATTGTAGCTGAAAACTTCCCTAATCTAGCAAGGGAAACAAGCATTCGTGTCCAAGAGGCAGAGAGGACCCCATCCAAGCTCAACCAGGACAAACCTACGCCACGGCATGTCATAGTGCAATTCGCAAATATTAGATCCAAGGATACAGTATTGAAAGCGGCCAGGGCAAAGAAATTTCTCACGTACCAAGGCAAAGGTATCAGGATTACGTCAGACCTGTCTACAGAGACCTGGAATGAGAGAAAGGCTTGGGGGGGCATTTTTAAAGCTCTTTCAGAGAAAAACATGCAGCCAAGGATCCTTTATCCAGCAAAGCTGTCATTCAGAATTGATGGAGAAATAAAGACGTTCCAAAATCGCCAATCATTAACCAATTTCGTAACCACGAAACCAGCCCTACAGGAGATATTAAGGGGGGCTCTATAAAGGTAAAAAGGCCCCAAGAGTGATACAGAGCAGCAAGTCACAACCGATACAAAGACTTTAAAGAGAAATGGCATCATTAAAATCATATCTGTCAATAATCTCTATCAATCTAAATGGCTTAAACTCTCCCATAAAACGCCACAGGGTTGCAGATTGGATAAAAAGACATGACCCATCCATTTGCTGTCTACAAGAGACTCATTTTGAACCCAAAGATGCATTCAGACTTAGAGTAAGGGGATGGAGTACCATCTTCCACGCAAATGGACCTCAAAAGAAAGCTGGAGTAGCAATTCTCATATCAGATAGACTGGATTTTAAACTAGAGGCCATAGAGAGAGATACAGAAGGGCACTATATTATTCTTAAAGGAAGTATTCAACAAGTGGATATGACAATTATTAATATATATGCCCCCAACAGGGGAGCAGCAAGATACACAAGCCAACTCTTAACCAAAATAAAGAGACATATAGATAAGAACACAGTAATAGTAGGGGACCTCAACACCCCACTATCAGAAATAGACAGAACACCCTGGCAAAAACTAAGCAAAGAATCAAAGGCTTTGAATGCCATACTCGACGAGTTGGACCTCATAGATATATATAGAACACTACACCCCAGAACCAAAGAATACTCATTCTATTCAAATGCCCATGGAACATTCTCAAGAATAGATCATGCTCTGGGACACAAAACAGGTCTCAGCCAATACCAAAAGATTGAAATTATCCCCTGCATATTCTCAGACCACAACGCTCTGAAATTGGAACTCAACCACAAGGAAAAACCTGGAAGAAACTCAAACACTTGGAGGCTAAGAACCATCCTGCTCAAGAATGACTCGATAAACCAGGAAATCAAAAAACAAATTAAACAATTTATGGAGACCAACGAGAATGAATACACAACGGTCCAAAACCTATGGGATACTGCAAAGGCAGTCCTAAGGGGGAAATACATAGCCATCCAAGCCTCACTCAAAAGAATAGAAAAATCTAAAATGCAGTTTCTATATTCTCACCTCAAGAAACTGGAACAGCAACAGAGGGACAGGCCTAACCCACTGACAAGGAAGGAGTTGACCAAGATTAGAGCAGAAATCAATGAATTAGAGACCAGAACCACAGTAGAGCAGATCAACAGGACTAGAAGCTGGTTCTTTGAGAGAATCCATAAAATTGATAGACCACTGGCAAAACTTGTCCAAAAACAAAGAGAAAGGACTGAGATTATTAAAATTATGACTGAAAAGGGAGAGGTCACGACCAGCACCATTGAAATTGCAAGGATTATTAGAAACTTTTATCAACAGCTATATGCCAAAAAACTAAACAATCTGGAAGAGATGGAGGCCTTCCTGGAAACCTATAAACTACCAAGACTGAAACAGGAAGAAATAGATTTCTTAAATAGGCCAATTAACTATGAAGAAATTGAGTCAGTGATAAACAACCTTCCAAATAATAAAACTCCAGGCCCAGACGGTTTTCCTGGGGAATTCTACCAAACATTCAAAGAAGAAATAATACCTATTCTCCTAAAGCTATTTCAAAAAATAGAAACAGAAGGAAAGCTACCAAACTCATTCTATGAGGCTAATATTACCTTGATCCCCAAACCAGGCAAAGACCCCCTCAAAAAGGAGAATTACAGACCGATTTCTCTAATGAATATGGATGCCAAAATCCTCAACAAGATCCTTGCTAATAGAATCCAACAGTACATTAAAAGGATTATCCATCATGACCAAGTGGGATTCATACCTGGGATGCAAGCATGGTTCAACACTCGCAAATCAATCAATGTGATACATCATATCAACAAGAAAAGACTCAAGAACCATATGATCCTCTCAATTGATGCAGAAAAAGCATTTGACAAAATACAGCATCCTTTCCTGATTAAAACCCTTCAGAGTGTAGGAATAGAGGGTACATTTCTCAATCTCATAAAAGCCATCTATGAAAAGCCTACTGCAAGCATTATTCTCAATGGGGAAAAGCTGGAAGCCTTTCCCTTAAGATCAGGAACACGACAAGGATGCCCACTCTCGCCACTATTATTCAACATAGTACTAGAAGTCCTTGCAACAGCAATCAGAAGACAAAAAGGGATCAAAGGTATCCAAATCGGCAAAGAAGAAGTCAAACTGTCTCTCTTTGCAGATGACATGATACTCTATATGGAAAACCCAAAGGAATCCACTCCCAAACTATTAGAAGTTATAGAACAATTCAGTAAGGTGGCAGGATACAAAATCAATGCCCAGAAATCAGTTGCATTTCTATACACGAATAACGAGACTGAAGAAAGAGAAATTAGGGAATCCATCCCATTTACAATAACACCAAAAACCATGCGTTACCTTGGAATTAACTTAACCAGAGACGTAAAGGACCTATATGCTAGAAACTATAGATCACTTTTGAAAGATATTGAGGAAGACATAAAAAGATGGAAAAATATTCCATGCTCATGGATTGGAAGAATTAACATAGTTAAAATGTCCATACTACCCAGAGCAATCTACACTTTCAATGCTATCCCGATCAAAATACCGAGGACATTTTTCAAAGAACTGGAACAAATAGTCCTTAAATTTGTATGGAACCAGAAAAGGCCCCGAATCTCCAAGGAACTGTTGAAAAGGAAAAACAAAGCTGGGGGCATCACAATGCCGGATTTCGAGCTGTACTACAAAGCTGTGATCACAAAGACAGCATGGTACTGGCACAAAAACAGACACATCGACCAATGGAACAGAATAGAGAACCCAGAAATGGACCCTCGGCTCTTTGGGCAACTAATCTTTGATAAAGCAGGAAAAAACATCCGGTGGAAAAAAGACAGTCTCTTCAATAAATGGTGCTGGGAAAATTGGACAGCTACATGCAAAAGAATGAAACTTGACCACTCTCTCACACCATACACAAAAATAAACTCCAAATGGATGAAAGACCTCAATGTGAGACAGGAATCCATCAAAATTCTAGAGGAGAACATAGGCAACAACTTCTATGACATCGGCCAGAGCAACCTTTTTCACGACACATCTCCAAAGGCAAGAGAAATAAAAGATAAAATGAACTTATGGGACTTTATCAGGATAAAGAGCTTCTGCACAGCCAAGGAAACAGTCAAAAAAACTAAGAGACAGCCCACGGAATGGGAGAATATATTTGCAAAGGACACCACAGATAAAGGACTGGTATCCAAGATCTACAAAGAACTTCTCAAACTCAATACACGAGAAACAAATAAACAAATCATAAAATGGGCAGAAGATATGAACAGACACTTTTCCAATGAAGACATACAAATGGCTAACAGACACATGAAAAAATGTTCAAAATCATTAGCCATCAGGGAAATTCAAATCAAAACCACACTGAGATACCACCTTACGCCAGTTAGAATGGCAAAGATAGACAAGGCAAGAAACAACAATTGTTGGAGAGGATGTGGAGAAAGGGGATCCCTCCTACATTGTTGGTGGGAATGCAAGTTGGTACAGCCACTCTGGAAAACAGTGTGGAGGTCCCTTAAAAAGTTAAAAATTGAACTACCCTATGACCCAGCCATTGCACTACTGGGTGTTTACCCCAAAGATACAGACGTAGTAAAGAGAAGGGCCATATGCACCCCAATGTTCATAGCTGCATTGTCCACAATAGCCAAATCATGGAAGGAGCCGAGATGCCCTTCAACAGATGACTGGATTAAGAAGCTGTGGTCCATATATACAATGGAATATTACTCAGCTATCAGAAAGAACGAATTCTCAACATTTGCTGCAACATGGACGGCACTGGAGGAGATAATGCTAAGTGAAATAAGTCAAGCAGAGAAAGACAATTATCATATGATTTCTCTCATCTATGGAACATAAGAACTAGGATGATCGGTAGGGGAAGAAAGGGATAAAGAAAAGGGGGGTAATCAGAAGGGGGAATGAAACATGAGAGACTATGGACTATGAGAAACAAACTGAAGACTTCAGAGGGGGGGGGGTGGGGGAATGGGATAGACTGGTGATGGGTAGTAAGGAGGGCACGTATTGCATGGTGCACTGGGTGTTATACGCAACTAATGAAGCATCAAACTTTACATCGGAATCTGGGGATGTACTGTATGGTGATTAACATAATATAATAAAATTAAATAAAAACAAAAAGGTCACATATTGAATAATCCCATTTAAATGAACGATCCAGAATAGATAAATCCATAAAGACGGAACACAGATTGGTGGTTACCAGGGCTGGGGTGTGGAGGGGAATGGGGAGAAGCTGCTTAATGAGTAAGGGGTTTTAGTTTGCAGTGATGGAAATGTTTGGAACTAGACAGAGGCAGTAGTCGTACAACACTGCGAATGTACTAAATACTAGTGAATTATTCACTCTAAAATGGTTAATTTAACATTAAGTTCATTGCACCTCAAAAATTATTGTTTTTAAAGATTTTATTTATCTGAGAGAGAGAGAGAGAGCACGATCAGGGGAAGGGGCAAAGGGAGAGAGAGAAGCAGACTCGGCGCTGAGCAGGGACCTTGATGTGGGGCTGGATCCTAGGACCCCAAGATCATGACCTGAGCTGAAGTCAGATAGTTAACCAACTGAACCACCCAGGTGCCCCTTTATTATTATGTTTTTAATTTAAAAAAAAGCTAATGAACTTTTGGTATTGAAGGGAAAGAAGCACTTCATTTACAAACCATCACATTATTCAACAAGCTTTCTAGTTGGATCAGTAATTTAATGTCACTGTTTCCAAGCAAGCGTACTGGCATGAGTTAAGTAGCAGGTGTCTATATGGGAACAACTAAGGTAGACCTCTTTTGCTGCCAACAGCATAACTCGTTCCTCCTCTTGTATTTCTCTTCCTCTTAATATTCATCATAGAACAGTATTTCTCCACAGAGGAGTCAGACATTAACTAGCAGGCTAATGGGAACAGACAAATAACCAGCACACCCTTTCCTCTTCCACAGTTGTACAAAGGCTTTCCGGAGCCCTGTTACCATTTGTTCCCTAATGTCCTTTACCATTTACCCACTTGTCTCCTGGTTCACTTCCTGTTAATTACTTTTCCTCTTTTTTAATTTCTCTCCAAATAAACTTTAAGTGCCCCAAAAAAGCATCTTTCTTGTCTTAAACGCTTGTCCTATTTCCTTGGTGTTTCCTGGAGGCAGAAAAACACAGATTCTCAATACTTGCATCTACCATTGTCACATCTCTGGTGGTTAAGTTAATTTCTTCTGAAATAAGCAGCACGAGCGAATCATATTACCTATGGCTTTCATTTGAATTATCCTATGAAGCATTATATACTTTTTTGGGGAGATGGGAAATGGGGGGGTAGAGAGGGAGAAGGGGGAGAGAAGAAATGTGCTCAAGAGCATTAACAGCTCACTAACCCCTCTTGCTAAGAGAAGACCACTCCTAGCAAGAGCTGTGCAATCACTGATAAGTACCACTGCAAGTTTATATATGTCTTATAAGCTACCACTGACACCGTTTTCCAGAAAAAAAATGTAAGTGACTATGCCGTGCAAATAATGGGTAATCTATTCATAAGCGAAAATCTAAAACATATGTCAGGGTTTTATGGGAAAATATTAATTTTGATTATTTGGAAATGCGAGCATAATATCTTTAGTTTTAATGTATCCAAAAGGAAAGCAATCAAAAATCTGCAGCAATTATCCAAATTTCTCGGAGTATCTCCTCCAAAATAATCACAGGTATTTTATGTCCCAAGTTCATTAAAACAAAAATTCCACTGGAAATTCATGGAATCCTTGAATACAAACAAAAATTCCACTGGAAATTCATGGAATCCTTGAATCCTTGAATTCATGGAATCCATGGAAAAATTCCACTGGAAATTCATGGAATCCTTGAATCCTTGAATACAAAAATTCCACTGGAAATTCATGGAATCCTTGAATACAAATTCATGGAATCCTTGAATACTAGAAATATTAACAAGGACAATTCAAAAGGGAAAGAAAGGGAAAAAATGAGGTAAAGAAAATTTTTCAAATACTCAAATTATTTTGTTTCTGAAGTTGTCTTTGAGGTGCCTAAAAAGAACCCTGAGATAATTTTTCTTCACTGCTTTGTACTACAAATATGTAGCACTAACTACAGTTGCAATTTGACTTTCATAACAAAAATGATAAAAATGACATTATTGATTTTTATTTTTTCTTTTTCAAGTTTTTAGTTAAATTCCAGTGAGTTAACATACACTGTAATATTAGTTTCAGGTCAGAATTCAGTGATTCATCACTTCCAAACAACAGCCAGTGCTCATCATAAGCTCCCTCCTTAACGCCCATCACCCATTCCATCCGTCCCCCTTGCCCACCTCTCCTCCAGCAACAGTCAGTTTGTTCTCTATAGTTAAGAGTCTGTTTTCTGCATTGCCTCTCTTTTCTCCCATGTTCATCTGTTTTCTTAAATTCCACATGAGTGAAATCACATGGTATTTGTCTTTCTCTGACTTATTTCATTTAGCAAAATACACTTTAGCTCCACCCGTGTCATTGCAAATGGCAAGATTTCATTCTTTTTGATGGCTGAGTAGTGTGTGTGTGTGGACATCTTCTTTATCCATGCATCAGTCAATGGACATTTGGGCATTATTGATTTTAATGTATTTTTTCTCTTCCTCAGTCAAACACACCACTGGTCCAATAGAACTTTCTACAATGAGAGAAATATCCCCTATCTTACACTGTCCGATATGGTGGCCATCAAGCATTTAAAATGTTATAATGTAATTTAATTTAAACATTAATAGCTACATGTACCTGGTAGCTATCAAATCAGTGCAGAATTTATATCTTGATACTACCAACTTTTCATGTAAACTCAGCCCTTTTAGATGTAAAACATGAAAAAGAGCTACTTAACTGTATGAAGGATAAATTTTTAAATTATTTTTCTTAGAAATGAAATATTTATTTAGCATTTATAGAGGCTAAAATTGTCATGTTCTTAAGAAATGAAAGTAAGAATATTTTAAGTATCTGCAAAACTGCAAAATTTTACTGCCAAAATGTAAAATCTCAAGACTGATATTTTTTACTTAGCAAACGAACCCATACAGAAAATACACTAAAAATTTTAAAGACTGTACATCCAGTACATTTACAAAACTGAAATACGCATTTGGATTGTGATAAAAATTTAATCACCAAGGAAGACATTTTTCAAAAGAAGAAAAACAAAAATTACTGAAATGCCTCTTCAAGTATTAATCTCACAATATTTGTTTAAAAATGCAAGTTACATAAATATCATAAACAAGGGTTGAAGGTTAGAGAATCATTTGCCCCTACTTTCTATTTTTTTGAAAACCTATTTAATACGCATCCAATAAGTACAATTTATGAATGGAATTCTCAAAGCAACAGGAAAGTACACACACAAAAAAGAATATTGAACACTTACTCCCATAAAGCCAGATGAAATTAAAAATTACACCTAGCATGAATAATTCTATAAGACTATGACATAATTGTTTATTGGGGGGCATATCTCAAGCTCAATGTATATGTCAAGTGCCTCACTTATATATGTATTTATTGATTGATTTGATGGGGCTAACATTTAGAAACTGGTATCTCATTTTTTTTTTAAAAGATTTTATTTATTCATTCGACAGATATAGCTAGCGAGAGAGGGAACACAGGGGGACTGGGAGAGGAAGAAGCAGGCTCCCAGTGGAGGAGCCTGATGTGGGGCTAGATCCCCCGGAGCCGAAGGCAGACGCTTAAGGACTGAGCCACCCAGGCGCCCCGGTATCTCTTTTTTTTTTTTAAGATTTTATTTTTATTTATTCGACAGAGATAGAGACAGCCAGCGAGAGAGGGAACACAAGCAGGGGGAGTGAGAGAGGAAGAAGCAGGCTCGTAGCAGAGGAGCCTGATGTGGGGCTCGATCCCATAACGCTGGGATCACGCCCTGAGCTGAAGGCAGACGCTTAACCGCTGTGCCACCCAGGCGCCCCCTGGTATCTCATTTTTAATGCATGGGTGCCTCATTTTAGTATAGTGAATGTTTGAAAATAAATTTCAACATACATAGCAATGGTTTTTGAGCCTTCTACTTGCAAAGTGCACAAGGATATGGTCTGGTGTAAGGCAAAGACCTCTATCCCTGCCACTTCTTCCTAAACCCTCTCTTCCTAACTCCCAAGGCAGAAACTAGGAGTCACAAAGAGTAGGCTAAATCATGTTCCCCATATTTTCTTTAAGAAACTATAGAATGATACATGTTTTAAAAATATTTCTATCAAGAAAAGTTACACAGTGGACCTCAGAGGTAAACCTCACAGAGGTAACTAGCAAAACTCACTTAACATGGAACATCTCATTGCTCCTCAGTGAATAAAGGCAGTTAAAAATTTAACGAGACGGTGATAGGCTAAAAGTGGGTCATCAATAAATACCTGCAGAATGAAAATGAAAGACTGACTAGATGACCAATTAGGAGACCTGGTATTTGCTCTAACTGGCAGTAAAAGTGACTTTGGACCCATCCATTAACCTTTTCAAAGCTTACTTTCCTCAAAAAGAAAAATTGTCTAAATTATCTATAAAGCTCCATCTAGCTTTGAAATTCTATGACTCAATAAACAGAATTAAGTTATAGGTCAAACACTCATTTTCCAAACTATTTCAAATACTTTGGTAACTATTTGACAGGGAACTACTGTCAAATAACCGGTAACAATGAGGGGAAAAATGATGAAATCTGAAAATCCAGTAGGAAAAGTAGCTTTGGTTTATAATAAAACTCATACTCTTCAGGTATATATGGATGACCGAGCCAGGATATATTTGTAATGAATGTTTTGCAGGACTATATCACATATTACACACAAGCATTAAAACATGAACAGAGCATCTGAATGCTTTACCACATGACATACCATTTCCACACATTCAATTTAAGAAATGATAAAAATGCAGGGCACCTAGATGGCTCAGTCAGTTAAGCATCAGACTCTTGATTTTAGTTCAGGTCATGATGTCAGGGTTGAGAGATTAACCCCTACATTGAGCTCCGTGCTCAGCAGGGTGTCTGCTTGAGATCCTCTCCCTCCTCCCTCTCTCTCAAATAAATAATTAAATCTTGGAAAAGAAAGAAAAGAAAAGAAAAAAGGAAAGGAAAGGAAAGGAAAGGAAAGGAAAGGAAAGGAAAGGAAAGAAAAGAAAAGGAAAGAAAAGAAAAGGAAAGAAAAGAAAAAAGAAAAGAAAAGAAAAGAAAAAAAGAAAAGAAAAAAGAAAAGAAAAAGAAAAGAGGAAAGAAAGAAAAGAAAGGAGAGAGAGAGGAAAAGAGGGAAAGAAGGAAGGAAGGAAAGAAAAGAAAGAAAGAAAAAGAAAGAAAGAAAGAAAGAAAGAAAGAAAGAAAGAAAGAAAGAAAGAAAAAGAAAGAAGAAAGAAAAAACTAAGATGCTTTTAAATAGAACTAGCTCAAGGACAGAGAAATTACAATGATTATGGAGGCCCTGCACCCCAGCAGTGGTTGAGGCTGGAAGGGTCCAACAAATTACAGAAAAACAAGGAGGCCCTTAAGTTGGAATTCAAAGTGAACCAAACAAAAACAAAACTTAATTCTCTCTCCCAAATTTTTCTGCCACACTTGATGGCAGGATGCTCTTTTACCATCTCCTTACTGTTTTCCCTTCAAGATGTTCTGATGTTCATTTAATCCAGATCCTACTCTTACCAAATTCCAACAGGGTGGAGGGCACGGCTATGTAACTTTCCCAGACATCGACCCCTTTCACCCTCAACCCAGCCACCAGCTGCAGGAGCCACCAATGTCAATATAACATGAGGGAAGGCATCACCATTGTTGTAAATCAAAATATCTAGACTCACTGATTAATACAACTTGAGAGCTGGCTAAGATCTTAGTGGTACTATACTCCAACAATCTCATTTTTAGGGTTTTTAAGATTTTATTCATTTGGGGGGGAGGGAGTACAAGAGCGGGAGGGGGAGGGGCAGAGGGAAAGGGAACACAGACTCACCTCTGAGCAGGGTAAGCTCGATCCCAGGGTCCTGGGATCACGACCTGAGGTGAAGGCAGATGCTCGACCGAGTGAGCCACCCAGGCACCCCCAATAATCTCATTTTAATTGATTTTTAATTGTAAAAATAAGTATTTAGTGAAAAAAATTAAACCCAAACTTAATAGAACCTTTCCTTTTTACTCTACATACTTAAGTAAGGCTCTTTCTCTTCCAGCTCCTACTCCCACTCTCTTGCCTGCCCCCCATGCACAGCTACAATCACTATTAAGTTTGATCTATGCCCTTTCTAATGCCTTAGTTTATTGCCTATAAAGTAGGGATAATAACAGTGCCTACTTCACAGCATTGTCTTGAGGATTAATTAACTTAATACATGTAAATTACTTAAGACAGTGCCTGGAACTTACTAAAGACTCAAATGATATTAGATCATTTTATTGGATTTTAACCAATCCCATATTGATGAACATTTAGGTTTTCACAATTTTTCATTCTATCCAATGCTGTGATGAACATTCTGGTTCACTTGACGTTTGTTCCATTGTGTAAATTCTTAGAAGTGAAAAATGCTGATTCAAATGCATACTTATGCAAAATGCTGTCAGATGTGGTCAAACCACCCACCAAAAATATTCAGCCAATTCCACTCCATCTGATAGTGTGTGAGAACACCTTCTTAGTATTTTCAACACTAGATGCTAGTTTTTCCCATCTAAAGGGAAAGGATGATTAATGTTTTACCTTTTATTGGAAATTAAACATCTTTTTGTGCTTTGACTATCTGTATTCTTTTATGATTTGCATGTTTATATTTTATAGGGAAGGTCAAGAATGTCTTCTCCTGGGTCAACAGGAAAGGAAACCCTTCTGAGCCTTATATCCATCCCAATTCAGGAATATGAACAGACCTCTTCTTCCCTTCAATCCCAGCAGGATATCACTTTTAAGTTAAATTCTCTCTTGTTGCATAGATTAATTGATTAATCAAGATCCATCTGCTTTTATTGCTCAGACTTAAGCCAAACTCCCCTCTTTCATTAAAATTTAGATGTCTCTTTCTTGTCCATTCATATTTATAAATAAAACTGGCAACTGGTGAGAGTTCCATTAGTATTTGGGTAGGTTACCCTTTCATGTCCCCACGAAAACCTCCCGCCTGCTATTCTCATTAAGAGAAGTTGGCAAATCCATTAAGTGATTTTTGCTTCCACACTGAGATTTCTTTTTTTCCCCCTCAAGTCTCTTGTGGCCTCTTATTTTATAAATGGAAAAAACTGAAGTCTGAAGAGGTGAAGCACGTAGAATCCGGGGGTCTGTTATCTCCTAATGTTAGGTTTTGCTACCAAACACTGAAACACCCCCTTCTTGGACTGCAGTCCTCAAATGTTTCCACTGCTAATTCCTTCCCTTCATGAACTTCCAGGTTAGGAGTCAGAGCTGGTGGTTGCTGCTTCCAAGCTATATTTCAACAATTAGAAAGACTCCAGCTTCTTCTGGTGGGGGAACTGATGAGGGGACAGGGGTAGGCTTCACCTCCGCCTCCTCCATCCTGCACACTCATACCCGGCCTTCACCTGAAACTTCTCCACAACTGAAGTCTCTCTCCACAACCACATGTCCCATCCCCCCAGATGGCTTACTCAGCCATGCCCAATAAAATTCTTCAACGTCAGTGGGTCCTTTGGCCCCTCTCCATTCTCCCTGTTCATCCACGCCTCCTTTCTTTCTTTGCCTCCAATCCAGCTCACACTCCATATCCCATCCTCCACGTCCCTAAACACTCCTGCCAAATTCCTAAACCTCCTTAGTCCCTCTGTGCTCGTGTTGTATCCACCTGGAAAAAACCTAAGCCTACAGGAATGCAACAGTCCACCTGGTTCATACCTCAGACAGTTGGGTACTGCAGGAGAAAATCCCCTAAATAAGCAGATGGTTCCACCCATAAGCCTAGCAACCGACAGCTTGCTGACTAATGGCAACAATCCTACCACCTTTCTTTAGCCAAACTGCCATGTGATTCTTCACAACAATCATTTCAAACCTGCATTCTCTACAAATCTTCAGTCCCCAAGCGTATGGCCTTGCCGGGCAGAATGTAGAATTCTCATGTCAGCTGTGCTGAGTTAGTGGCTTTCTAATCCACTCTGTGGTTTCCGAGACAATCCACACAGCTCCTTGGAAGGGAAGGAGGTATGGACTGAGCAAGACTCTCGCCTATCCTGTCCCCTAAATAAGAATAATTTCAGTTCTATTTTATTTTGTCAACTTTCTGAATAAACGGTTCTGCTAAAAGGAGTCTGAAAACATTTACTAGATCAACACATCCCACCCACGTCAGGGTTGGTGTAGAGAGCACCAATATACAAAGCAAAGAGAAAGAGAGCTGCTCTGGCTAAAGTGGAGACACCCTACTGCTCCATCTCCCCATTATTCTCCACCTCAGCCCTATTCAGGAACCCTCAGGATCTGAAGAACACATTAAAAAAAAAAAAACAAAAAAACCCCACTGCTCTACGCAAAACGGGGGCCTGTACTTGTCCCCTGAACTTTCTGCCACTGAATCTTAGTTCATACTTTCCCTTCAGCTTGGGATGTCAACAAATGAAAATTCCATCAGAATTCCATAAGAATTTGTTCCAAGTCAGTGCCTTGAAGAGTACTGGATACACAGTAAATACTCAATAAATACATGTTGAATAGGTACTTTTCCTCCTAAAATCCTGCCAGTGTCATTCCTCAGTGTCAATGCAAACAGCACCTTCTTCAAAAAATCTTCTACAATCCTGCTACATAGAATCAGATCATGTGTTCTATAAACCTTGGGCAGTACGCTAGACCTAGGGATACAGAATTTAAGACAGAATCCCTGACCTCAAAGGCTCTCAGTCTGGAACTCTTATACCTGTATTAATAGTCCTTATCTTAATCTACTTTATATTCATTTATTTATTCATTCAACAACTATGTGAATACCTATCACCTGACAAACACAGAACCTATATCTCCTATTCTAATTATCTTCTAACTTCCACAAAGGTGAGACTTCACAATTCTTAAACTGCATTTAAAATAATTATAGACAAATTCTTTAAAAACACTTTCTAAGATAAATGTTAGGAAACAAAATCACGTTTCCTAACTACTACTTAATCACCTATCAGTAACATAACTAAATTTCTATGTAAGTTGACTCATGTTAAAAAAGTTTTAAGGGGCGCCTGAGTGGCTCAGTCAGTTAAGCAGATGCCTGGGTCTCAGGGTCCTGGGATCGAGCCCCGCATCAGGCTCCCTGCTCAGTGGGGAGTCTGCTTCTCCCTCTGCCCCTCACCCTGCTCTCAAGCTCTCTCTCACTCTCTCTCAAATAAATAAAATCTTTTTAAAAAAGTTTTAAGATTTCTCAGTTATACAAATAAATGGTAATATTACATAATGAAATACAGTTGACCTTTGAATTAACACAGATTTGTAATACATGGGTCCACTAATAACATGGATGTTTTCCATACAGTGTAATTGCAACTGTATTTTTTCTTATGATTTTTTTAAGATTATTTATTTATTTAATTAATTTACTTATTTGAGACAGAGAGAGTGCATGAGAGCACATGGGGTAGAGGGGAGGAGCAGAGGGAGAGAATCTCAAGCAGACTCCCTGCTGAGCATGGAGCCCACATGGGTCTTGATCCCATGACACTGAGATCTTGACCTGAGTTGAATTCAAGAATCAGATGCTCAACTCACTGAGCCATCCAGGTGCCCCTTTAATAACATTTTCTTTTCTCTAGCTTACTTTATTGTAAGTATACAGTATAATACATATAACAAGCAAACTATGTGTTAACTGTTTATGTTATCAGGAAGGCTCCTGGTCAACAGGCTATTAGTAGTTAAGTTTTGGGGGAGTCAAAAGTTATACGTGGATTTTCGACTGAGGAGGGGGTTGGCACCCCTAACCTGGCCTGTTCAAGGGTCAATTATACTGATAAAAAGTACTTTAAAATGGGGTGCCTGGGTGGCACAGTTGGTTAAGCATCTGACTCATGGTTTCAGCTCGACCTGTGGTCTCAGGGTCATGGGATCAAGCCCTGCATCTCGCTCACGCTCAGCCTACTTCAGATTTTTTCTCCCTCTCTACCCTTCCCACGTGTGCTCGGTCTCTCTAAAATAAATAAATCTTTTTTTTTTAAGTACTTTAAAATGTAAAATGTGCCTACCATTGATCCATTAATTCTACTTTTAAGACTTGATCCTATACACAAACACACATGCACATATAAGGATGTATACGTATCTCCCGGCCTTGAGGTTAGTGGAATGAGAATACCACGAAGTAAAAAGAGAAATCCGCAAAGAAATACGTGTAGTATGATTCTATTTTGCTGCTTAAAGGGGGGGATAAAGTACATAATTACATAAATCCAAGCAAAGCAGAAGGACACAACCAAACTACTAACATTGGTTACTCCACAGTATAAAACTGGATGAAGAGACAACTACTTTCTGTATCTTCCTCTATGTTCACTGATACTATGTATCATTTTTTTATTTAAAATATGAGAAGTTTGGTCTTTTAAAAGTATAAAAAAGGCTTTTGTTGTGTTTTAGTTTTAACACAGCATTCCCCAAATTCAGAGTATTTAACATACAATCATCATGCAAAATATAATGTGCCACACCAAGCACCTGATGAGGGAAAGGAAGAAGGGCAGAGGCGGTGCATTAGTGACTTCTCTTTTCACAGAAAGCCTTCATAGAGTGAGGGGGTGGGGACAGAAAGGAGGGGGAATGTTGAGGAGAAAGGATTTAAACACAATAAAACAATGTTAATAAATAAATAATAAAACAATGTGAAAATGGAAATTATTGCCAGATTCCCAAGCTTTCTTAAAAAAAAAAAGGCCTATTAACCCATAATGGTGTTAAGATACCATCTGTGTCCAATAACATGTTTTGTTTTGTTTTTCCTTTGGACAGTATCATCGTTGTAAGTCAAATTCCACAAACCAAATCTTCTTTAGGAAATACACTTTATCAATAACACCAGCAAACATTCTAAAAGCCTGAAGTCACAAGTTTAGAGCCCTCTAGGATAAGGATTACTTCATCCACTTTCGAAACCTGTGTGGTAAGCCATTCCTAGACTATACTGGGTATCAGTACCGTCAGGGAATGGGATGGCCCCTACAATTCCTACCACCCTGATATCTGTATAGCACTCTACAATTTAAAAGCTCTTTGATACACATGAATTAAATGTTCCAGCTCATTAAAAGGCATTCAAATAAAACACATACACCTATCATTGTAAACATATGCAACAATTTAATCTTTGATGAACAAAAGGCGGCAAACCGTGAACTTGAAACGTATGCTTATTTATAAGCCATGAATATTGGTTACAACTGTAGAGCAGATACCTAAATATTTTCATAAATTGAAAATGCAGCTGAGAAACTGCCACAAAACCAAAAGCTCACTGTAACCTTCATAAACGAAGGTCGATTTCTTTCAATAAACTCTACTCCAGTGGACTTTGACTAAGAGTTAAGAAGTAATCCACTCACAACTTTTCCTTTGTACATCAATAACAAACATGGGAAAATCTTGGCTATAATCCTTGACAAATTATTTACGCTTCTTCCTCAAAGGGGGGAAAAAACACTTGATAAATATTGTTCCACCTCATGCAATGACGATTTTGCAAAAAGGATTACTATAATTGTGTTATTAAAGTTTGATTAAGATAATTAAAATTTTAAAACTGAAAAATCTACTTTAAAAAAAACCTAACTAGACACTCAACATAATATATAAGCCAAAATGCCAAACACTAAAAATTAAAGACGTATTTCCATTTACTGTCAGATACAGCAAAGTTAAACAAATTTTATGTTTTCTACTCACTGGAGGTATTTTAGACAGATTAAACAAAACTTTTCCATGAAAACACTCCATTTAAATGAAGCCAGTAAGGCATACTTTCAGATATTTAGGATGGTCCAATATAGAGAAGGGAATGAAAAACAGGTCTGTTCACAAAGAAACAAGACATCATAAAGTGAGTAAGAATAAGAATTCAAGTGTAAGACTCAAACGAGGTTAAGTGATAACCAGAAAAGGCCACATAAAGCACATATATTGAAAACAGAGACCAAATTTTACAATAAGAATGGGAATAAGTAACCAGAGTAACACATTCTCTTGAAAAAATTTTTAAAGTTTTTTTTAATCTGATACGTAATATAACTTAATCTGACATGTAATAAAATATATAAATATATATGTAATATATGTGTGCTATATATATGTAATAAGATATATAATAAAGGCCTATATGTAATAAAAAAAACTAAGGTTATATAAGAACTGCTTATTCTTATAACACGAAGAGTGAATTAAATGTTGCTTCTGTGGCAAAAATGTTTTCAACAAACCGGATGATAGTCCAATCCGGCATCATTTGATTTCCACAGCGCAATCACAAAGGGTTTTTGGTTTGGGAGGATGTTTTTGTTATGTTTTTTTTCCCCAAAAGAAAGGCTACAGCAAGCTTCCCAAATGCCTATCTTAATATTTTAATCTTCAGATCATCTTTTTAAATGCCTCTAACTCAAGGTCATTCATCTTTGTTGGCCTTTCTCTTCTTTACTTTTTAAACTGGTCCATTGGATATGGTAACATTCCAAAAATCATCTAGGAAGCTTATCACATGAAGAAAGCAGAGACAGATGCACGGGCTAAGGGAAGTGGGGTTTTGGAACGGAGACTAATTCTATGAGCAGAACATTTAGCCACTATTTTGCTTTCCTATACAACTCTTCCTGCAACCCATACTGAAGAGACTTGGATAATGAATCCTCAGCTAATGAGAACCCCCTGTATTTGCATTTTTATTACCTGTTTATATAACAAGAGGGGTGTACATCTTGGTCTGAATATCTTAGGATATGTAAGCTATATCTTGGTTAGGCCCACATTATAAATGATTTTTTTCAAATGCAATATAATACTGTACCAAGGTTGTAAGGGAGTTCCTTTTCATATAGAGCCTCTCCAAGTACTGCAGTCCCTCATCTTTCAGTAACTCCAATGGAAAATGGTGCAGATTCCTATAATTTAAGAACAAATTCTTGTGCTTTTCCAGCCTTGCCACAGAGATCGTCTTACAGAGTTCAGATGCCATGACTGAACATATCCCATCAGGCACGCTGCAGCACTACATCTTGTCAAAATTGGTCCATTTCTAAAAAGAACAAGAAAATTGAGTAATTATGATACTGCTCACAAGCACTGCCAAATAAACCAGTTAGCACATACAGCTACTTGCAGACACTAAAAAGAGAATTACACGTTCAATCCCTGTATTTTTCTTTCCTAACAACTACATCTGTCACACATATTTAGATTAAAATGAGCAACTATTTATTAAAAATGCCCTCACTATTTAAGCTTACTTAGCACTTAGCAGCAACAGTCCAAACTGAAAAAAAAAGCTCTTGAACTTGAGACAGGAATGCCTAACAGGACAGAGACCAGTTTTATAACCTGCAATCAAAGAAAGCTGAAAAATGCAAACCCATTTCCTTCTTGAACTACCTTATTTGATGTTTAGCTTGAGGTATTTCAAAAATATTGATAAACATATAAAATATGTCTAGATCACTGACAGCGTCATTTTCTTCATTTCTTACTATCTATAGAATATTGTCCTATATTGTAATTTTCTCTTATCTTTTTATATTTTTCTTTCTTCTTAGCTTTGTAGATTATCAGAAGTAGTAAAAAAGCATGTCCAGGAATATACAGTTTTATTATTTCTATGAAAGAAGAAATACTGACCAGGAAATAAGTCTGTATTATTTTATTACAAACTTTCCGGGCCTCAGTTGCCTAACATAAAAAAAAATGGAGACAGCAATTTATTGGTAAAGGCCAGAACCCAGAACAGATTAAATTCCCTTCTAGCTCTGAAAGGGACAGGATAGGAAGAGAAATAACATTTGTCATCTTATCAACTAGGCACAAAGCAGAAACAAACTTCATTCACAATCACTTAACATAAGAAGAAACAAACTCAGAGCTTCAATAACTTGTCCAAGGTCAAACAGCTCATAAGAGGTAAAAGCGTGAGACTATGGACTCTGAGAAATTAACTGAAGGCTTCAGAGGGGACGGGGTGGGGGAATGGGATAGGCTGGTGATGGGTAGTAAGGAGGGCACGTATTGCATGGTGCACTGGGTGTTATACGCAACTAATGAATCATCGAACTTTACATCAAAAACCAGGGATGTACCATATGGTGACTAACATAATATAATAAAAAATATTATTATAATAAAAAATATATATAAAAAATATTTTTAAAAAAAGAGAGAGAGATAAAAGCAAGGATTTTTTCCCCCTTGGGGTAGAGAAGAGGCTGTCCAGTGGATTTTAAAGCCTGGGTTCTTTACATACACAGACTCACAGGACTCCACAGGATACTTAGGAAATGTGAAAACACTAAAAAAGTTGAGCTTTGTTCAAAGATTCTACTCTCATTTTCCCAGGCATCCGTTCTCAAACTCCCCAACAGAAAGTACCTTTCCAAGAAAATTTTTTTTCTTAAGAAAAACTATTTTCACTGGGAATTAACACCAAGTTAGTGCAAAATGTAGTAACAAGCTTTTGATAAGCAGTTTTGACAACTTTTTTTGGTTATTTTCTATTATTCTCAAACTCAA
This sequence comes from Ailuropoda melanoleuca, assembly GCF_002007445.2. Lineage (NCBI taxonomy): Eukaryota > Metazoa > Chordata > Mammalia > Carnivora > Ursidae > Ailuropoda > Ailuropoda melanoleuca. The sequence continues at coordinate 17,207,686 of NC_048226.1, read as the reverse complement.
CTCCTAGCTAGTAAGAAAGCACTTGCCATTTTATCTAAAAGAGACGACATGGAATGGTCAATAATATCCCCAATGCAACATGAGAATTCAAAACCTTCCCATACTGATTCTGCCTATACACCTACCTGTTTTTATGAGACATATGTGCCTTTGAACAACATAATCTTTCTACATCTTAATTCTCTCACCTGGAAAGCAAGGGGGAACTAAACTAGAAATAACATTGATGATTCTGTATGGAAAGAGAAGTTTCCTGGGTTACAATTCACTGAAGTGAATTGTTCAAATTGCTTCAAAACTTAAAGCAGGTCAGAAGTCTCACAAGTGCCTCAAACTTAACACATTTTGATTTGCATCACCCACCCAAATTCTCCCCAGTGTTTCTCATCTCAATTAATGGCACACACGTCTATCCACCTAGCTGCATAAGCCAGAGAGCTGGAAGTCATGAATGATTCCATCCTGTCATTCACCTGCCCCCTCCAATTTATCTTAAAGCTGGTGGTTTCCATCTCCGATCCACACCTCTCCACCAGCCAAAACCAAAAGCCACTGTCATCTCCTGCCTGGCCATCTGTATGACTGGTCTCCCTTTGTCCACCCTAGTCACTAAACATGTTAAATCACTTAGCAGGGAGGCTTTAAAATGTAAATGTAAATGTAAATCCCACGTAAATGTAAAATGTAAATCCCATACCTCTCTTGGGTAAACTCACTCCCTAGCGCACACGTATCAACTAAATACAGCCTTCAAAAGCTTTTTTTAGAAAATCACTCTTATCAGGCACTGAGGGCTCCTCACAATCTGGCCCGATGCGCCTCTCCAGCCTTATCGGGCAGCACCCTCCCTGACTTCTCAACAAGCTCCTGGGCTTTTCTAGTCCTTTTTTTTTTTTTTTCCCAGTCTCTTTCAAGAGCCAAACTCTTCACCCCACTTGCTGCTCTCCTTTTAGCCTGGAAAGCACTGTCCAGTCAACTTTGAGTTTCAAAATAAAAATCACTTCCCTATCCAAAACTATTCTCCTGTTATTCTTTCAGAGAAACCCATTTCTTCTATGTGTAGGACTCCTCCCATCCTGCAATCTAAGTATTTATTGGTGTACTTGTCTATTGTCAATCTAGCCAAGAGACTGTAAGTTCCTGAGGGCAGAGATCTTCCTTTCTTCACTCCTGTGTGCGTGCCTGTGCAGAATACCTAACACAAAGCAGGCCCTCAAACAGCTGATGAGTGGGATGGAAGCAGGACATGGAAATACTGCAAGGTAGATATTTTTCACTCTGTAATCTATGGTCATCTGGTAGATACCATATCCCAAGTGCTTGCTGTATGCCATAAAGATCCCTAATCCGTACAACTCTGCATTGCGATAGACATTATTTAGCTGGTTTTATAGATAAGGAAGCAGTTTCTCAGAGTGTAACTTGCCAGAATTCTAACCCAGGTGGACCAACTCCAAAGCTGGTGCCCTGCCTTACAATATAGACTTTCAGGCACTTCAATGGGGCCTGTGTTTCACCCGTATCATTTAAGCGGTAGGCAAGCTTATACAAATATAAGACTACAAAGCAAAACTAAATCCAAAATCCACATTCATTGATGGAAGATCCAGGAAGAGAATTTGGTGTAATCTAATTGTTTTCCTACTGAATCCTGAGGGCGGGGAATGGGCTGCCTCCAAAACATCATTACACCCTGTTAAAATGCATCAGGCCACAAAGGCAGTTTGGGAGATAAAATCTACACAAATGAAATCTGAAAGCTGCCAATAACAAACAATGCTAATGGTTTTCCAAAACACATTCATTGGCAATATACAGCCTTTACCAGGATGGGTAATTTTCTTACACAAACTCCCTTCACTACCTCTTATCTACAGTTAAATGCTATACTTAATAATATTAACTGAATATATTCAACTCCACCTCCGCAAGTTTTCTGACATGTAAACACCAAGCCACACTTTATTCTTGTTTCAAACAAATAAACCCTCCCACCTTAAGAAAATTCCACACATTTTAAGCAGATGTGTGTAAAAGGAAAGAAGACCCTCAAACTGACTTCCGTTTTTAATTCTGTAAAATACCCACTCCAATTTCCTAATATTGGAGATTAGAGAATTAGAAATTGTATATTAAAAACATTTGTAAAAGGTTGTTTTCTCAGTCGTAGGCAAAACACCTGCCGCTTCGCCCGAGTTAACCAAACACTAAGGTCGTTACTGTTTGGAAGCAGCGAGCCCAGTCGCAGGGATTTCACAGACCCGGTATCGGGATTCTCCGGCCACGAAGGGCGGGGAGGGCCCGGCAGCTATGGCGACCCGAGGCCGGGACGGGCCCGCTCGGGCCAGGGACCACTCGCCGCTGCTCGGACGCTTCTGCCGGACCCGGCACGCTGGCCGGGAGTCTGGCCAGGAGGCCCTTAGCCACGCGAGCCACCCGACGCGACAGGCAGCCGCACTCACCTCGGCGCCGGCAGAGCCAGCGCTCCGAGCGCAGGCGGCGCTGGACAGCAAGCCGAGGGTCCGCGGGAGGGGCGGGGTGTCGGGGGGCGGGGCGAGGAGCGAACGCCGAGGGGCGGGGCGGGACGGGGCGGAACCCGCACAACAGAGAGTGGGGGAAGAGGGAGCTGTGGAGAGAAAGACGGAGCATCGCGATAATTTCTCCCTGTTCTCGCGGTTTCAAAACTGCATGGGCGAGAAGTTCGTTTGCTCAGTGATGTGCCTATTGGCCAAGAGCGCAGCTTCAGACTGGCCCCGCCCACCGTTCAATATTGGCTTCCGGCTCCAGATGGAGTTTTGTTGTGTTGAGATCTTTTTTTTGCTCTGGTCTTTGAGGGGGTAGTTTAACCGCTGCAGCCTCAGGATTTGCCAATAACCGATGTATTCTTTCATTCATACATTCGTTCAGGCACTCCCGCTCTCATTCTTTGTATACATTGGGGAGTTACCGCAACAATAATAACACCCGAGTGCTTACTGTGTATCAGGCAGCGTTCTAAGAGCTCTGCACAATCTCACTAAACCCTCACGGCAATCTCGTGACATGTGTACTATTATTATACTCGCTTAACGAATGAAAAACTGAGGTTCGGTGGGTTTATGTAATACGGCCAAGGTTAATCGAGTGGTGACCTAAGCATGGGATTCAAGGGCTCACTGTGAGCGCTGACAACCTTGTTCCGAAGATGAGGCGGGTAATCTAGTCTCTACTCTTGAAATACCTGAGGTCTATTGTGAGAAACGATCGCTAAAAAGGACAATAACAGCTTAGTAAATTAAATATTATCGCAGTTCCTAGCATGACTGAGTAGGCCGTCAATAAATATTTCTTCAAGACGAAAATTCCTATGTCAGTGGAAAGAGACATCAAAGGAAAGGAAGAGAGCTTTATGCTGGTAAAAGAATGCCAAATATTGTTAGGGAAAATTTTAAAAACAATTTTATTTTTTAAATATTTTGTTTGTTCATATGGCAACTTTCTGAAATGAAGAGTTTTTAAAACTTCCTCTCATGAAACTGCTGTCTTTCATTGTTCTTAAAGCTTACTGTTGATTAATCTATTAGCGATTCATTGTCAAGCAACCTTGACTATATAACTAGTTTCGTGCTGGTTTAATTACTGTTAGAGATGAATAATCTAAAAAGCAGAGTTATACTAAATAAGAATAACACCTACTCCAAAACAAGATACAAGTTATAATGAAATACTCATTTCCTATTTATTAAACCTGGTCTTCAGAAGTTACTTAAGTATTGGCATGGGGAATGTCATATAATTTTTTTTTAAGATTTTATTTATTTATTTATTTGACAGAGATAGAGACAGCCAGCGAGAGAGGGAACACAAGCAGGGGGAGTGGGAGAGGAAGAAGCAGGCTCATAGCGGAGGAGCTTGATGTGGGGCTCGATCCCAGAACGCCGGGATCACGCCCTGAGCCGAAGGCAGACGCTCAACCGCTATGCCACCCAGGCGCCCCGTCATATAATTTTTTTAAAGATTTTATTTATTTATTTGACAGAGATAGAGACAGCCAGCGAGAGCAGGAACACAAACGGGGAGTGGGAGAGGAAGAAGCAGGCTCATAGCAGAGGAGTCTGAAGGGGGGGGGGGGATGTCATATAATTCTAAGTACCTTGATACACATTTCTAAATACCTAAGAATTTGTAGTACTTAAGAACTCTTTGCCAGGCTTACAATGAGGAAATCTACAGCTTGTGTAAAAACTAAAATAGGGTGTTAAGGATCAACCCAAATAAATAAGTCTTGCTCCTAATATTGGAAAGTGACCCCCAAAATCATTAACAACAGAACAAAATTTTTAAAGCAATCAGTGTTAGGCACGTAGTTTTCATTTCTTAAAAAAACGAAATATTTTAACGCACTAATTTAACATCCGATGTTTGATCATAAAAAATGAATCATCTCACACTAACTTCTACGCCCCTGAAATTGACACAAAAATAGCCAAGTGATTCTCTGTGTCAGAATGGCCATTTGATGTGTGTCGATTTTCACATCTTGAGTCAGTCAAAACACTCACTCAAAATTCTTTAAGCTAACGATTTTGCAATCTTTGACAAACTTTAACGTCAACAGGCAGCGATACCGCTTTAAGAAAATTCCAAGAAAAAAACAACAACCCCTTTTTAAAATTCCCACCTCTGGCTCCCCAGGATTGGGTTGCAAACTTCGACAAAATACTATTCTCCACTCCCTATTGGTGCATGCTCTATCATTCATTCTTCGCCTGGAGTTCTGTGAGGTACGAGGTTGCTTTACGGGAAAAGGCTGCAATAATTTAATCTGGAACTGCCCTGCTTTAGACTTTTTCATGGTTATTAATTTGTACAAAGAATCACAAACTGATACAGCGGGAACCAAGCTGGCAAATCAGGCTGCTGAGACAACTGTGTAATTCGCTGGGAAAAGAAACGGAGACCCTCTCCTGCGTACGGGGTAAATTGACAAAGGATTTTACGACACAGATTTTAGTTAAAACTTTTCCGGTTTTTCGATAGTTTTAAAGGAATAAGCGTCAAAGGAGAATTTAACTTACAGGCACAACCTAGGAAGGGCAGGAAGAGGAATTTTCAGGAAGTGTTTTTAGGGTGAGGTTGGAAAAATGTTACTTACAAATAATCAGTGGATTTTTGAATGGTAAAGGGAACAAGGTGATAGGAGTAATTTTAGATTATCACATACCCTAAAAAGTTGTGGTGGTTTGTTGTTGCTTTAATACGGATTTAAAGGGACACTTAGTGATATTACGGTAACTTTTAAGTGAAATGGGTTTTTTTGTATGTTATACCTAACATAATAGATAATTTGTCTATCAAAAGATATAAGAGAAAATTAGAATCCGCTTTGGATCCAAATTTTGTGTATATTTGTAGATTAGGAAATTCAGAGACAAATCTGCTAATGACCAAGGAAAACATAATACTGTTGTATGAAGCAGAATCAGTAGGTAATTAACATAAGGATAAATTCTCAAAAAGAAACCCAGCATTTATATTTTCAAAATGACATTTTCATTAAAACTAAAACATGAAAGTTCAGGAAAATATTGATAAACAAAATAACATATTTGAAATAGCAACATAATTTTTTTTTTTAGGGCTTGGCCCAATATATAATTCCAAAATACAGCATCTTAAAGATTCTTCATGTATTAAGTCAACTAATATACTTAGTGGCACATCTATATCTCTACAGGGCATAACTTATAGTAGGTATGCAATAAATATTTCTTGAATGGCTTCTGTTATATGGAGATATAAAATAATAAAATTAAGCCCCTCAAGAAGCTCATACTCTAGCTGGGGAAATGAGGCTCAAAACATTTAAGTCAAAACTTCTGGACAGTTCTTGATGCATAGATGCCTATTGTAGACCATCGGTGCTTCAAGAGCGTAGAGCTGTGTGAGCTGAAATACTCAGGGGGAGCTTCCCAATGAGCTTACGACCCAATTCAGTCCTGAGCAAGAGGCAAAATTTCAGTAGATCAAAAACAAAGGGAGGGGGCATCCCAGGTAGTGGATGAGTTTTAGCAAATGTGCGCAAGCATAAAGAGTAATTGGCTCGGACAGCAGCACAGGGTTCGTTTGGGGACTTTGATTTTGTTTTGTTTTTGTTTTAAAGCAAAAAAGGATGTAAGAAGTTGCATGAAGAGTCAAAATTGCCAGAATTAAGGGGTTTGGTCCTGGGTTTTCAGTAGGAGTGAGACCTAATGAAAGTAGTAATGGGAAAAGATTAAACTGATAATGTAAATTAAGGTGGTTCCAAGAACAGAGACTGGAAATTAAAGGATTAAATACTGTTAATAATGGAGTACAGATTGGTCGCAGCCTCGTAAGAGATTTTATCGAAGTAACTTCACTTTCCCATGGTGGACTAACAAATCTTAAGGCATTGCCTTTGTATTCTTCTAAAGTATTGAACTTATTTTTTTTTGTTTAGTGGTACAAATACAAATTTTACTAGGTGTGGTGGTAGTGCTGGTGCAATTAACACAGTAAACATGATTGTTACTCACCCTGAATCAGTTCTTGCTCCTTTTGCCTCAGGATTTAAGTGTGTTTCTTGGTTCTATTTAACTGAATTGAAGGAATTTCAACAACAACAACAACAAAAAGCAAAAAACAACAACAACAACAACAAAACCTTACGATTGAAGAACACCATGGAAGGATGGGAGGTGTTCTTACTTGGACTGTAGGCTTTCGCTTGACCTGTTTCTCTGAGATGAAACTAAATTGCATACACTCTGAGTTGCCACCATGTACCAGAAACTTCCTCAGTGTTGGGCAAGCAAAAGTGAATCAAGGATTAGCTCCCCCGCTAAAAAGCAGAGTGCTTCAGAGACGCCAAGCAGGGTGTTTGTCTCCTGCCTCAAAACTTGCTTCAAAGGATCCTAAGTTGCTGATCAGTGGTTCTTACTTAGGTAGACAGAGAAGGAGGAATCTCTGGTTCTGGCAAAGAACTTTGAGACAAGGTCCCCTGCTGCAGATGACTGATGTGGTGGGCTGCAACGCTCATCAAATCTACTTGAGTATCTCTTTACTCCCTGTATATCCTAGCCCTCTTTGCAGTGCAGGGGAAAAAATGAAATATTAGCACAGGAGGCCTGTGTCACTTCTGGCCAATGGTGGTGAAAAGTTCATCCACAGTTTTCCAATTTCTTGGCCTGCTGTGACTCCTCTTAAAGCTTGGTCAGCTTGGATCTCAGAGTCACTCTGTGAATCACACATTCCCACTCCCCAAGCCCCACTCTTAAACCAAGTGAGTCAGTAACATGAAGGAGTTAATATGTTACCTCATTTTAGCCCATCCAGTCCTGCCCACCTGTTAGCAGGTTTTCTTCTGGGGACATTGGCATTTATTTAAGTTTTCTTTAGTTAAAAAAAAAAAAAATTGCCCTAAGTAACTGACTTTCAGGTATCAGGTGTATAAGGTGTTTGGAGAGAAAAATCACACCAGGAAGATTGTTTAATTGTTCATCCAGTAAACATTTATTAAGGCTTAATAGGTGCCAGGCAGTAATATTTGATGTATCTATTCATAGAACCATAATATTAATTTAGGATTGGTTTTCAAGATTGGAGGGGCTCCTGGGTGGCACAGCGGTTAAGCGTCTGCCTTCGGCTCAGGGCGTGATCCCGGCGTTATGGGATCGAGCCCCACATCAGGCTCCTCCGCTATGAGCCTGCTTCTTCCTCTCCCACTCTCCCTCCTTGTGTTCCCTCTCTCGCTGGCTGTCTCTATCTCTGTCAAATAAATAAACAAAACCTTTAAAGAAAAAAAAAAAAGATTGGAGAGCCTCTGCCACATTATCTTTGGGAATTGGGGCTGACCTAACTTAGAAGAGCCTTGTAGGGGCACCTGGGTGGCTCAGTCAGTTAAGCACCTGCCTTAGTGAGCCCTGTGTGGGGCTCCCAGCTCAGCAGCTTGTCTGCTTCTCCTTCTCCCACTATTCATCCCCCCACCCTGCCATGCTCTCTCTCTCTCTCTCTCTCTCGCTCACTCTCTCTCTCAAATGAATAAAATCTTTAAGAAAAGTAATAAAATAAATAAAAAATGAGTAAATAAAAAGAAAATTCTTGTAGTCCCAGATACTTAAAAGCCAGAATTACACATAAAACTGCAATGTGGTTTCATAGCCATTTTTAATAGCTTTAGTGAGGTGTTATTTACATACCATAAAATGCACTCATTTTAAGGATACAACTCAGTGGTTTTTTTTTTTTAGAAAATTTACAAAGCTGTGCAAATATTACCACATTCGAATTTTAGAAAATTTCCATCAGCCTAAAAAGATTCTTTGTGCCCTTTTGCAGGCACTCCCTACTCCTACCCAGGCCCAGGCAATCACTATTAAATTTCATTTCTATAGGTTTGCCTTTTCTGGACATTTAACGTAAATGGCATCCTACAATATGTGCTCTTTGCCTCAGACTTTCACACAGCATGCTTAGCTTGTCTCAGTACTTCATTCTTTTTTATTGCCAAATAATAATTCTGTCATATGTACAACATACCACATCTTGTTTCGCCATTCACCAGTTGATGGACATTTGGATTGCTTTCAGTTTTTAGCTATTGTAAATAATGCTTCTGTGAATTTGTGTACAAGTTTTTGTGTGATCAGCTGTTTTCAGTCTCTTGGGTATATGCCTAGGCATGGAATTGCTGATTTATGTGGTAATTCTATGTATGTTTGACTTTTGTGAGGAATTACTTATTCTAAAATGAATGTACAATTTTACTTTCCGCCAGGGGTGTTTGAGGGGTCCAGTTTTGCTACATCCTTGTCAACGCTTCTTACTGTCTGTCTCTTTGATTATAGTCATTCTGGTGAATGTGAGGTAGTTCTCATTATAGTTTTGATTTTCATTTTCCTAATGACTAGTGATTTTGAACATTTCATGAGCTTATTGGTCATTCATATATCTTCTTTGGTAAATTGTCTTTTCAAATCTTTGCCTATTATTTACTTGGGTATTTGTCTTATTATTGAATTGTGTTTGTTACATAGTTTGGGTTAAAATCCCATTATCAAATATGTGCTATATGTAGAAATATTTGCAAATATATTCTCCTATTTTGTGAGTTGTATTTTAACTTTCATGATGGTGTCTTTTGAAACAACAAAAGTTTTTAATTTTGATGAAGTCCAATTTATCTTTTTCTTTTCTCAGTTGTACCTTTGGTATTATACATAAGAAATCTTTGTCTACCCCAAGCTCGTACATAGCCCTTTGTTTCCTAAGACCTTTACAATTTTAGCTCTTACTTTTAGGTCTTTGATCCAGCTGGAGTTCATTTTTGCATATTGTGTATGGTAGGGATCCAACTTGTTATTTTGCATGCACCTATCCAGTTGTTCCATCATCATTTGTTAAAAGGACTGTTCTTTCCCCGTTAAATTACCTGGTACTCTTGTCAAAAAATAATTGACCATAAATGTAGAGGTTTATTTCTGGACTCTCAATCCTTTTCCATTAATCTGTATGTCAGTCCTTATGCCAGTACCACACTGTTTTGATCACTGTAGCTTTGTAGTAAGTTTTTTTAAATGGGAAGTGTTAGTTCTCCAACTTTGTTCTTTTTCAAGATTGTTTTAACTGTTCTAGGTCTTTTACATTCCCATGTGAATTTAAGGTCAAATTCTGAAGAAAAAAAAAGGCAGCTGGTATTTTTATAGGGTTTATATAAAATCTATAGATCAGCTTGGGGGTATTGCTATCTTAATAATATTAAGGCTTCTGATCCACAAACATAGAATGTATCTCATTTATTCAGGTCTCCTTTGATTTCTTTCAGCAATGTTATATAATTTTCAGTGTAAAAGTTTTGTACTTCTTTCTTGAAATATATTCCTAAGTATTTTATTCTTTTTGATGCGACTGTGAATGGAAATGTTTTCTTAATTTCATTTTCAGATCAATAGACATTCAATTTTTGTTTATTTTGTATCCTGTGACCTTGCTGAAATTTTAATAGTTCTAGTAGGATTTTGCTGTTGTTTTCATTTTGTTTTGGGGTGTGTGTGTGTGTGGTGTCTCAAAATTTTCTACATATAGGATCATGCCACCCAATAATAAAATTTTATTTCTTCCTTTCTAATCTGCATGCCTTTTATTTCTTTTTCTTGCTTTATTGCACTGATTAGAATATCCATTACAGTCTTGAATACAAGTGGTGACAGCAAACATCCTGCCTTGTTACCAGTCTTAAAAGAAAAGCATTCAAATACTCACCATTAAGTGTAATGTTAGCATTAGGTTTTTTAAAAGTTTTTATTAGCCCTTTATCAGGTTAAGGAAGTTTTATCATGAGTAGGTGTTGGATTTTGCCAAATGTTTTTTCTGCATTTATTAAAATGATTGTGCAATTTTTGCCCTCTCTTCTATTAATACAGTGTATTACATTAATGATTTCAGATGTTAAACCAACTTTACATTCGTGGGATAAATCCCCCTTGGTCATAATGTATGATCCTTTTTATATGTTGCTTGATTTGGTTGAGGACTTTTTGAGTTTACAATAATAAAGATGTTGGTTGATTGTTTTATTACGTCTTTGTCCAGCTTTGGTATCAGGATAATATTGGCCTCAACAGAATGAGTTGGAAGGGATTCCCTTCCTTATTTTCAGATAGAGTTTGCAAAAGATTCATATTACTTCTTTAAAGATTTAGTAGGATTTACCACTGAAGCCATCTTGGCCTGGGCTTAGTGTAAATATTTTAAATTATTTAATTATTTACCTGTTATAGTTCTATTCAGATTTTTTATTCCCTTTTAATTCAGTTTTGGTATCTTATATCCTTCTGGGATGTTTTTCCATCTGATGGCTTTTTGATGCCTCAGCTTACATATGGGCAAGGTTGCTATTTAACTGGTACACTGTCATACAGTCATAATGGTTGTTATTTCCCAGGAGCCACCGCCCTGGGGAATCCTTCCCCTCTCTCAAGCTTCCCTACATCCCCCCACAAGTCAGCACCTAATGGTTAACACCTGTAACAGCAGGGGACCTTCTGAACCTAGTTCCAGCATAGTTGCCATCTGTACAGATTGGTTGGTCCTCCTGCTATACCAGTTATTAAATTTTTGAACATCACCTCTTGGAAATGGAAGACTGAGACCCCCCTGCAGACTTCTTCCTCCCATTTTGATCTGGGGCTGATCATGTGCTTCAGCATTCCACTGGACAGGTCTGGTGGAAGGAATAGCATCAATTGATTGGATATGTCTGACTGGCAGTTGGGGGCACTGATTGAGGGGCCTGGGAAGCTTTCCCCAAGGCTGGCAGAGAGAGGGTGGTGTGTGGGGCCTGGGCTGATTTCTAATGAAAATTTAACCCCCAGCTATGGCTATTACAAAGAAAAGAAAAGTGGCTGATGGTAAGCATGGAGCTCCAAGTAAGTGAACTGAAGAGTATGTCTTTGTGCTACAGATATTATTATAAGATGCAACACACATTGAAACAGACACATATTTAAAAGCAAGGTCCTGGATGCAAATGTTTCCAGAAGCCAGGCAGGTAACATGATTCATTTAATTGGCTCAGATTTGCACATTTTGGTGTTTAAACATCTCTGAAATTGGAGTGCATGTTACAGTTGATGGCAAGTCATTGTGTAATAGCAGTGTTGTTCTACTCTTAGTGGTTATAAAATAGTGATATATCTGACAATCTTATATAAGTGATGGTTTAGGTTAGATTAAATTTAGGAAATGAGTGTCAAGTCGCATGGGCTGGGAAAACCACATCCCTTTATTTCAGCCTTTCACTTTGAAAGGGAGGTATGGTTCCAGAGATCCATTCTTTTACAATAAGAAAAAAACAGCAGAGGAGCAATGACAAATGGCAACTACTTTGCTGCCTCCGTGTCCAGGAGCAGTAGGGAGTGGTGGCAACCTTACCTCCAGGGCCCTGCCATTCCCCCTCACTGATTGTTGCCCGTGATGACATACACCCAGTGTGGAAGGTGTTCTGAGTTTTCATAAGAAGCCAGAAATCCCAAAAGCTAGATCTTTACACATATGTGAAACTTCTAATTTTAAAATAATGGCTTAGTATTTTTCACTCTCTGGCCAAAAAGAAATAAAAAGTGTATGCAAGTTAGATCCAGCCTGTGAGTGCTTGGGTTATAATTGCTGTTTTAAGGACTTAATATTGGAGGGGCGCCTGGGTGGCACAGTCGTTAAGCGTCTGCCTTCGGCTCAGGGCGTGATCCTGGCGTTCTAGGATCGAGCCCCGCATCAGGCTTCTCCGCTAGAAGCCTGCTTCTTCCTCTCCCACTCCCCCTGCTTGTGTTCCCTCTCTCGCTGGCTGTCTCTCTCTGCCAAACAAATAAATCTTTAAAAAAAAAAAAATAAGGACTTAATATTGGAGGCAACATGAGACAAACCACTTTTTACAGTTAAGCCAAAAAAGAAAGAAAAACCAGCTCGATTTCAAAGTTTAACATTAAGTTCAAAGCCCAGAATAGCAAATATTACAGAACATATTACTTACGTAGCTTCTAAAATTTCATTTCTGCCTCCCCTAAGTAGAAGATGAGAAAGTATGGTTAAATCTGTCGAAGATGTTACATTTACTGGTTATAAAAGCATATGATTACTTTTTAAAATGCAGTCTTAGGTTTCCAAAGTAAGGGTATTTGCCTCCCAGTGCTAAGGACTGGTCAATGAAAGTCAGGATGATGTGGTGGGAAACCACCAAATTATTAGAAGACCTGGGTCCTGATTCTCTCCATTGGACAAGTTATTTAGCTTCTGTCCTCAGTTATAAAGTAGGGATAACCATACCTTCCTCTGTACCTCACATGGCTGTGGTAAGGGCCACAGAAGATAAAATGTGGGAAAGCATCAAGTGTTACGTAAATATCAGTTGTTGGTATTGCCCAAATTCCATGAGTAGTTGGGCCAGCACAGATTCTAGAATCTCAGATTTCCCCTTCCCAATCTCCTGATCTTTTTATAGACCACAACACTTACTGAAATAATCAAGTCATCAACCAGTGGGATGAGTAGATGAGAAAGCTTAAGTCAAGAGCTTATTAGGGAAAAAGTCAGCCACCGTCTTGGCCTCAGAGCTAGCATGGAGTCTGTCTGTACAGCAGGGTTTAAGCAAAGCTTAGATGTTGAAAGCTTTCACGTTTTGAAGGGCTACCCAGGAATGAGTTTTGCTGGGATTGATTGGCCTCTGTGGCTTTCTCACAGACAGCCCTTCAGCTAGTTTCTTCCCTCTCTCATATTTTCATTCTGCATTATTTCATGAAGGAAAGAAAAGCTCCCACTTTCTTCCTTCTTGGTGAAACTGTAAAGCTCTATTTTGGATTATTAAGGAGTAGCCACACTTTACCTTGGTAACTATGTCCTATCTAACTGCTTCGACACCATCTGTTGAACAGACTATTCTTCGCTGAATTGCCTTTGCAGTTTTGTCAGTGATCAGTTGTTTATATACGCAGGGTTCATTTCTAAGCTCTCCATTCTGTTTCATTGATCTGTTTGTCTATCTTGACAGGAATACCAAACTGTCTTGGTTACTTAGCTTTATAACAGATCTCGACGAAAAGTCATGTTCATCCTCTAACTTTGTTCTTCTTTTACAAAGTCATTTTAGGTGCTCCAGGTCCTTTACATTGTCGTATGAACTTTAGACAAAGTTTGTCAATTTCTACAAAAACAAAAACCAAAAAAACCCAACAACAGGCAGTGCAGGGACTTAGATTTGGATGGTTTTAAATCTCTATGTATCAATCTGGGGAGAAATGACATCCTAACAATATTGAGTCGTCCAACCCATGTACATGGTATATGTTTAAGTCTCCTTTAATTTCTCTCAGCTATGTTTTGTAGTTTTAATTACACAAGTCACATTCGTTTTTTGGCAGATTTGTTCCTATTTCATATTTTTGCTGCTATTGTGTGCTGTATTGTATTTTAATTTCAATTTGATTATCCATTGCTAATATATGTAAATGTAATTTTGGTATGGTGTACTTGTATCCTATAACCTTATTCAACATATTTATTCTAGGAGATTTTTCCTGCATATTCTATCAGATTTTCTACATAGATGATGAGAGATATACTGTCTGTGGGTAAAGGCAGTTTTACCTCTTCTTTCTGATTTGGTTGCCTTTTATTTCTTTTTCTTGATTGATTGCACTGGCTGGCACCTCCATTACAATGTTAAATAGAAATGTTGAGAGTGAACCTCCTTGTTTTGTTTCTGATCTTAGGGAGAGAGCATTCAGTCTTTCACCAATAACTCTAAGTTAACTGTAGGCTTTTTCTAGCTAGATACCCTTTATCAGGTTGAGAAAGTACAATTCTATTTTTACTTTGCTAATATTTTTTATCAGAAATGGATATTGGATTTTTGTCAAGTTCTTTTTGAATGTTGATCAAGATGATCTTGCAGTTTTTCCTTTGTAGGTTACTAATATTATGAATTATATTGACTGCTTTGTGAATGTTAAACCAGTCTTGCATTCCTGAGATACACTCTACTTGGTCATGATGTATTTTCTCTTTTACATATTACTAGGTTTAATTTGCTAAAATTCTGTTTTGAATTTTTGCATCTAAAAATATTCTTGAGGGATATTGATCTGCAATTTTCTTTTGTTGTTTTTGCCTTGTTTTGGAATCAGGGCCTCGTAGAATGAGTTAGGTAATATTCTCTTTTTCAATTTTCTGGAAGAGATTATATGAAATTGGTATTATATCTTCCTTAAATATCTGGTAGAATTCACTAGTGAAACCATCTAGACCTGCAGTTGTTTTTCTTTTTTCTTTTTCTTTTTTTGGGGGGGAAGGTTTTAAAAATACAAATTTAGTTTCTTTAATAGATACAGGGCTATTCAGGTATCTATTTCTTCTTGAGTGACCTTTAGTATATTGTGTCTTGAAAAGAATTTGTCCATTCATCTAAATTGTCAAATGTATTGGCATAAAATTTTCATAATATTCCTGTATTAAACTTACAATATTTGTATAATTTGTAGTGATGCCATCTTCTCATTCCTGATATTGGTGATTTGTGTCTTCTCTCTTTTTTTCCTGGTTAGCCAGGGTAGAGATTTATCAATGTGATTGGTCTCAAAGAACCAAATTTTGGTTTCATTGCTTTTTCTCTATTTTTTTCCTATGTTTATTTCATTGATTTGTGAGGTGTGCTTTATTATTTATTTTATTAATTCTTTTCTTCTCTTTACTTTGAGTTTAATTTGCCCATTTTTTTTCTAGCTGCTGAAGATAAAAGCTAAGATCATGAACTTGAGAACTTTTTACTTTTCCTATTTTTTAAAGATTTAATTAATTATTTATTTATTTATATCTCCCTCACCCAGAGAGAGGGAGAAGCAGACTCTCCACCAAGCAGAGAGCCCGATGCAGGGCTCAATTCCAGGACCCTGAGATTACCACCTGAGCCGAAGGCAGACCCTTAACTGACTGAGCCACCCAGGCACCCCTCTACTTTTCTTATGTAGGCATTTAATGTCATAAAATTCTCCATAAGGACTGCTTTGAAAGTGGCATTCTCAAATTCTTATGTGTTGTGTTTATATTCATTCAGTTAAAACAACTTTCAAATTTCTTTTTGGATTTCCTCTTTGAACCATGGTTGGGGTTTTTTTTAGAAGTGTGTTATTTAGTTTCCAAGTATTTTAGCATTTTCCAGGAATTTTTCTGTTATTGATTTAAAATTTAATCCCTTTGTAGTCATAAAATATATTTTGTATGTCTTGAATCCTTATAAATTTACTGAAACTTATTTTATGACCCAGAATAGAACCTGTCTTAGTTAACGTCCATGTGCATTTGAAAGGAATGTTATTCTACTCTCCTTGAGTAGAGTGTTCTAGTAAATGTCAAACCAAGTTGGTTGATGATGTAGTTCAAATCTTATGTATCCTTAACTGGTTTTCTGCCTATTTGGTGTATCAACTATTAAGAGCAGGGTATTTAAATCTCAGACTATAATTGAGACTTTGTCTATTTCTCCTTGCAATTCTATCCGCTTGGGGTTCCCCATTGTGAAACTGTTATTAAGTGTATAAACACTTAGAATGATTATATCTTCTTGACTAATTGACCTTTTATAATTATTTTTTTTTCTGATAATATTCTTTGCTGTACAATTTACTTTGATATTAATAGAGACAATCCAACTTTGTTTTTGACTAATTTTAGTATATAATTTTCCATCATTTTTCCTTTAATCTAATTGTCTTTCTCTATTTGAAATTAATTTCTTGTAGGCAACATACAGTTGGGTTTTGCATTTTCATCCAATCTGTCAATGTCTATCTCTTAAGTGGGGTGTTTAGACCATTTACATTTAATGTGATTGCTGATATAGTTAGATTTAAATCTGTCATCTTGTTATTTATTTTCTCTTTGTCCCATATGTTCTTTGTTCCCTTTTCCCACTTTTTTTCTTTCTACTGGATTGTTTTTATGAGTCCTTTATCTCCTTTGTTGATTTATTACCTATAATTCTTTATTTGGTTATTTTAATGGTTAATTAGGGTTTCTACTATACATCTTTGACTAGGTCTTCATTCAATTAATATTATACCATTCCACATACAGTATAAGAACTTCTCAATTCCAGCCCTTCCTTCCTAGCCTTTGTGCTACTGTTGTCACACATTTCACTTCTACGTATGTTATAAGCCCCACAGTATATTATTTTTTTGTTAAAAAATAAAGTTGATTATCTTTTAACAAGATTTAAGTAGTAGGAAAGCAGTATTACATATTTGCCCATGTAGGTATCATTCCCATTGTCTTCATTCCTTTGTGTAGATCTAGATTTCCATTTGCTATCATGTTCCTTCCTTTTGAAAGCCTTCCTTTAGTAATTCTTGGAGAACATTGGAGTGCAAATCTGATGATGATTAATTCTTTCAGTTTTGGTTTTGAAAGATAATTTCACTGGTGCAGAATTTTAGCTTGACGGTTTTTTCTTTCCATACTTTAAGTATATTGTTTTACTTCCTTCTCATGTGCTTTTTTCCTTCAAGAAATCTGCTGTCATCTGTATCTTTATTTTTTCATACTAATATGTTTTTCCCCCCTACATTTAAGATTTTTTCCTTTCCTTGGTTTTAAGCAATTTGTGTATATATATATGTGTGTGTGTATATATATATATACATATATATATATGTAAACATATATATATATATATATTAGGCAGTTTGAAGTTGTTTCACAGCTTATGATTTTTTTAGATGATTTCTATTGCTGTATCTACAATTTCAGTCATCTTTTTATCTGTATTATCTAATATGTCATTAATCCCATCTAGTGTATTTTTCATCTCACATGTAATTTTTGTATCTAGAAGTTCAATTTGGGCCTTTTTTATATCTTCTGTGTCTCCACATAACTGTTTAAACATATAGAATGCAATTATAATAACTACTTTAATACTCTTTTCTACTAACTTAACATCTGTGTCAATTCTGGGTTTTAAGTGATTCATTATTGTTCTAATTATGGCCCATGTTTTCCTGTCCCTTTGCACACCTAGTAATCTTTGGATGTCAGACTTTGTGAATTTTACCTTGTTGCATGCTAGCTATTTTTGTATCCTATACATTGAGTTTTATCTTCTGGGGCAGTTAAGTTACTTAGAAATAGGCTGATCCTTTTAGGCCTTATTTTATGCTTTGTTAGAAGAGTCTAAGCAGTGCTCAGTCTAGAGGTAATAATTTCACACTACTGAAACAAAACCTTTCTGAGTGCATTATGAATTATGAGTTTTCCAGTCTGTTCGGTGGGAACAGGCGCTGCCAGCCCTATGTGAATGCCAGATACTGTTCCTTTCAATATTATTAAAGGATTCTTTCCTCAGACTCAAATATTTTTCTTAGACACATGCTGATCAGTATTTTCTCCCCATATTGTGAGGATCCCTCTGCTTATCTCCAGGATCCTCTCTCTATCTCTATCCTCTCCAGTAATCTCTCCTATGAACTCCAGCTACCTCGTTCTCACCAGATCCTCAGCTCTAGTTCTTCAACTCAGAGAGTCTACATCGTTTCTTCTGTGTTTCTGCTCCTTGCACGTCCTAGAAACTTTCTCAAAGCGATAAACTGGAGTAATCATGGGTCTCACTTTGTTTCTTTTTTCCATTGATCAGATCTGATATCCTATCTCTTGAACACCATTGTTCCATAACGTTTTTGTCTGTGTGGAGTTTTTTTGTTTTATTTTTTAGTGTGTTGGTTCGTTGGTTATTTCAGGCAATAGAATAAATCTGGTCCCTATTACCCCGTCTTGACCAGAAGTGAAAGTTTAATAAGTCATTTTTTCACTGCTTCAAAGTCAGTTGGGGTTCAGGTGATCTAATCTGGGTCCTTTGAATATTGTTTGGGCTTGCCTGATTTCTCCTGTATATACATATATAAAATACATATATAAATATATATATATATATTTTAGTAAACAAGGAATGTTTGGTTTAGTTAAAAGTAGAAATCAGCCTGAAAGTTTTACAAAGAAGTTAATACTAGTTATCAGGATCTTTTTGGATGGAGTGCTATTAATTTCAAAGAACTCATGGGTAGAGTGTTGAAATTTTCCTAGATTTAGCATCAATTTCTAGGAAATTGTGTATTTGTATAAGTAAGTATGGAAATTATCCTTTAACGCCTTTATTTTCTTATTTAAAAATTAGAGGACAATGTATATAAAAATATGCAAGAATCCAAGGAAACCCCCATATCCAATCACCTAGATGAAATTGTTGCTGCTGTCAGCATAACGCCTAGAAAGAAGATCCAAAACCAGCTGCCTCAGACAGTGCTATTCCAGCCTCCTCAAGAGAAACTCCACCTCTGTGAAGAAAAAGCGAAGTCCTATTCTAGCAGTCACGAAGTAAGGACCCTTCATTTTCTATACCTGCACCCTGGTAATTGACGAGAGTTTAGGTTACATTTTTCTACCCTCAGGACTTTGGTACAAGAGAGTATATATAGAGGACCTTTATCACAGAAAGAGTGGAGGTAGCCCCTCGGGGCTCCAGGCACAGCACGTGGCACAGCCAACATTATACTTGCTGAATGAGGTATTATACTTGCACAAATGAACAAACGGGTTTACCCTGACCTCAGCCAAGTGTATACTAGACCAATTGGTTGTAGGTTTGTCCTATTGCAGTCTTTTTCCATCGGTGTATACATATTTATAGAGCCCCCCCTAGTGCCGGGTCTAGGCACTGGACTGTAACACAGAGCAGGAGAAACTTACATAGCGCTTACAATTCTCACATTCTTGATCTTGTTTTCTACATACATCTTTCCCTTTCTCTCCTCAAAGTTTTACTCATTCACTTGCTCATTCAATATGTATTTCTCTACCACCCCTTATGTGTCGGATCCTGCTCATCCATCCATTTCACACATGTCTGCTGTATACCTAACATGTGCCCGGTGCTGTGCAGGTGCTGGGGCCACATGGGAAAGCTCCAGCCTCTGCCCCGGAGGGACTCGTGGTTTGGTTGGGGTGCTAGGCAGGATTATGCAGGGGAGATGTGAATTTGGTTTTGAACGTGTGCTTATTCATTATGCAACACATGTTTATTCAGTGCCCTCTATGTGCCAGGCTCTGTGCTAGGTAAACCGTAGGCTCCAGCCTTTCTCAACCACAGTTCTGCAGGAGAATTAAGCCTGAATGCCCCAAAGCATTTACCCGTCCGTAATGAAGTAACTTCTCTTCTATGGGTCTGGAGTGGTCCTAAATTCTTTTCTGTGTCCTTGAGTTCAGGTGAGGAACCCCTGGGTACAGTGGTGAACAGCATAGACAGGTTGAATGCCCTCATGGAGCTGAGGGGCAGTCGGCATTGTAAATACACTAGCAAGCCAGAGGTTGTGTCAGGGTCTGCTAAGGAAAGAGGGGACCTGTCTGTGAAGAGGCAACATATGAGCTGAGACCTTAAGTGGGGAAGGAGCCAGCATGGAAGAGCTAAGGGAAAAGAGTTCCAGGGAGAGGGAACAGCACATGTAAAGTCTATGAGGTGGGCACAAGTGTGACACATTTGGGGTGAAAGAAGAGACCCCATGGTCTGATGTGAAATGTAGTTGGAGAGGCAGGGAGTTCACTTAGGACCTCAAAGGTCTCCAACTGAATGTGTCCTGGAGGCTTTAAAAGTGTTTGCAGGAAAGTATTAACATGATGTAATTGGCTTTTTAAGATTTCCATTTTTTCTACTTTTTTGTTTTAAAATATTTTCAGACTTACAGGAAAGTCTACAAGATTCACCAGTTGTTAACGTTTGCTTTATTGCTTTATTTGTCTGTGTGCATGTCATTATTTTTCTGAACTGTCTGAGAGTAAATTACAGATATTACAGCCCTTTACCCCTGAATATCTTGAGAATACTCTCCAGGTAACCACAGTACAGTGATTAAAGTTAGGAAAACTAATATTGGTACAATATTGTCATCTAACCTACAAACCTTATCCATATTTCTCAAATTATCTCAGTCATGTCTTTGGCAGAAAAAAAAAATATCAGACATATCCATGCTCTGCTCCATAAATTCAAATAGAATATAGTTGTCTAGTCTTTTTAGCCTTCATTAACCTACTAGAACGGTTCCTTAGCCTGTCTTTGTCTTTAACAATCTTGATATATTTGGAAAAAGTACTATATGGGTCTGGTCTGGCTAGACTGGGTGACTTAACAGACATTTATTTCTCACAGTTCTGGAGACTAGAAGTTCAAGGTCAGGGTGCCAGCAGGGTTGGTGTCTGATGGGAGCTCTCCCCTTGGGTTGTAGATGGCTGCCTTCTTACTGTGAGCTCATGTGGCCTCTCTGTGGGGGTCGGGGTGGGGGGAAGAAGGGGAAGAGAAAGGTGTCTCTTTTTATAAGGACACTAATCTTGTTGGATCGGGGCCCCACATTTATGACCTCATTTAACCTTAATTACTTCCTTAGAGGCCCTATCTCCAAATGCCACCTTGGGGGTTAGGACCTCAAGAGATGAATTTGGAAGGGGCACAAATATTAACTCCGATTATTTTATACAGTATCTCTCACATTGCATTGGTCACGTGTTTCCTCATGAGTGCATGCAGGTTATTCATTGGGGCCAGAATCCTGCAGACATGACCCAGGGGCTTTCTTAGTACGTCATAGTCAGAGGCACACGATGACCTCTCGTCTCCTTGCTGTGATGCTAACTTTGATCGCTTGACTAAGGTGCTGTCTGGCAGTTTGCTTCTCTGTGGAATTATCTTCTTCCCTTTGTAATGAATCAGTATCTTGTGGGAAGATTCATCAAGACTATGTATATATCCCGTTCCTCATTAAAACTTCACCCTGTAGTTTTAGCTTCCATTAATGATTCTCGCCTGAATCAGTTCTTACTATGATGTTTGCCAAATGGCGATTCTCTGACTTAGACATTCTTTCCACATTTATGCATTGGCGTTGTTATAAGGAAGAGATTTTCTTTCTTCACACTTTATTATTCCCTCATTTATATTAGTTATGGGCTCAGGAAATTGTTTTTCAGATGTGTTACAATCCATTATCATCATTAAAACTTAAATTGTCCCATATTTGCCAGTATTGGCCCCTTTATGCTGGCTCCCGAGTCCTTGACACATCCCCATTAATCTTCCCTAATTTCTGGCACAGGAAGATTTTTCAGATTTATCTGGTACTTTCCTTGCTCCACTGTGGATTCAGGGAATCCTGGTTCCTCTGAGCGAAGCATAGTGCTTAGACACCAATATCTAGATATTAAATACCCATTTTTAAATATTTATGTGGCCAGATCTCCTCATCATCAGAGCTGCGTATTTTAATGTTAAGCGGTTTAAGAAATTGCAGGTATCCCAAGAACGGTGTTGTGGAAAGAGCTCTGGACTTTGTTTCAGGGAGCTCGATGGTGAGTTCCAACTCTACCGTTTGGTGCTAAGTCCTCTCACCTCTCTGCATTTACATTTCTTCTTTAAATTAAAGGCATCAGAATATATTATTTCTAAGGTTCATCCCAGTTATGAAATTGTCTGCCTACTTGTACTTCTCTCCTCTCTACCTCTTCCCCATGCCTGTTTAATGAAGCCACTGGAACTGGCAGAATAAAGATCAGAAAGCCAAAGGGACATTTGAGCTTTAGCAAGTAAGAAGGTGGAGGGAAGACAGGCTGCTCTTCTGTACCCCTGTCCCAGTTGCAGGTTGTGAGGACCAAGGTGGGGGGGCTGACTTTCGGTCTACATAGCTCCCTTCTTAGAAATCTGTGGTTGGGATAGACTCATTATTAGATCAGGTCCTCCCTCTTTTCGGTAGACTATCTGTCTAGATGCCCTGATGTTTTCATCATTTCTTTCTTTTTCATACACTGCATTCATTTGCTGTCTCTCCATGGAAGCCATTCCCTTAACTCCTGGAGTTAGCTGGGCTCTACCTGCCAAGACAGCATCCACTGTCAAGATGACTCACTCCTCTGGTTGAGTAATTGGTGTCTGCTATTGGTGCCTTTCCACCTGGGCCTCTCCGTGGGACCCCTTGGGCTTCCTCATGGCATGGTGGTTCGGTTATTAGTTTGCTAGGGCTGCCGTAACCAAATACCTCAGACAGAGCGGCTTCAACAACAGAAGTTTTATTTTCTCCGAGTTCTGGAGGCTCCAAGTCCAAGATCAAAGTGTCAGCAAGGTTGATGTCATTTGGAGGCCTAGCTTGCAGAGGGTGTCCTCTTGCTGTCCCCACTTCTTTCTTTGTGTGTGCCTCTCACTGGTGTCTCTTCCTCTTCTTATAAAGACATCAGTCCTTTCAGAGTAGGGCTCTACCCTAATGGCCTCATTTCAACTTATGTCTTTAAAGACCTTCTCTCCATATACCATTATATTCTGAAGTACTTGGGCCTCCAACATTTAGGTTTTGGGGAGTGGGGGCACACAGTTCAGCCCATAACAGGTTCTAAATGGAAATGGAATGTGGAAGCCTCTAGTTCCTTAAGACCTGGGCTCCCAAACCTGGCACCACATCATTTCCTCCCTATTCCATCAGCCCGTCATAAAGCCCAGATTCGAAGGGAAGGAGACATAGACCTCCACCGCTGGGCAGAAAGAGTCAGAGAATTCTGGAGTGATATTTTAAAACTACCAGCCTTGCTTTGAGTGTATTGCTGCTCTGAGCTGACCTGGAGCTAGAAAGGCCCTCTCCCTGTTCTCTTTGTCCCGACACTGAATATACATGGACTTCTCACTCCTTTGATGAAATCTGTTTGTCAGTCCTGCCAACCTCATTGCTATGCTGATATCCTAGGCTGCTAAGAAAGGTATTTGCATTGAGAACTAGTGAGCATTATTTGAAAACCCACTACCAACTTGCCCACTGGTGCCTGAACGTGTAACAGCTGTTCAGAGCTGGGCAGCTAGAAAACCTAGGGAACGGTGACAAGTCTGCTGTACTTTTTCTCTGTCTTCTTGATTTATTATATTTTTCATAATGTACTAGAAGTTTAAATGTTTTAAAATTTTAAATATTCTATAAATGTTACTTGTTTCTGCCATTTATTGCCTTTCTTACCCCACCCGATGAACAGCCCACCACCCAAAACAGATCTTTGCCTGTTTTGTTCTCTGATGGATCCCAAGTGCTTACAATCGTGTTCAGCACATAGGAGGCACTCAGGATATACACACTGGATAGGAGTACAAGTTGACTTTGTGCTTTGTGACTCTGCATTTTCAGTTGTCTGACTAGTAAAGCCCATTTTCCCTCCGTTGCAGTACAAACAGGCTGTCCGCGAGCTGGTGCGCTGCGTAGCGCTGACGAGAATCTGCTATGGCGACTCCCATTGGAAGCTGGCGGAGGCACACGTCCATCTGGCTCAGGGTTACCTCCAGCTGAAAGGTGAGTTCCTCTCAGACGGTGGGTGGGGGGGAGTCAGTCCATGGGTTCCTGCTCTTTCATGCAAATTTGACTCACACGTACCTAGGAAGGATTCATTAGGTTTTCGTGAATATTCTCCTGTTCACACATTGAAGCGTTATCTCCTTTCAGAAAGAGTCAGTAAGATTTTTATATGATGTATAAAAAAGAGAAGGAAGGTTTAAGCCCTTTGGACGGCTTTGGAGGACACTTTTTTTTTAAAGTTAAATTCAATTAATTAACATATAATGTATTATTGGTTTCAGAGGTACAGGCCTGGGATTCATCGGTCTTACATAACACCCAGTGCTCATTATATCACATGCCCTCCTTAATGCCCATCACCCACGTACCCGTTCCCTTCACGCCTCTCCCCTCCAGCAACCCTCGGTTTGTTTCCTATGATTAAGAGTCTCTTATGGTTTGTCTCCCTCTCTGGTTTCATCTTGTTTTTATTTTTTTGGAGGACCCTTTTTTGTGATTGTAAAAGTAGGGTTCTTGGGAGAGAATTTGTTAGCTTGGAAGGCGTTGTAGAAGGGGCCCAATGGAGTAGGGGCCTAAAACAGGATCCATCCACATTTGTTTTGATAGAGAATCTCTTGCCTCTAAGTGACCCCTCCTCTTCCCCCTCCCCAAAATACATAAATAAGAGACTAAATCAAGCTGGCAGTGAACAAAAGGTAACATAGTGGCTCATACAACCTGAAAAGCCAAGGGTAAAACTCCCTGTAGACTCAGCCAGATCCAGGCGTTCAAACAATGTCATCAGTTCTGTTTTTCACTTATCCCACCGCTTGGCCCTGTTTTTCTCTGTTCCGACTTCATTCTTACCCGGCCTCTGCCCACATGACAGCAGCAAGTCTTAGGGAAGCGCAAAACTTCCCTCATCAGCATTCCCAGGAACGAAAGGACATCTTTCCACCCAAATCTCAGGATTTGGGGGTTCTCACTGGGCTGACTTGAATGGTATGTCAAAGGCAAGGAATAGTCTGACTGGCTAGGTCTGCCTTTTGTCTCCACTAGAGCCTGGGGAACTGGCTGGCCTTGGCTAAATCGCATGGATTGAGTGTGCAGGGGCCAGGTGTCCCCAAAAGAAAACAGAGGAAGGGGGATGGATGCAGGGAAGGCAAAAACAACAGGATAGCATGTCTTCTCCTTTCGACTAGGCATCTTAGGATGAGCTGTATAAGCGTAAGTCTCCGTACTCCTTTCTGCCACTGAAAAGCAATGACAATGATGGTGGTGGTACTTAACTTCCCAGGACTGATCCAGTGAATACATAAAATAACAAGAAGTAGAAAATGCCGCAATGCTCAGCACAGAATTACTACCCAATAAATTTGGCTAAATCTGATTGTCAGCTGGTCCTGCCTATTCGATCAAAGACTGTTGGAGCCAGAGGGGACCCAGAGATCATCTAGTTCAAACCCTAACCCCCTTCTATATTTTTAGATTCAGAGGGAACGAGTGAGCTAAAACAGCTTGCCCCAATTTACACCATTAGGAAGTAGATGATCCGAGACTCAGACCTAAGATTTTTGCACACCAGCACCAGGGGCCTGGCGTCTGGGATTTCAAATGATGCTTTTCTTCCAGAGCCTGCTATCTTTTTGCATGATAGTCTTTCTTGCTCAATTTAAAGTGAAAGCAGCATCTATTCTTCATTAAGATCTTATCAAACACCAGGCACCATGCTAACTATCTCCCACGCATGTTCTCATTCATTCTTCATCACAGTCCTATAAGGGGGGTGATATTATCATCGCTGTTTACAGTTGAGGAAGCTGCGGCCAGTATTTCAGAGTTGGTGGTGGTTCAGGGAACTCATTCTGGGCAGTTAGATGTCAGAGCCAGTGTTCTTAAACCTCAACCCACACTGCTTCCGGTAGACGGAGTTCCTCGAAGGAATGTACCAAAGTTGGTAATACAGTGCGCCGTTCTCTTCGGTAATATTGCGTACGTAATTGGCACTAATCGATTTCTCGTAGGTTGATTAAAGGTGTGCTTTAAAAAAGTTAGACAAAATTCTCTGAAGTAATGAGCCCTGGGTGTTGTATGCAACTGATGAATCACTAAATTCTACCTCTGCAACTAATAATATAGTATATGTTAATTCAGTTGAATTTAAATTAAAAATTAAAACAAACAAAAAAATTAGACAAAATTCTCTAAGAGTTCCCACATGGAGAACATACCCTGGATTTTCTCCAT
The DNA here is from genome assembly GCF_002007445.2 of Ailuropoda melanoleuca. Classification (NCBI taxonomy): domain Eukaryota; kingdom Metazoa; phylum Chordata; class Mammalia; order Carnivora; family Ursidae; genus Ailuropoda; species Ailuropoda melanoleuca. Next base: position 17,181,551 of record NC_048226.1, on the reverse strand, counting down.
CAGAAAATACATTCTTCTGTTTTATAGACACGGGAACAGAATTAAGTTCATATTTTTGGCAGCTTTTTTTAGAGATTTGAGATACAATTTCATATAATGGAAAAACATAAGACCAGGGGTGTATGGATATGGGTGGAGGAGAGGATGTTGGTGTGGGGGAGCAGATGAGAGTGTGGGGAAGTGAGAAGCCCTGAAACCTGACTGGTGACCCCCGTGTCACACTTACCACAAATTAATAAGCCCGTGGAAGAACTCTGCAATGCACTGGGGAATTAGTGCTTGGTAGTGGTTATTTTTCTCGTTGTTCCATTTTGTTTCTTATTAGTCAAGAACCTTGTAGGAATAAGAGTAGCATATTAGCCCATTCTGTCATTGGAATTATATTTGTAAGTTTTGTAGATTATCACTATATTTGTATTCTGTTAAAATAACTCTCTGAAGCTATGATTATAGATAGACAAGTAGAAGATTCAGAATTTTTAGTATTTCATTAAGATCACTGTCACAAAGCCAGGATTAAAATTCATGAATACCTTATTTCCTGCGCAGAATGCCATAGTCCTTGCATTCCATTTGTTTTCTTATAATTATTTAGAACATGTTTTATATCGGATATTTGTGAAGTTTCAAAGTTGTTCAGTTCCTGCTCGTTCTGTTTATTTCCAGAAAGGCCATTTGGGGAAAAATTTGTCTTGAGTACTAGGTGTAAACCACTCCTTTGGATTTTACAGTCAGGACAAATATTTCATGCTGCCCCGATCCATCTCTGCGTGTCACTTGCCAATACATGAAGGAGACCTCGTGCGATTTCCTAGCCATAGATAAAGTATAGTCCTGTCCCGCTGACGTGAAAGAGAAACCGACACCTCTTTCTCTTTGTCCACAGGACTGTCCTGGCAAGCAAAGCAACATGCAGAAAAAGCCAAAGAAATCCTCACCAACTCCATCGTGCCTCCCAATAATGACAATACAGATGTTTTCAAGTGTTCAATTGAGCTGTTCCATACCCTGGGGAGAGCCTTACTCTCCCTTCAAAAGTATCCTTTTGTTTCTAATCTTTCCACCTAGGAATGCCCTCTGTAATGCTTATATTTAATTTGCAAGGCCAAATCAAAAGGTGACGGCTCAGGAAAGGTGATGGGAAGTTTAAGAGCCAAGGATGTCTAGACACTGGGGGCCCAGAATCTAGAGCCATGGGTGAAGTTTCCTGAGCACGACCCAGATTTAAGGAAGCTTCGGAGAATTTGTCAAAGGCAGAGCAACTTGCAAAGGAGCTGTTGCAGTGCGGCAGGATTACGAAGGAGGAATGGATAGAAATTCAAGCACGGATCAAATTGTCATCTGCACAGTAAGTTTCCGGTTTAGGATGTTTTGAATACATGATAGCTGGTGGTTTTCTTCCAGAAGAATCTGTCTTCAGGCAGAAGGAGCTTCTCCATGATGCTGTGTCTGTGACTTCTCTGTGGCCGTTGTCCAGAAGCAAAAGAGGACCGTGGCCATGTCACAGCAGCTGCAACCAAGACACACACATCAGTGAAATTTTTTTTGGTAAGATTTTATTTGTTAGAGTGAGAGAGAACGTGCATGCACATGGGGCGGGGGTGGGGGAGCAGGAGGAGAGGGAGAAGCAGGCTCCCCCCAGGACCCTGGGACCATGACCTGAGCGAAGGCAGACGCTTAACCGCCTGAGCCACCCAGGTGCCCCCATCAGTGACACTGTTCACTTTGCAGCAACATGGACGGGACTGGAGAAGATTATGCTAAGTGAAATAAGTCAAGCCGAGAAAGACAATTATCATATGGTTTCACTCATTTATGGAACATAAGAAATAGAAAGATCAGTAGGAGAAGGAAGGGAAGAATGAAGGGGGGGTAAACAGAAGGGAGAATGAACCATGAGAGACTGTGGACTCTGGGAAACAAACTGAGGGCTTCAGAGGGGAGGGGGGTGGGGGAATGGGATAGGCTGGTGATGGGTAGTAAGGAGGGCACATATTGCATGGTGCACTGCGTGTTATACGCAAACAATGAATCATGGAACACTACATCAAAAACTAAGGATGTACTGTATGGTGACTAACATGACATAATAAAAAATTTAAAAATATAAAAATATAAAATATAAAATAAATATAATAAATATGTGTAGAAATATACTATAAAAATTATATAAAATATAAAAATAATAAAATATTTAAAAAATTAAAAATTTGAAAAATTTTTAAAAAGCAAAAAAATAAAAATAATGTGGTGCTGACACATCCACCACTGGGTCCTAGAGTTCTGACGTCATTCTCTTGACTTTCTGTTTCTTGTCTGCTCTCCTGGACCCCCTCCTCTGTGTTTAAGTCACCATGTATTTCATACCACAGAGAGGAAGAAGATATTTATAATATGCATAACTGGCAGAGAGCTCATATCTAGAATCTGTAAAGAACTCCTATACATCAGTAAAACAAAGACAAACAACTGAATAGAAAAGCGGGCAAGATGGGGCACCTGGGTGGTGCAGTCGTTAAGCGTCTGCCTTCGGCTCAGGGCGTGATCCCGGCGTTCTGCGATCGAGCCCCACATCAGGCTCCTCCGTTGGGAGCCTGCTTGTTCCTCTCCCACTCCCCTGCTTGTGTTCCCTCTCCGCTGGCTGTCTCTGTCAAATAAATAAATAAAATCTTAAAAAAAAAAAAAAGAAAGAAAGAAAGAAAGAAAGAAAAGCGGGCAAGAGACTTCACCAAAAAAGGATGCCCACGTGGCTAACAAGCATCCTAAATGTGCTACCTCATCAGTCATCAGGGAACGAAAATTAAAGTCGTGAGCTACCACTACAGCTGCACTAGAACGGCCAAAGGTGTTTTTTAATCTTTTTTTAAAGTTATGCTAAATTAGCCAACGTATAGAACATCATTAGTTTTCGATGTAGTGTTCAACAGTTCATTAGTTGCGTATCACGCCCAGTGCTCATCACAACATGTGCCCTCCCTAATACCCATCACCCTGTTACCCCATCCCCTCACCCCCCTTCCCTCTGAAACCCTCAGTTTGTTTCCCAGAGTCCAGAGCGTCTCATGGTTTGTCTCCCTCTCTGATTTCCCTCCCTTCATTTTTCCCTTCCTTCCCTTATTGTCCTCCATGCTATTCCTTATGTTCCGCATAAAAGTGAAACCGTATGGTATATGCCTTTCTCTGCTTGACTTACTTCACTTAGGATAATCCCCTCCAGCTCCATCCATGTCGATGCAAATGGTGGGTATTCATCCTTTCTGATGGCTGAGTAATATTCCATTGTATATATGGACCACGTCTTCTTTATCCATTCGTCTGTTGAAGGACATCTCGGCTCCTTCCACTGTTTGGCTATTGTGGACATTGCTGCGATGAACATTGAGGTGCATGTGCCCCTTCTTTTCACTACATCTGTATCTTTGGGGTAAATACCCAGTAGTGCAATTGCTGGGTCGTAAGGTTGGCCAAAGTTTTTTGAAAGACTGATAATATCAAGTGTTGGGAAGGATGTCAGGCTCTTAGATACTTTCTCATATGTTGTCGTTTAGAATATATTTGGTATAACTACTTTAGAAAACTAGCTTTATCTTCAAATTTTGAATATTCATCTACTCTGTGACATAGCGGTATCACTCATAAATAGAACAGAAACGCACGCATATGTTCACCAAAAGACAGCCAAGAATGTCCAAAGCTACATTATTTGTAATAGCCAAGAATCAGAAACAACCCAACTGTTCATCAAAAGCGGGATAGATAGAATTGTGATCTGTTCATACAAAGGAAATGATCAGACTGCTCCTCTGCCTCACATCGTGGGTGATTTTCACAAACATAATGCGTAGTGCCCGAAGCCAGACCCAAACGAATTCATACTGTATGATTCCATTTATGCAATGAGAGGAGGAAGAGGGTAATCACGGGGAGGACCTGCCAGTCCAGAATTTCTTCCCGCCCAGAAGTATGTATTCTATCTTGTATTGTAAGACAGGAAATAAGCAAATCAGACGTCCCAGACCTGATATTTGTTGCATCTGTTGAAACCTAAGCAATGTTACGAGAACTTAATGTCCAGTGGTGTTGCTACAAAAAGAGGGTACTCTGTCCTCGGCCAGAATCCGGCACCTCCTGTCTTTCCAAATAGCAGTACCAAATCTTGCCGGCAGATGGCGCGCCTCGTACACATCTGTGCGGAATACCCAACAGGAATGTAAATTAATGTTCCCAGATGTCCTACAAAGTTACTTTGTGTTTAGCTGAGTTGTTTTAAACTTCACCACTTCTTTCAGTCCTGTTTCTTCACAGGGACATAGTCACTGGAACTTGCATGTTTCAACTGCATGGTTTTCATTTGATCCCTCGGCTTTGTTTCCTCATTGAATTATGAATATTTTGCCTACACAGAGCTGCTTTAGAAATTTACGAGGCTTTGTTTTTGTGCATTTCTGCTTATATTCACAACCACAAGGGCCTTTTCTTTTACCAGGTCCTGCTGCTAGAAGACCAGGATAACCTCTCCAGCAGCTCTCACGGGATTTGTGTTCCTCTTAAAAGGGTATCTTTCATGTCTCCTTTTCCTCCTTCTGCCTCGCCTTTTATGGTGCCCATCAGGCCGGGCCTGTTCTTTTCTCCTTGGGCTGACAGATAAATGCTGCCGGGTGACTCATGCTCCGTGCCTTCTATCCTGAACTGTGGGCTGAAGCTTTATCCCTTTTACCTGCCCTCCTCTGTTCTGCGCTACTTTCTATTCATTAATTATTCATTAACTTCGGAGAGTAAGTCCAAAATATGTTCCTATGGACCCCCTTGCTTTCCTAAACGTGATAAACTCGCTAGTGAGAATGGGCAAACCTTCCCCTGTGTTAAGAGTTATTTTCTACCCTGGTTACTGCTGCTCCAGAATGTTAGGTTTTCCCTAGGACCGTGGGGCATGTGATCTTTGGAGTCTTCCACAGCTTGGTCCTTGAGCACTTACCCCGTTGCTGTGCTAACAAGCTCTCAGTGCATTTGGGATAACTAGAGCATCAACAGAACTTCTCCTGTATCTCGAAGGAATGTGACGTGGTGTAGTCAACAGTGTAGACTTTACAGTCAGGTAGCCCCATGTTCAAATCCGCATCCATTCCACCCTCCCAGCTGTAGGACTATGGGCAAGTCCCCCACTCTCCTCTCCTGTTAAGGTAGAAGCGATCAGACCTCCAAGATTTGCTGTGATGATGAAATAGACCACACATTCACACATTAAAGCATCTGGGTACATGGTAGACCCCCACCTTTTTTTTTTTTTTAGATTTTATGTATTTATTTTTAAAAGAGAGAAAGTGTGCATGCATGCACAAGTGGTGTGGAAGGGGGATGTTAGAAGGGGGCAGGAAGAGGATCAGAGGGAGAGGAAGAGACAGAATCTTCAGCTGGGCATGGAGCGGAGGTAGGGCTGGATCTCATGAACCTAAGATCATGACCTGACCTGAAATCAAGAGTCAGTTGCCCAACCAACTGAGCCATCCAGGCACCCCAAGATTTTATTAAGTAATCTCTACACCCACTGTGGGGCTCAAACTCATGACCCCGAGATCAAGAGTCGCATACTCTACAGACTGAGCCAGCCAGGAGCCCCCGTAGACCCTTTTTAAAAAGTAGTTATTATAGTTACAATCCAATGGAACATTTATCTTTCTGCGGTTTCATCTCAGAAACGATTTGATTTTAAAGCATGTGTTTATATCGCAGACTAAGATTCTGCACTTCAAGACTGCCCCTGGCATGCAATATTCTTTTGTGTTCTTATTCTGTAACTTGGGAAAGGCTAAGCATTCTTTTTGTCTTTGCTTTTATGAACCACCTAAGCTAAAATTAAGATAGTCTTATTTTTATTTTTTTATTTTTAATTTTTATTTTTGACTTGACTTTGTTTCTTTGTCTTGCTTCTCCTGGATCCATTATAGTCATGAAATTTGGGGAATGATTCTAACATAAGGTTTCCCAAGAGAAAAAGAGATGAGGAAGGTTTCTCCCTTGGCTGGTACTTCCTGGGAAGGGGTAGACGATAATGGAATAAACAATGGCATATGGGATCTTATGTGTATTTACCTGCCACCACCTCACTGGGATGCTGAAATTCGACTTAGTTCCATATGCTTCCCCATAAAGTATCCCCAGTGGCTTTTATTGAGAATTTTTGATACTTCAGTAATCACCTTTACTGTCTTGCTTTTAGAATCTACAGTGTTCAAAACAGTAATCTCTAAATCTTGCTTTCAGGACTCAGCTGTTTTTTGGTTTTTTTTTTAAGTTTATACCATCACCTGGAGGTCTTGGTATCTAAGCTTGTACCTCAGTAGATGTGTTTCTTTAAAGAATCACCTTCCCTGCATCCTTTTTTGGGGTATAAAGGCTCTGACGAATGCTCATGTGTTCAAAGCCCTGCTTCTCCCTTTCCTCCCCTGGGAAATGCCCTGTTCTTTTCCAGAGATGATTCTCCTGGCAGCTCCTCCCATGGGACACTATTTGCCTTATGCTTGTTTCACAAAGAAGAAAATGGTTTATTTTTTTTTCTGGTGCTCTTCTTCATCCTGTATTCCTTTGATTAAAGAAATGCGCTTCCCTTACACAGAATCTGATTTTTGAAAAATCAGGGTTTTTTTTTAATGTGGAGAAGCACAAAACCTCGCATGGCACAGATAACCTGCATATACTTTATCTGCTTTCTATTTCTTGAATTCCTTGAAGTTTTACATTTCAGAGCACTATATTTTTGTCTTTCCCTTTCTAACACTACATCCTTATAATACACATTTCCTTACACAACTACAAATAATAACGATGATTTTAGACAACCACACCAGCGACAAACTCTTGACCACACCTCTATGTCAGGCTCTTCTGAGGTGCCTTTTAGACCTTGTCTTATTTAGTCCTCTGTGCTGGGCACTCTTCCTAGTACCATTTTCAAATGGAGCAGCCAAGGAGAGGGAGGTCATTTCCCGGGGTCCCACAGCTGGGAACGGCAGAGCCCAGTCTACCAAACTCGGGTGTCCGAGCTCCTCATCACGGCCCAGATCATATTCTCTGGTGCAGGACGAAGACCTGACATTACAGTCAAAGCCTTTAGCTGTGTGTGCCAGAGGGGAGACCGAGAGATCCAGATGTAAGTCTTTTCTCACTCTGGCTCTAGAAAATCCCCCTTGTCCTCTTCCCGGATTGATTTCTCATCAGATTTCGATGATCAGCAAGCTTCCCACAAAGCCTTTGCTTTTCGTTGTTGCTCCATATTCTTGCCAAGTTTCAGAGCTTCTATTTATTTATTTTTAAAGATTTTATTTATTTATTTATTTATTTATTTATTTATTTATTTATTTATTTATTTGAGAGAGAGCATGAGTGGGGTGGGGGAAGAGGCAGAGGGAGACGCAGACTCCCTGCTGAGCAGGGAGCCAGAATCCCAGGACTCATGATCCCAGGGATCATGACCTGAGCCAAAGGCAGACACTTAACCAACTGAGCCACCCAGGCGCCCCAATTCCAGAGCTGTTAAAAGGAAACTCTCTGTTGTCTTAGTAATACCAAAGCGATTGCATTTGTTTGTGGCCTGTTGAAACAAGTCTCCATCCCTGCGAGATCTTCTGAAGCCCATCTGAAATGAGATAGTGTCTCATCACATGCTCTGGAGAATGACTGTGGATGTATTTTCATTCAATAAAATATGTTGTGGTTGAAGTTGTGGACCTGCCAAATTCACATACTGCCACATTCTGTTGTTCAAAACTCTCTTATCTTTTCATCTGTCTGGTGTTTCCTAAAGCTGCCTAAACATATTATGGGCACCTAGACAATAAATCCTCAAAGCATTCCCTGCAGGCAGAGAGAAGCGGAAAGGAGACAATGTTGCCATCCCAAACATTACACACGAGCAAATGGAGACAGACGAGATTACCTGAAATTGACTGAGGCTGTAAGTGAGTTGGCGGCGGAGGCAAGGCTACCATGTAGGCATTCTCTGATACCATACCCCCTCCATTCCTTTTTTATTAAATATATTGTGATGCTAAAGTAATTTTATTTTCTATTTTGTCTTTTCTTATATGTGAACGCATACCCTTGATGAGCTCCAGAAGGCTCACTGGAGATGACGTTAGCTTGATAAGCCTCTGTTTCTGGCAGTCATGTGGGTGCCCAGACAATCTCTGGCGTTCTTTGGCTTCTAGATGCATCACACCAGTCTTGCCTTCGTCTTCACGTGGCCTTCTCCCTCTGCATGTGTCTTTGTGTCCTTTTAACAAGGACACCAATCGTATTGGATTAGGGGTCCCCCTACTCTAGTATGACATCTTCTTAACTAATTATATCAACAACAACTTTATTCCCAAATAAAGTCACATTCTCAAGTACTGGAGGTGAGGACTCGAACATATGAATTTGGGTGGGAGGATACAATTCAAGCCCTAATAGGTCCTACAAGGTTTCTTTTATTCCACCTTTTCTAACATTTCAACAACTTCCCCAACCTTTCATTAGATCAGTAGTCTATAATATTCTTGTTACCAAATCAATGTGAAAACTTGTGCTTTTTTTTTTTTTTTGAAGATGTTTGTCCTCAACTTTATTCTGGAATCTATGAAAATTCAGCTATGAACTATAGCCTCAGAGTCTCTAAGCTGATGGATTTGTATTTGTAGGTTGTTTCTTCCTCCCTCCTCAGCTTCTCCTCTTCCTTCCATCAGGCAGCTGGCTCCCACTTGTGTCAGACATTGTAAGGTGCTGGGATGCCAAGGCCAATGAGGCAGCCTTGGACCCTGCCTTTATAGAGCCCAGCACTAAAGGGATTGGCACCAAGTTACCAGCATGGGGGATGTTTCCTGAGCAAGGAAGGTTCACAGCTCCATGGGAGCCAAGTCAGGTATTCACAGAGGCTCCCAACCCAGCCTGAGGTGTCAGGGAACAGAGCAGGGTTTAAGATGATAAAGCCAAGTGCCCAAGCCACACCATTTAAGGAGGCACTCACTCTCGGGTGCCCACCCTACATTTGCCTGCCCCTTAAATGGTGTGTCCTAGGTGTCTCTCTGCTCCCACTCTAGTCCTGGCCCTTCTCAGGGATGCCTTCCTAAAGGAGGAGACTGCTAAGCTAAAACTGAAAGAGGGATAGTAGTTAGAAAGATGAATGGAAGTTTCCCAGGCAGAGATGGAAGAAAGAAAGAACATTCCAGCTAGAAGGCCCACCAAACACCCAGGGGAAAGATCCACAAGACACAAAGGGGTAGCTGGAAGGATTCCGGTGTCAGGGAAGCCAGAGGGGTTTAGGTGACATTCAAGAGTTATCTGAACTCATCAAGTCCAGGGAAACTCAGGTCCCAGCAAAGCCACTGTCACCTCTGTACCACCATTGTATGTGGTTGGATGAGGGACAGAGCCTTGTGAGAATTGGAAAAGGTGTCCTTTCTTCCAGGCAGAGATAGCTTTGTGTCTAAGTGCACAGCTCATCCTGCAGAGCAAGGGCTGGACTGAAACTCCCATTTGCCCCCTTGGCCAGGTGTCCATCAGAACTTAGGCACAGAGGAAGGAGCAGGTGCAGAGCCAGGCCCTGCCGACAGGAGTTGAGCTCCTTAGTGCTGGACCAGGACTCCAAAACCATGCCCTAGATGGCCTGGTGGGCAGCACTCAGCTTGGCTGGAGGATTGGCCTTTCTATTCTAGCCCACCTTTGACACACTCTGAATTCCACTCTTCTTGGTAACTTTGGAAGCTATAGAGAACTTACCTTTCTTCTATGACTCACCGGTCCTCAAACTAATTTCCTTAACCACAGCTTCTTGGCTTGAAACAATCAGCCAAAGGAAAAAGATTCTGGGTTTATCACCAGTTTCTGGATTCTTCCATATCTGCATTCTGCAGAGGTCATAATAAGAAATATATTAACATATTTAAGCTTACAGAGTATTTATCAGAATACATTAAGAATTATTTTCTAGGGCTTTTCTCTCCATGAATTTCTTGCTTTCTCATTAGGATTACACTTTTCATAGATCTGGGCACTCCCCCAGGAGACCCAAGCCTTAGAGTTCATCAGGAAACATGCTTACAGCTCTGAAAGGTTAGAGTGAGGCCAGTAGCTCCGTGTCCAAGCCCAGTTTATGGCCTCCCTTGGGAATGCCCATCGCTGAGTGTCAGGTGCATAAGGACCTACAACATTCTCTGCTCTCCTAATCCTCTGCCCAAAAACAGACCGGTAGGATTGCCTAATCACGCAGGACCAATTTAAAGCCAAAGCACACGTCTTTTTCTGACTTGCTTTGTGCTGGTTAGCTATGACTGGCTCAAGGATGATATTAAGAGAAAAATATTTTGATTTTTGTTTAACATTATTACAATTATTTTTTTAACAAAAAATTACTAGTTTTATGGGTACTGCTAAATCTCATCCTTTTTTGGTTTCACTTCCAAATGTTCACAGACTTTTTTGAAGGACAGATTTATTGAGCTGTAATTAACATGCCATACAACTCACCCAACTGAAATCCACAATTCAGTGGTTTTCAGTATATTAACAAGAGGTGTGCAAGCATTACCACAATCATTTTCACTTTTTCATCCCATTAACTATCTCTATTACCATGTTCCCCCAGCCTCTGACAGCTACTAATCTATTTTCTGTCTCTATGGATTTGCCTATTCGGGACATTTCATATACATGGAATCATACAATGTGTGGCCTTTTGTGACTTGGCTTTTTGTTTTGTTTTTTTTTTTTCCGTTTTCTTTTTTTTAACACAGTGTTAGTTTCAGGTGTACAGTTGAGTGACTCAACATTTCCATATATCACCCGGTGCACATCCCAACAAGTGCACTCCCCCTACCCATCACCTACTTTACCCATCCCCCACCCACCTCCCCCTGGCAACCATCAGTTTGTTCTCTAGTGTTAAGAGTCTGTTTTTTTTTTTAATTTTTAAAAAATAATTAAATTTTTTTTATTTTAAGGGTATATATTTGTGAGAGAGAGAGAGCGCACAAGCAGGGAGGAGGGGCAGAGAGAGAGGGAGAAGCAGCCTCCCCACTGAGCAAGGAGCCCGATGAGGGCCTCGATCCCAGGACCCCAAGATCATAACGTGTTAAAGGCTGATGCGTAACCAACTGAGCCACCCAGGCACTCAGAGATTTTTTTAAGTCATCTCTCCACCAACCATTGACTCGAACTTACAACCCCTAGATCAAGAGTTGCGTGCTCTACACACTGAGCCAGCCAGCCGCCCCAAGAGTCTGTTTCTTAATTTGTGTCTTTTTTTCCCCTTTGCTTGTTTGTTTTGTTTCTAAAATTCCACATATGAGTGCAGTCATATGGTATTTGTCTTAGTCTGACTTACTTTGCTTAGCATTTTCATTATGCTCTGTAGCTCCATCCATGTCATTGCAAATGGGAGGATTTCATTCTTTTTTATGGCTGAATAATATTCCATTGTATGTATACACCACAGTCATCAATCAATAGACATTTGGGCTGTTTCCACAGTTTGGCTATTGTAATTAATGCTACTATAAACATAGGGGTGCATGTACCCCTTTGAATTAGTGTTTTTATGTTCTTTGGATAAATACCCATAAGTGGGATTGCTGGATGGTAGGGTAGTTCAATTTTTAACTTTTTGAGGAACCTCCATTCTGTTTTCCACAGTGGCTGCACCAGTTTGCATTCCCACCAACAGTGCAGGAGTGTTCCTTTTTCTCCACATCCTCACCAACAACTATTGTTTCTTATGTTGTTGATTTTAGCCGTTCTGATAGGTGTGACGTGGTATCTAGTTGTGGTTTTGATTTGTATTTCCCTAATGGTGAGTGATGGTGAACATCTGTTTAGGTGTCTGTTGGCCATCTGTATATCTTCTTTGGAAGATTGTCTATTCATGTCTTCTGCCCATTTTGTAATCAGATTATTCATTTTTTGAGTGTTGAGTTTTATAAATTCTTTATATACTGAAGATACTAAACCTTTATTGGATATGTCATTTGCAAATATCTTTTCCCATTCCCTAGGTTGCCTTTTAGTTTTTTTGATTGCTTTCTTCACTATGCAGAAGCTTTTTGTTTTGACCCAGTCCCAGTAGTTATATTTGCTTTTGTTTCCCTTGCCTCAGACATATCTGGAAAGAAGTTGCATCGGCCATTGTCAAAGCAGTTACTGCCTATGTTCTCGTCTAGGATCTTTTTAGTTTCAGGTCTCATATTTAGATCTTTAATCCATTTTGAATTTATTTTTGTGCGTGGCGTAAGAAAGTGGTCCAGTTTCATTCTCTCTCTCTTTCTCTTTTATAAAGATTTTTTTTATTTATTTATTTATTTATTTATTTATTTATTTATTTTGGGGAGAGAGAGAGAGCACACAGGGGGAGGGGCAAAGGGAGAGGGAAAGAGTCTTAAGCAGACTCTGCACTGAGTGCGGAGCCAGTGTGGGGCTTGATCCCATGACCCTGAGATTATGACCTGAGCTGAAACCAAGAGTCAGATGCTTAACTATGCTGAGCCACCTGGGTGCCCCCAGTTTCACTCTTTTGCCTGATGCCGTCCAGTTTTCCCAACACCATTTGTTGAAAAGACTGTCTTTCTTCCATTAGATTTTCTTTTCTGCTTTGTTGAAGATTCATTGACCATGGAGTTGTGGGTTTATTCCTGGGTTTTCTATTCTTGTGCCAGTACCATACTGTTTTTATAATAAAAGTTGAAGTCTGGAATTGCTTTGCTTTTTTTTTTCAAGAATGCTTTGGCTATTTGGTATCCTTGGTGGTTTCATACAAATTTTAGGATTGTTCTTCTTCTGTGAAAAATGCTGTGGTATTTTGATAGGGACTGCATGAAATGTGTAGATTGCTTTGGGCAGTATAGACATTTTAACAATATTTGTTCTTCCAATCCATGAGCATGGAATATCTTTCCATTTCTTTGCATTGTCTTCAATTTCTCTCATCAGTGTTCTATAGTTTTCAAGTACAAGTCTTTCATCTCTTTGGTTAGGTTTATCCTTGGTATCTTATTATTTTTGGTGCAATTGTGAATGGGACTGTTTTCTTAATTTCTTTTTCTGCCGCCTCATTATTGGCGTATAGATATGCAATGGATTTCTGTACATTGGTTTTGTATCCTGCAACTTTACTGAATTCATCAGTTCTAGCAGTGTTTTGATGGAGTCTTTGGGTTTTCTCTATACGGTATCATGTCATCTGCACATAGTAGAAGTTTTGCTTCTTCCTTACTGATTTGGATGCCTTTTATTTCTTTGTGTTGTCTCGTTGCTGTGGCTAGGACTTCCAGTACTGTGTTGAATAAAAGTGGTGAGAGTGGACATCCTTGTCTTTTTCCTGACCTTGGGGAAAAACTAGTGTGATGCTAGCTGTGGGTTTTTAATATATGGCCTTTATTGTGTTGAGCTTTGTTCCCTCTAAACCTACTTTATTGATGATTTTTGTCATGAGTAGATGTTATATTTTGTCAAATTTTTTTTTTCTGAATCTATTGAAGTTACCTTCTGGTTCTTATCCTTTCTCTTATTGATATGATGTATCATGTTGATTGATTTGTGAATATTGAACCACCCTTGCAGCCCAGGAATAAATCCTACTTGATTGTGGTGAATGATTTTTTAATGTGTTGTTGGATTTAGTTTGCTAGTATTTTGTTGAGGATTTTTGCATCTATGTCCATCAGAGATATTGGCCTGTAGTTCTCTTTTTTAGTGGAGTCTTTGTCTGGTTTTGGTATCAGTGCAATACTGGCCTCATAGAATGAATTTGGGAGTTTTCCTTCCTTTTCTTTTTTTTGAAATAGTTTGAGAATAATAGGTATTAACTCTTCTTTAAATGTTTGGTAGAATTCACCTGTGAAGCCATCTGGTCCTGGACTTTTGTTTGTTGGGAGGTTTTTGATGACTAATTCAGTTCCAATGCTGGTTATGGGTCTTTTCAAATTTTCTATTTCTTCCTGTTTTGGTTTTTGGTAGTTTATATGTTCCTAGGAATTTATCCATTTCTTCTAGGTTGTCCAATTTGTTGGCATATAGTTTTTCATAATATTCCCTTGTAATTATTTGTATTTCTGTGGTGTAGGTTGTTATTTCTTCTCTCTCAATTGTAATTTTATTTATTTGAGTCCTTTCTCTTTTTTTCTTGATAAGCCTGACTAGAGGTTTATTAATTTTATTGATTATTTTCAAAGAACCCGTTCCTAGTTTCATTGAACTGTTCTGTTGTTTTTTTAGTTTCTACATCATTTATTTCTACTCTAATCTTTATTATTTCCTTCCTTCTGCTGGTTTTAAGTTTTATTTGTTGTTCTTTTTGTAGCTCCTTTAGGTATAAGGTTAGGCTGTTTGTAACTGACCTTTTTCCCTTGGCATACTTTTTTCAAGGTTCGTGCATTCTTTAACATGTATCAGTACTTCCTTTTGATGGTCGAGTAATATTCCATTGTATGGATATACCACATATTATTTACTCATTGCTCAGAATGGACATTCCTTGGGGCACATTGGGGTTGTTTGTGCTTTTTGACTCTTAGGAATATTACCGTTATGAACATTGTGTACAAGTTTTTATGTGGATACGTGTCTTCCTTTCTTTTGGGCATATATGTAGGAGTGGGATTACTGGGTCCTACTGTAATTCTGTTTAAAATTTTGAGGAGCTGCCACTATTTTCCAAAGTAACTGCACGATTTTAACATTTCCGACAGCAGTACGTAAGGGTTCCAGTTGTCCCACTTCCTTGCCAACACTTCTTACTATCTTTATCATTATTACAGCCACTGTCCTAGTGGGTGTGAGGTAGTGTCTCACTGTAGTTTCGATATGCATCTCCTTGATGATTAATGGTAATGAACATCTTCTTGTGTGCTTATTGACTATTTGTGTATCTTTGGAGAAATGGCTGTTTAGAAACTTTACACATCTTTAAATTGGGTTGTCTTTTTATTTTGTTGCAAGAGTTTTTTTATATTCTGAATGCAAGTCCCTCATCAGAAATATGATTGGTAAAACTTTTCCACAAGCCATTTTTTAAGCTTACTAATACTATTTTTAAAGATGAGTGGTCCATTAAATCTGATTATGACAGCACTCAGCCACTAAAAGTGATGCTAAAGCATTCATTGCCACATTTTGATATGGGATTAAGTGAAAGAAACAGGTTCTAAAACGTTATGATCCTTATAAAAATATTCATGGAAAATCATCTGGAAGTGTATATATCAAGGTGTACAGCGCTATCTTTGCTTGTTGCAATTGTATATATATTTTTTTATTTTTCTGTATCTTTTATTTTAATGATGAATATGTATTATTCTTATAAAAAATGATTTTCAAATTCTCTAAAAGCTCAGCTGGATAAGCAAATGCCTTCCTCAGGCTCATGAGTTTGACTGATTTTGCTTAATATTTGGATGTTCCAAAATCTTATGCGGGTGAGTGTGAAACCACAGTGGGGCGCATTTCAACAGAAGAACAACCCGAAGCTGTAGACTAGGGGTGGGAGGGGAAGGGGTAAAAGGTATGATGACGTAGAGACATTTAACACCAACCTGTATGACTTGCCTCAGTTTGCAGATCATTTCAGACATCTTCCTTGGTTCTGCAGCAACTGTATTGGACACCAAGTTTCAGAGATGTTATGTTCTTGCCCAAGGTTGTGTGGTCTTGTTTGTAAGGATGCTCCAACTACAGTTTGGGGGCATCTGGGTGGCTCAGTCGGTTGAGCATCCAACTCTTGATTTCAGCTCAGGTCATGATCTCAAGATCGTGAGATTGAGCCCCACATCGGGGCTCTCCGTCTCCTTCTGCTAGTTGCGCACGCGTTCTCTCTCTCTCTCTCTTAAAAACAAAAAAACCCTACAGTTTGGGTTTTCTGCTCCTGCTGCGGTACTTGTAACTGATGGTCCTGCCTCTCGTCCTGGGTTCCTCTTTTATAAAATTGTTTCCAAGGGTCAGGTATCTGATGGATGACTTTTGAATACCTGAAAAAGTGTGTTAACCTGAAGCTACATGCTGTGTTTTGGGCTAAGACAGTAGGTAAATGGCTACAAGTTGTCCCTGTTCTGCACCATTACAGACTCTCAAATGCTTTTCTTTCATACTCTATCTCGGGAAAGGAACAATTGTTGTTATATGAATTAACTTATGTCTTGTTATTGTTTTTTTTTTCATTTATAAGCTTGATTACTAAGCTTTGAATATTGCTTTCTTTTAAAGCTGTTGCTCAAATGAAGTCATCTTGGCATTTGTATTTGCTTTATTACCCTTCTATGATTTGTACAGTGGCCTTGCAAACAAAAGACCTATTATTTCCTTGGCACATGCTTCATCATTTATGAACACAAGAACGGAAGAAGATGATTTTTTTTTCCTTTGCTCACATATTTGTGGCATTGTTGGAGTTCTCTAGGCCAAATTAGATGGAAAAAAATCTAAAGTCATTTTGAAAGTATGTAGCTTTCTCTAGATTCTAGACCAGAGGTTAGCAGACTTCTTCTGTAAAGGCCCAGGTAGTAAATATTTCAGACTTTGTAGGTGTCTGTTGCAACTACTCAACTCTGCCCTTGTGGTGCAAAAGCAGCCAGATACAAAGCGTAAACAAGTGGGTGAGGCTGTGTGCCAATAAAACTTTATTTACAAAAATAGACGGAGCAGATTTGGTGCACAGGCCACGGTTTGCTGACTTCTGTTTTCAGTTGTGAATGATTTGTTATCAGCCGTATGCTTCAAAGCCTCTTTCTGTCACCCAAGATGCTGGTGGATTTTCTCTTCAAAAGCAAAATATGATACTTACAAAGCTAATTATTACTCATGACATCCAAAGCTCAATAAGAGTCAGAAGGCAAGTCTGGTATTACTCGGCCACCTGCTTATCTCTTCCTTTCCAAGGTGAAGAGTGGCTGCAGGCTACAGCCTGGACCCTGTTTGGTCCAGGAACATATCCCTGACCGCTTCCTGTGTGTGAAACCTCTTTCCAGTTAGAGAAGGTATCCCAGTTCATAAGCTGTCCAGTCAGGATTTTATTTCACTGGGACCATCTGAACCTCAGATCTAAAGAGCACCTTTACTTTTTTCAATCAATTCCTTTGAAACTTATTAGAGAACAAAAATAGTTGTGAAAATTTTCCAGTGACTGAGTTGAAAACAACTCCCCTTTTTTTCTTTTTGTGGTTTCCTGGTCACTTTCTCATATTATGTCTCCATTTCCCCATGGGAGGTTGGGAATTATAAGATCTTTTTGTAATAAAGATTCTAGGGTAAAGGTAACACAGAAAGGGTGGGTACCTTTCCTGATGAATTTGATATATAAAGTTTTTCCATGCAAGGAAAAGTTTCTATTTCTTCACAAATATTTTAGAGAAGATTGTTTTTAAATGTCTGCTGTTACGTTTGCTGAACAAAATATAGGGATATGTTTTTTTATGTGACAGGGTTTTATCAAAAAGCGACAAGGATTTTTTTCCACTGCCACCTTAACTCATAATTTTTAAATTAACATTTTTCTGATGTCAAAGTAATATAATTTTTTAGAAGAAAATATGGGAAATTTAGAAAGTGTAAATAAGAAGAGTAAAATCACAACCAGTCCATTAAAGGTAAGTATTACTCGTATTTTACTGGCCATTTAGACTGCCCTTGACGCCCGTGTGCATACCGATTTGATATAACACTTTCACCTGCAGGAGATATTATACAAAGCATTTTTGTATTCTGCCTTTTATATACTTCTTTGTTGGTAAATCCAGATCAGCATTAACTTTAATGGCTATGTGGCATTCCATAGTATAGATGTCCTTATTGTAATCTGCTTGGATGATCTCCTATTTGTATATTTTAAGTGCCTTGTACTTTTCCACTATTACAAAGAGTGCTTAGGTAAGCATTCTTGTACATATCTTCTTGTCCTGCCAGAATATCTCTTTAAGATAAATTACTAAAGTGCCATTAGCAGAAATATGTGTGTACTTATGTATGTAAATAATTTTGATATAGAAAAGTTTATGCTCAAATTATATTCTAATAGTTCATGATAGTGCTTTATACCCTCACCAGTACTGGGAAATTTCTATAATTTCTCAACAGATCAGTTATCAGCCTCTCGGCATCCTTTGTGGTTGCTATTATGGTTTGCTAAGTATTTTATGTTTTTTAAACCAACACCTACGTAGCACTTACTATGTGTTAGAGACTGTTCTAGGTGTTTTTATGAAAATTAGCTTATTTAATCTTCATAACCCAAAAAGTAGGCACTGTTAGTATTCTTAACTTAGAGATGAGAAAGCTGCGAAGCAACTGGAAATTCACACATCTGGTAGCTAGTGGAGCCAGGATTCGAAACTTCCTCATTATTCTGAAGTCCATCCTCTTGATCACCATGCCCCACTGCCTCTTCAGAGGAAACAAAAACTTAGCTGGCGAGGAAGTGAACCTGGACAACAGGGGTCAGAGAGCCAAATCCTAACCACAAGACCTATGTATTTTCCCACCTATATGTTTTCTATTTAATTATTTAAAAAATAATCTCTTTGATTTTTTTTAGGATGTATCAAAGTCAGAAGAAATCTCAAGAAGCGCTGCCCCGCTACCAAGAGGCTTTAGAATATATTGAGATCAGTAGAGGTGAAAACAGTCTTGAGTGTGTACCAGTATTGAAGGAATTAGCAGGTGTCGAGCAAGCTCTGGGACTTCATGACGCATCCATCAAGCATTTTCTGCAGGTAAGCTGCAATACACTGGCCACCAAAGCTCTTCTGGACCCAGTGCTTTTCACAGACACAAGTGGAATAGCAACTCCAAGAACGCCTGGCTTTGTTATTCGCTCTGGATAAGAACACTTGGCCTGGAGTCGATGTTCAATGAACATCTTCGTATAGATGACCGAGTGGACAAATGTGGGATGGGGTCTTCTGTTACCAGGTGCATGGGCCTCAGGCAGCCCGAGACTCCCTGAAGATGACTTTTCTCATGTTAGGGGTATAATTCAAGTCTCATTTTCTAAAGTTCTTTATCTTTTCATGTTTATCTCTTTAGAGCTTTTGTTATCAAACTGATTAGGGTTCTTTTCTTCTATACTCTAAAATCTTCACCTGAAGCCACTTGGAGTTGTCATTTATTAGCTGCTGATGTACTTTATCAGCATAGGATTCCAGTGTGTCAGTCTGGGTTCTCCAGAGAAACAGAACCAATAGGATATATACAGAAACAGAGAGAGAGATTGATTTTAGGGAATTGGCTAACACAATTGTAGGGGCACACAAGTCTGAAATCCCATAGGGTAGGCAGGCTGGCTGAAAACTCAGGCAGGATCTCTATGTTATAGTCTTGAGACAGAATTCCTTCTTCTCCAGGAAACCTCAGCTTGTTGCTCTTTAGGCCTTCAACTGAGTGGATAAGGCCCACTTACATCACTGAGGGCAATCTCCTTTTCTCCAAGTCTGATTGTAAATGTTAATCACATCTACAAAATGCATTCACAGCAAATCTAGACTAGTGTTTGACCTAAAAGCTGGGCACTACGGCCTCACCAAGATGACACGTAATACTAACCATCGCTGTGAGTTCGATGCTTTTGTATTTCATCATCTGCTAAAAGCATATTTTTAATTGTTTTTTTATTTTAAAATTTTTATTTTTTTTTATGTAAAGTTCGATGATTCATTTGTTGCGTATAACACCCAGTGCACCATGCAATACGTGCCCTCCTTACTACCCATCACCAGAAATGGGGGAATGGGATATACATTTTTAATTGTTTTATCCGAATTTTTCCCTGTTAAAGTTGTAAAATATAGGCTGAACTCATTCTTGTTATTTCAAATGAGATGCAATGACATGGAACGAAGCATTCCATGTTGCTCTTTCTTTCTAAATTTGTCCGACAATGTATACACCCACCCTTAGTTTATTAGAATGTCCTATTCTGTCACTCTATCTGGATTATCTCTCTTAATTACTATCACCCTGTGACATATTATTATTTCCAAATCATAGATAAGGAAGCCAAGAATTAGAAAGGTTAAGTGATATGCCCAGGAATACCATTGATGCCAATAAATAGCAGAGCCCAGATTCAAACCCAGTAGTTTTTAGAAAGATTTTTCTGGTGGTATATAAGAGAATGGACCCGGGAAAATGTGCCAGCAGTGGAAGTAGGGAGACCAGTTAGGAGACTGTTGGAGTAACGAAGGCTGAAGATGATGGTACCTTGGGGAAGGATGATGATAGTAAGGATGAAGAGAAGCAGATGGGTTTGACAAAGATGTACGAGGCAGAATTGATGAGGGATGGAGATAGACTGGGTGTGGGGAAAAGAGGGAATAGGGAGGAATCGATGACTCCTGGGTTTCTGGTCTGAACAACTACACGGATGTTTTTGTGCCATGTTTATACCAGGTACAGCGGGGGTTGGGGAGCAGGTGTTGGTGGGTGATGAAGAGATGGTGAGCTCAGGTTTCAGTGGCAGGTCTGAGATGCCTACACAGGTGGAAACGTCAGTTAGATCATCAGGACTAGAGCTCAGAAAATAGGTCAGGAAGTCATCTACTTATACTCAGTGGTTGCCTTGAGAGGACTTGAAGAGGACTTGAAGAGGACATGACACAGCCTTAAGTAACTTCACTGCTCGTTGGTCAAGTCCAGAAGGATAACCTGGCAAAGAAAGCAGAGAAGAATTTGGCAGAAAAATATGAGTAAACCTGAAAGTGGTATCTCTTGTGTCTTTTGATGCCTTTTGCTGTTGCGAAGGACACGGAGCTATTGGGAGAATAAATGAGTGAATATTCATAAAGTGCCTAGCACAGTGCCTGATACATAGTGCTACACAGGATTTTAAAAATTCCCCTCTTTCCTTTCCTTTTTCCTTTTCTTTTCTTCATGACTTGGTCAGGGGAAACAGTGAGGCAGTGATGAGGCAGAAACCAGACTGTATGGTGAGTGAGATGCGAGGAAGCAAAAGTAATAAACATAAGTACCTATTTTTTTAATTTTTTAATTTAAATTCAATTTAGTTAACATATAGCATATCATTAGTTTCTGAGGTAGAATTTAGTGATTCATCAGTTGTGTATAACACCCAGGGCTCATTACATCACATGCCCTCCTTAATGCCCATCACCCAGTTACCCCATGCCTCCACTGACCTCCCCTCCATCAACCTCAGTTTGTTTTTGTTTCTTAAATTCTACATATGAATGAAATCATATGGTATTTGTCTTTCTCCGATTGGCTTATTTCACTTAGCCTAATACCGTCTAGTTCCATCCATATCGTTCCAAATGGCAAGATTTTAATTTTTTCATGTCTGAGTAATATTCCATTGTATATATACCACATCTTTATCCATTCATTTGTTGATGGACATCTGGGCTCTTTCCGTAGTTCGGCTATTATGGACATTGCTGCTATAAACATTGGGGTGCAGGTGCCCCTTCGAATCACTATGTCTGTATACTTTGGATTAATACCTAGTAGTGCAGTTGCTGGGCTGTAGGGTAGCTCTATTTTTAACTTTCTGAGGAATTCCCATACTGTTTTCCAGAGTGGCTGCACCAGCTTGCATTCCCACCAACAAAGTAAGAGGGCTCCCTTTCTCCACATCCTCACCAACATCTTTTGTTTCCTGCGTTGTTACTTATAGGTCTGTTTCACAAAGTACTAAGAGGTGAGGAAGGCCGGCCCAGGAAGAGGGACGAGCAAAGGTCTGAAGGTGAGACGTAGCTCAACTTCAGGGAACCGAACCAAGTTCCCTCTGCCTGGGCCATGGGGGTGGTGAAGGTGGTAGATCGGTATCATTCAAGTAGGGTGTTGAAAGTCATGCTAAGGAATTTGAGCTTCATCCTACGGGCAGTTAAAGGTTTTCAAGCAGGGAGACTGACATCATGAGATTATCAATCTAGAAGGGTCACTCTGCAGTATGGAGAATGGACTACATGGCAGAGAATTAATCAGGGAGGTATCAGGAGACGGCCGCAGCAGACTGGGTAGGGGATGATGACAACTGGACTCAGGTGTTGTCATGGTGATAAAGAACGTGGACAGTGAGAGATGCATAGAGAGTAGAAACAGAGGGCGTAGGAGTTGGGGGAGTGAAGGAGGCGGAGGTGTCTGGCGTTGGGCCAGGTTTCTGGCTAAGGTCACTGTGTGGCTGGTGGGACCGTTTGCTGAGTGCAGGAACACTCGGTGGATTTGCCATGTTTTGTGAGTATCCATAATTCTGAATATTCTTATACAAAATGTTTTTTTCTTTGATTATTTGCTAGTATAAATTTTCAGACATTAAACCACTAGGAGGAAAGATGTGAATATTTTATAGTCCTTGATTCAGATGACATTCTGCGAAAGGGTTATTTTGATTTACCTCACCACCAGAAGCTGGTTTGCCTTTGTTCTTAACTGAACCGGTTTCATACCAACCTTGCCAACTCTTTGACACTATTTTACTCCCATGTTATAGAATACAGTCTCAAATTTAATTTAGAGTTTTTCCTTAGTCCGGTTTTCCTAAATGTTTCCTAACGATATCCAGTTCTGCCCTTAAAATCTCAGCGCAGTCTTTGCTGTACCAGTTTCTAAAGTTCAGAGAAAGGCATCCAGTAATAATATGCTCAGGGTCTCCCGGGGAGGGTCATTACCTGTAAGAAAATCCACTGGAGTGAAAGATAGGTGGCTTTTAAGACCCAACAGTATGCATTTCAAAGATTGGAATTTGGTTTAGAGAAGCATTTCCCAAACTGTGTTCCGTAGAATACTAGCATCTCACACATCTCACGAGGATTCATAGGTCTTCCTAGAAAAGATGCTTGTGATTAAATAAATTTGGGAACTATGAAGTTCAAACTAAACACATGTCTCTAACACATGGTTTTACAGTGCATTTAAAATACCAGTTTGGGTCGTGAATCAAGAGGAGGGTCAAATACATCTCCGAGACCCTAGTATTCCCTGGGCCATAGTTTAGAAAACACTGGCTTAGAGAAAGAAACTGGGATTTCTGGAAGCAGGGGTCATCGAAGGGATTTTACGTTCCAGTGTATTACCTTCCAGGCCTTATTACTCCTAGGAGCCCTTGGTGCTATGTGAATGGAAGATGGGTTAAGTAGTGCCTCTCGTTTGTAGGGCCCAGATTCACCATTTTTTTTAAAGATTTATTCATTTATTTGAGAGAGAAAGCAGGGGAGGGGAGCGTAGCGGGAGATGGAGAGAATCTCAAGCAGACTCTCCCCTGATATTGGAGCCCGAAGCCAGGCTTGATCTTGCGTCCCAGAGACCGTGACCCGAGCCAAAATCAAGAGTTGGCCGCTTAACCAACTGAGCCACCCAGGGCCCCCCCCCCCAGATTCACCACCTTAAAGTATTTTGCCACAGTCGTTCTCCCTATCTTTTTATATAGACGCACACACACACGCACGCATATATGTATGTGCCCAGCGGTAACTATTTACATTTTTTTAATCATCTAAAAGTATTTGAATATACCATGTCCTTCTATCCCTGATTACTTAACAAGGATAGTCTCTGAGGTAATCACAATACAGTTATCAAATTCAGGAATGTTGACATTGGTAGAGGCCATTTTCTATTTTGTCAGTTGTCCCAATACTGTCCTTTATGGCAGTCTTTTTTTTCCCTCCCATACAAGATCCAGTCCAGGATCATGTGTTACCATTGGTCATTATGCCTCTGGTCTTTAGTCTAGAACAGTTTCTCAGCTTGTCTTTGTCTCTTTGGACATTGACATTTTTGAAGATACAGACCAGTCGTTTTCTAGACTGTACCTCAGTTTGGCTTTGTCTGATGTTTTCTCGTGACTAGATTTGGACAATGCATGCCCGGCTAGAATATTACAAAAGGATATCGTATTTCTTAGGGTAGTACATCTGGAGGCACGTGATGTCACCTGTCCTTCATTAGTGACATTAAATTTATCACCCAGGGGCGCCTGGGTGGCTCAGTCATTAAGCGTCTGCCTTTGGCTCAGGGCGTGATCCCAGGGTCCTGGGATTGAGCCCCACGTCGGGCTCCCTGCTCTGCTGGGAGCCTGCTTCTTCCTCTCCCACTACTCCCCCTGCTTGTGTTCCCTCTCTCGCTGGCTCTTTCTCTGTCAAATAAATAAATAAAATCTTTAAAAATAAAAAAATAATAAATCTATCACCCAATCATGGTGATTCTTCCTATATAGTAGCTATTATTCCCCTTGCAGCCAATAAGCATTCAGTAGAGAGACACTTTTAAGACCATGTAAATATCCCACTCCTTTGCACATTTTCTCAACGTTTAGCATGCATTGATGAATCTTTCCCAAACCACTCTTTACAGTGATAGTTGTGGATGAATGATTTTCCATTCTGCCATTCCATCCACATTTATCAGTTGACATTCTACTGTTAGGAATGTCCCTCCCTCCTCCCACCAAGTTATTTGTTGTGTGTATGTTTGCTTTTTTCACTTAGTATATTCTAGAAATCACTTTATAGCAGTTCATTCATCTGTACAAAGGTATAATAAACCATTTTATGTACATACTGTGTTTTTCTCAATTCGTTTTCTGTTTGGGCATTTCGATAGGTTCTAATATTTTTTAATTACAGATAATGTTCTAATGAGTAATCTTACACACATATATTTTTATATTATTGGAGTTGTATCTTCAGAGTAAATTCTTAGAAGTGGGATTGCTCCGCCAAAGGGAGCCTGTGTGGATAGTTTTGCAGGATACTGATTTTCCTGGGGCTTCTACCGGTTATACTCCCACCAGCAATGTTGGAGCGTGCTGTTTCCCAACAGCCTCTTCCCAAAGAGCATATCATCAAGCTTTTGATTTCGTTCCTATCTGAGAGGTGAGAACTAACATCTCAGTATAGTTTTTAATCTGCACAATGGAACTGCCTATCTTTTCACAAGTTCAGTGGTTTCCTTAATATATTTTTTGTGAATTTTCTTTTCATATCATTTGTCTACTTTTTAATAGGATTTTTATCTAGTTTCTAACTGTTACAACTCATTACAGGGATGCCTGGGTGGTTCAGTCGGTTAAGTGTCTGCCTTCGGCTCAGGTCATGATCCCAGGGTCTTGGGATCGAGTCCCACAGGGCTGCTTGCTCAGCGGAAAGCCTGCTTTTCCCTCTCCCTCTGTCTACTGCTCTGCCTACTTGTGCTCTCGCTCTGTCAAATAAATAAACAAAATCTTTAAAAAGGGTATTACACGTATTGCCCCTTTATCCATGACATATGTCATAAACATTTTCACCCAGTTTGTCATTTGCATTTTATTTTGTTTGTGGTGTTTTTCTTGAGATAATTTATATAAAAGTTCACCCTTCTAAAGTGTACAATTTAGTAGTTTGGTCCCGTTCACAAAGTGGTGTAAGCATTACCACCATCCGGTTGCAGAACATTTTCATCGCCTCAAAAGAAACTTGCCCCCAGTGTGAGTTACTCTCCCATTTCTTCTCTCACTCATCCCCTGGCAACCACCAATCTACATTCTGCCTCTATGGGTTTGGCTATTATAGACAGTTCATATAAATAGAATCCTATAATATATGCCCTTTCGCGTCTGACTTTTTTTATCTAGCATATTGCCTTCAAAGTTCATCCATGCTTAGCAAGTATTAGTACCCTATTCCTTTAAAAAAAAATTATTTATTTATTTATTTGAAAGAGAAAGACAGCGCGTGTGAGCTGGGGGAGGGGCAGAGGGAAAGGGAGAGAGAGAATCTCAAGCAGACTCCCTGCTGAGCGTGGAGCCTGATGCCAGGCTCGATCCCACGACCCCGAGATCATGGCCTGAGCCGAAATCAAGAGTCAGATGCCTAACCGACGGAGCCACCCCGGCACCTCTATGTCATTTCTGTTTTATGGCTGAAGAGTATTCTGGCATACAGATAGACCACATTTGTTCATCTCGTCATCAGTTGAGGGATGCTTGGGTTGTTTCCACCCCATGGAGATTACAAATAATGCTGCTCGGGACATTCACGTACAAGTGTCCCCGTGGATATATGTTTTCGGGTCTCTTGGGTATAAAGCTGGTAGTGGAGTTGCTGAGTCGTGTGGTAACGCAATACTTATCTTTTTGAGGAACTGCCAAGCTATTTTCCAAAGCAGCCTCAGCGTCCGATATTCCCAGCAGCAGTGCCTGAGAGCCCTACCTTCTTCACCTCCTCACCAACACGCGTTAGTATCTGTCCTTTTTATTTCAGCCATCCTAGTGAATGTGGGGTGGCGTCCCACTGGGCTTCTGACTCGAATTCCTCCAGTGGCTCATGGTGTTCTGCCTTTGTGTATATGCGTGTGGCCATGGGTCCGTCTTTGGAGAAATGTCTATTCAAATCCTTTGCCCATTTTTTAAGTAGGGTTATTTGTCTTTTTATTGTTCGCTCCTAAGAGTCCTTCATACGGGATATTGGATCCTAGACCCTTATCAGATACATGATGTATAAATATATTCTCCCCCGCTGTGGGCTGTCTTCGGACTTTCTGGATCGCATCCTTGGAAGCACAAGAGGTTTTGGCTTCAGGGAAGTCCAACGTATCCTTTTTTTCTTTTGTTGCTTGTGCTTTCAGCCTCACGTCTAAGAAACCCTTGCCTAATCCAAGCTCATGAAGGCTTGTATCTGTTTCCTTCTAAGCATTTTATGGTTTTAATTTTTGCATTTAAATACTTGATCCATTTTGAATTAATTTTTTATAGGCTGTAAAGTAGGGCTCCAACTTTGTTCTTTCGCATGTGAGTATCCAGTTGTCCCAATGCGATTTATTAAAAGGGCTATCTTTTCACTGCTGAATTACCTTGGGACCTGTGTCAAAATCAATTGACCATAAATGTAAGGGTTTACTTCTGGACTTCTGATGCTATTCCATTGATCCGTATGTCTATCCTTATGCCAGCACCACACGCTCAATCAATGTTGTTTCGTAGTAAGTTTATGGATAGTACTATGAACATTCAAGTACAAGTTTTATGGTAAGTTTTGAAAGCCGTAAGTGTGACATCTCCAACTTCTTCACTCTTTTTTAAGATTGTTTTGGCTATTCTGGCTTCCTTACATTTTTATATGAATTTTAGGATAAGCTTATCAATTTTTGGAAAAAAAAAACACAGAGTCAGTATTGACATCTTCATAATATTAAGGCTTTCAATACATGAACATAAGATATCTTTATTTATTTAGTTTTTCCCTAGTTTCTTTCAACCGTGTTT
This sequence comes from Ailuropoda melanoleuca, assembly GCF_002007445.2. Classification (NCBI taxonomy): domain Eukaryota; kingdom Metazoa; phylum Chordata; class Mammalia; order Carnivora; family Ursidae; genus Ailuropoda; species Ailuropoda melanoleuca. Next base: position 17,154,346 of record NC_048226.1, on the reverse strand, counting down.
TGTAGTATAAGTTTTATACTTCTTCTGGGAGATTTATTCCCAGGTATCTTGTTCTTTTGATGCTCTTAGAAACAAAAGGTTTTTTTTTTCTTATTTCCTTTCCCTGCTGTTCATTGCTAGTGTGTAGAAATAGAAATGATAGGTTTATCTTGCATGCTGCAATCCTGCTGAACTCGTTTATTAGCTCTAATATATTTTTTTGTAGATCCATAATGCTTTTTTGCCATGCAAAAGCTTTCTTCATGCTTTCACATTTTCAGCATTTCCCTTCACTACATTTGGATTTTGAAGCTTGTAGAGGGATTTCTCTGTATTAGAGTTATAGAGTAACTCACTCATTTTTATAATACTTGTAAAGTTTAATCGGTGACTTTTATTGTTGTTTATTCTTGAGTTGAATAAAGATTAAAGAGTGTTTAAATAAATACTTCCCAACCATTATTGAAGAGATAGCTTTGTGAAGCTGAAATGGCATTGGGTGTGCAGTCAGAAAATCCGAGTGGGAGTCCAGATTCTTCTGTTTGTCAGCTGTTTGATTATACAAGTCATTTAACTTCCCCAAAAAACAAAAAACAGAACAAAACAAAAAAACCAATCCTACAAGAGGCCCTATCCATTTCACAGAACTGCTCAAAGGTTCAAAATGGAAAGTGCTTTGTGAACCATTAGGCATGTTGCCAGTGTAAGCTCCTTTTATTTATCAGCAGTAATTATTAAACATTTATCCAGGCTCCTCTTTCTCTCAGGCTTTACCTTAGACACAGAAAGGTACCGTGTGGCTGCGGCTCTCCATGGGGGCCCTCGCCCCGAAAGCCGTTTAGTAAGTACCCCGCAAAGAAAAGGGGTTTTGTTATTTCACCCCCTGGTTTTTCCGCTCTTCATTCCTTTGGAGTGAGAGAAACGCCCAGAGAGAAAAGACCTTTTATTTTCTGTAGAATGACGACAAGTTCCAAAGTATTTTAGGAACTAACCCATTCAAATGGAGACAAATACCAAGCCCCGTGGAGCCACCGCACGGGGCAGGCACCGGTCCCAGGGGCCGGTGTCCAGGCTGCTCGGGGCCCCATCGGTCCCCCTGCAGCAGGGCTCTTCGAGACAGCCTGCGGGCACGATTGTTCCTGAAACTACTAGTGGCGGATGTTGGCAATAGACCCTTGTTCTCGATCCAAAAGAAAACTCGCAGGATTTCATTTCTGTGAGGTTGTGCGTGGGTGTGTGTGTGTTAAGGGGGGGACGAATTAACGCCCCACGAGCTTCGGCTGCTTTTTTATATCTCTGACAGTCGAACTGCCTATCTTCTTTTCAGTTTTTAGGGCAGCTCTGCCTCTCAGGAGTTCCCAAATTTGGGGGCAGTTGGATTCACAAAGTATCGCGAACTAACTTATCAGTCAGTCTACCAGAAACTTGGAGGTCAGAAAATGCGGCCTCGGCTTCCTCTGGGCAGGTTATGAACCTCGGCCAAGCCCAGGGGACGGGTGACAGGTGCTCACACCGGGCTCCTACCAGCTTCAGAGGATACAGCAAATGGCAATGCCTCTGATTGGTTCTGGTTCATCGCTGTGTATTTGCTGTAACACGCTATTTATAATTTCCCAAATCTCTGAAAATACTAGCCTTTTCTTTTTTTAAAAAAGAATTTATTTATTTATTTGACAGAGAGAGACACAGCAGGAGAGGGAACCCAAGCTGGGGAGTGGGAGAGGGAGAAGCAGACTCCCCGCTGAGTAGGGAGCACCGATGCAGGGCTCGATCCCAGGACCCTGGGATCATGACCTGAGCCAAAGGCAGACGCTTAATGGCTGAGCCACCCAGGCGCCCCAATACTAGCCTTTTCTTGTTTAAAATTAGAAAAGATCCAGAATGCAATTATGATTCTGTGCATTATAAAAATTTTCTAAGAATAACATACACCCAGGTGCCGTACTGTTTCAAGTTACTATTTTTTAAATAAAAATGATAATTCTCTTTATGTTAAAAAAAATCAAGCCATGCAGGAAAATACAAAGAAGTGACTTACATGTCATCCCAGGCCTCCCTTCCCAGAAGTAGCCAGTGGTGATACTTGTAGTATCTTTCCTCTGCATATGTACATATGGGGATAGATTGAGAGACAGGGAGGCAAGAAAGAAAAAAAAGAAAGATTGATGAATTTGATGACATAAGAACAAAAAACTTATCTGTGACAAAATATCCCAATGTCAAAAAATAAATATCAAAGGGAGGAGATATAGGAAGAATTCTTTAAAAAGCTAGGCGAGGGGCGCCTGGGTGGCTCAGTCGGTTAAGTGTCCAACTCCTGGTTTCAGCTCAGGTCATGATCTCAGGGTCCTGAGCACTCAGCGGGGAATCTGCTTGAGATTCTCTCTCCCTCTCCCTCTGCCCCTTCCCCACTCATGCTCTCTCTTTCTCCTAAATAAATAAATAGATATTTTTTAAAAATCTAGATGAAAAAGACAACACAATAGAAATGTAGACGAAAGGCAGGAACGGTCAGTTTACAGAAGAGGAACTACAAATAGCCAATAACCATGCAAAAATAATTATCAACATCATTTGTTATTAAAGAAATGCACTTTAACTGAGGAGAGGCCATTTTCACCTGCTGTGAGCAAAATAAGAGTTTGAGGATGCCCCGTGATGGCAAGGGTACAAGAAAGCAGGCATCCTTACACACTACTGGAAAGTGGGGATTGGCACTAATTTGGGGGAAAACAGTTGATATCCCCTCTCCAATTTTATAATGCACTGACCCTTTTACCAGCCGATTCACTTCTAGAAACCTACCCAACAGATAGATGTGTACACGTGTGCAAAGATGTATGAGCAGCTGGGGCGCCTGGGTGGCTCAGTTGTTAGGCGTCTGCCTTCGGCTCAGGTCATGATCCTGGGGTCCTGGGATCGAGCCCCACATCGGGCTCCCTGCTTGCTGGGAAGCCTGCTTCTCCCTCTCCCACTCCCCCTGCTTGTGTTCCCTCTCTCGCTGAGTCTCTCTCTATCAAATAAATAAAATTAAAAAAAAAAAGAGAGAGAGATGTATGAGCAATGAAACAGTGTCGCTGGCAAAAACGAGCCTTTAGAAATTAGACGTACTCTTAAAATCCATTAACAGGGACTGGTGATGAAATGATGACACATCCATGTGGTGGAACACCATAGAAGTGCTGAGAACAATGAGATGGATGTGTGTGTTCTGACTTGAAAGATGCCCAAAGTGCATTATTATTTTCAAAAAGCCAGATGTAGACCAGAATGTCGATTCAGTCGACAACTGGTCAGACCCAACAATGTGCGGGCACAGTGGCCTGCGCTGGGACTGTGATGCAGGGTCACACCCTCGAGGAGTAGCCTAGGGTGTGACATGGGCCTGAGCTGAATAGTCACACAGATGAATGTAGAATGGCAACTGTGGCATGCACATGGGGGAATGTAAGGGTCCTGTGAGAGCTCCCAGCAGAGCGGCCTGAGACATCCCAAAGATTGAGGAGAGGGGAGCAGGGCCACTGTGGCAGAGCCCAGAGGGCTGGTCCAGACGAAGCTGGGTGTGGGGGGCAGGGCGGAGTCAGGTTATGATGGCACATGTGCACCTGTGCACGTGTGCGTTTGTATAAACGTGTCAGTGGTTCTGAGAGGACGCACGGGAGACCTAATAGTGATAGCTATAAGGAGTCAGACTGCGAATGGGGAGAGAGGGCGAGGCTTATAGACAGAAGGGAGAGGGTGCTTTAACTTACCACTTAGGCTCTTTCAAAATTATATACCGTCATTACTCCTATAATCTAAAATCTAGCTACATTTTAAGAAAACACACACTTACAACCAAGAGAGAATGAAAGTCTAAGTTCCCAACATATCTATTTTGGTGCTAACCCTTACGGAGAGGAGGACCTTTTCTCCCCACCCCTTTGGAGGAGCTAAAATTGACAACTGGAGAGCTGCCATTGAGGACTGTCTCTATTAAAAGAAACTGGCTTGGTCTGGGGCCCTCAGAACTCAGTGTTTGAATGCCCTCTGCACCCACTGACTTCCCTTTCAACTACTCCCCCCTCCCCCCCCACCTCCGGGGAGTCCCAGCAACATCTTTCTCTTAGCCAAGCCTCTCCGGCTGCCCCAGGCCCCTGCGGTGTGGGTGGCCATGACAGGCTTCCCTCCTGGCCAGACACGGGAGAGGAAAGGAAGTGTCAGCCTGAAGCTGCAACGTGACCCTGTCTTGTGCAAGGCCATCAGCCCAAAGCTGAAGGGTCGGATGGTCAGCTCTGGCAAGGCCAGGAGGGAAAGCCATGTAACTGCACGGCTGGTCAGTTCTGGAAGCAACACAGCAAGCTCACACCTCACAATGACGGGGGGACTTGAGCTTCGGTTGAATCAAAGCAGACTCCCCACTGTGGTGTCGGCCCTCTGCAGTTAGTTCTCAGAAGCTGCTTCGGGACCCACGTATTGGCAGTCCGGTCTCGCCCTAGCCAGACCATCCAACTTCTAGACCGAATTTACGACCTAGCAACTATTTCTCTGACTCTCAAATAATACTTCATCATGTTGATTAGAAGATCATCGTTCTGTAACTTCTACTCTCTTAAAAACCAGGTGTTAGACTAGAAAAGGATGCAACTGGAAATCATAGGCCTTAGTTTGAATCCCTGTCCTGCCACTGACCCCTCTATGTGACCTTCAGTTAGTTGCTTGATCTCCTGGGTGCTTCATTTTCCCCATCTATAAATTGGGCTGTTGACATCACCCTTACCACTCGTTCCTCCACTAAGCGGGCAGGTGTATATAATTCACATAGCACCACGCCTGACAAAACTAGGTGCTGAATCAGTGTGAGTTTCCGCGGTCCCACTGTCCCCTCCAGCGCCAGCCCTCTGCTGTACAAAGAGATCTTGGCAGTTACTGAGTTGGAGACTTATCTTGCCTTCCCCATGAGCATTCATGTCTCCAGGGTAAAGAGACTCAGTTGAGGTCCACGAATGTTCCTTGAGCGACTTGTGTACTCTCCGCTGTGCTATGGGAGAGGAAATCCCTCCCTGAGTCCGTGATCCCGTCCTTATTACCAAATGGGAAAAGAATCCGTCCGTCCCTCCTGCCAAGAGCTGGGGTTCTGCCGTCAGAAGCCTGCACGTTTTAAGTTGAGTGTTCGCATGATGGGGTCTGCTTGCATAAATAGAAACATCCTTTTTACTAGTCATCAAGTTTTCTCTTCAAGAGCTGTTACACATTTCACAAATCCAAGGGGACAGGCTTAGTTCGATAAGAGCCTGCCAGCTCTAACTCGGGCTGAGTCTGTGGACGGCTGGATCAGCGCTGTGGAATCGGTGGTTTCCCCCAGAAACGCGCAGGAGGACCAGAAGGCCACAGCGGCTCTGTACCTTGGCAGGGCAGGAAGTGGTTGGTCTTGTGAGTGAGGTTTTTCAATAAAGGACCTCGCTCAATATGGGACATTAAAGGTTTGGTTTCGGTGTTGGTTATTAACCCTGTACGACCTGCTAACAGCTCAAGAGATTTAGGAATAGTGAACACTCCCTCTCAGCATCAAGATGACAGTTGAGGAACATGTAACCATAAGATACTGAAAACAACAAAGAATGGGAGGAGAAATTTGAGCCCTGGGAGATTAATAAATAATGAGGAGCGAATGCAGTCAAGCCACAGATCCCCGGCGGGGCCCATTACTTTTGCTCCTGCATAAAGCCAGAGAGGCAAGCAGGGCTCCTTTAATTCTGTTAACACTAACAACTAGTCCTTAAATGCTCTCTGATGCACACGACAGGGGTACTTATATTCTCTTAGCAAACAGAGTGTTGTTCCAGAATCGTGAACAGTGGTTTAGTTCGGCAAATTGGGTAATGTAATCACTAGCTTTGTCAACTGCCTTTGTATTTACTCCCTATGGAGGCCTCCTGTACCCTGCAGGGCTGCAGTTCTCAATCCGCATCCCCTGGAACCCTCATATTCCATGGAGGGTCTTTTGGGGGCAGCTGGGTGGGCGCAGCTGGGTGAGCTTCTAGGCCCTCTCCACCTGCTTCAGTGAGAGCAGCTCCACTCTCAACCGACTCTGTATTTTAGAGAACATGGAAGATTCTATTTGGAATGAAAGGGGGGTTTTTTGGTTTGTTTTTTGGTTTTCGGTTTTCTTTTTTTTTTTTTCTTTCTTTGCTTCAAAACAGAAACTTGAAACTCAATGGTGCCATGATGTGTGCAACCTTTTGTAAGTTACTTTTCCACTCACTGGTATGTTTCTGAAACGTAGCCATGTTAAAAGACACAGAGTTCAATCCTTGTATGAATAAACCACGATACATTCATTCCCCTTCTCCTGGATAGTTAGAGTTCCCCTTTTTCACCATTTGAAATAATGCCTCAGTGAAGTTGAGGGGATTTTTTTTTTTTTTTTTTTTTTTTTTTGTATCAGCAGTGAGAGGTGGTGAACTTTGAGCTGGCCAGGAAGGGAAGGGACAGTAGGAGGAGGTGGATGGATAGTGAGAAGGGGGGAGTGGATAGAGGACTAGAAATTGCATGGATTTCTATGTGATCGAGGCAGGGTGTGATAGAGTGAGGGGGGTTCTGTGAGCTACATGGTCCAGAGGTAGCACAGAATAAGCTATGATAAGGCCCAAAGTGTGAAGGACACAGACTGGCTTGTAGAAAGCAGTTAAAAATGAAGGTAAATTGAATAAGACTGTGTTAAATTAAACTGAATTTGATTTAACGAATCAATGAGATGCTAATCTTGCACATTTTAAACATCATGGTTCCCTTTTTCTCCCCCCAACTCCTTCCATGTTAAACCAGCATATGGTTTTTAGAAGCTTCAAGAACATTAAATATAAATTAGAACAGGGATTGAGTTTTTGAAAAATGAATAATAAATGTTTGCTTATATTAGTATCTCACACAGAAAAATGTTGAGGTTATAAAAATTTTGTGAAATTCAGATCCCCTTAAGCTCTCAGGATCCACTTTCCTGATATTGTGAGCATTTTTGCTCTTGGAAGATTTTGCTTCCTGTCTCCAGAAGCAAAAGGTGATCTACAGAACTTTCAGGACATGTAGCTATTCATTTGAAAATAATTTTGATAGACATCTATCTTTTATGTTGCCTTGAATTATAATATTGAGTGGAAACTAAATATGAATCTTTTTTTAATTTGAATTTGAGTTTTAATCACTCTAAAGTACTGTGTGTGTTAAAAGTCTTTGTAACAATATGAGTTAAATCTTTGCTGGCATCACCGGGTTCTCTCCTCAGTGGTGGATTGTGGAGATAGTTAGCCAGGGGAAAACCCCAAGTAAACAGGATTCAGTTTGCATTTGGGGTGGGGCAGGCTTTTCCTCTCTCTTTTTTCCTCTCTGCAAACCCTGAACATGTGATGCTTTGACTCTACCCCATGGCTCCAATTGTCTTCACTTTTTGGAGTGTGCATTATTTGAAAAGCATTTCAAGTCAGAGCTTCAGGCCAAATTGAGGATAATGACTAATTGGGAGGTGGCCGAAATTACTTGTTCAATTTGTTTCTATCCTATCATTAAAAAAAAGTAATTTTAAAACAAAGGATATTGTTGGCATCTATGAATATGAAATTCTGGTTGTTCTAACACAACAATTAAAGTTATTATTACCAGCAATCTTGATTTGGAGTACCCCCATCATAAAAAGTCTAGGGCTAGTAACTCAGCTGATTTTAAATATGACAAATGAGGCGTCATGACATTTGAATATGACAGTCTAGCATCTACCCTTATTATCAACTCAGAAATGGGCTCAGCTGATCATCAGAGGATGAAGTCTCTATGCCTTTGCTGTGTCACTGTTTGGTCTGGACTAGAAAGTTCTAGTGGTATGACTTTATCTCCTAGCCCACCTCCCATGGATTAGGCATAGCTCCTGGAGCCCGAATGAGTCTATGGGGAAGCGTGCTGGCATCATTTAGTGATGTCTGCCACCAGGGGCCAGGGCAGAAGAAGTGAATCTAAAGTCAGAGTATCAAGGTCAGAGTCTTATCTCCATCCTTTATTAGCTGTGAGCTATCTCAAGCAAGTCACCCATTCAGCAACCTCGGCTTTCTCGTAGCAAAAGTAGTTAAGAAAATTAAAATCGAGGGGCTCCTGGGTGGCTCAGTTGGTTAAGCGTCTGCCTTCAGCTCAAGTCATGATCTTAGGGTCCTGGGACTCCATCCCAGGAGCCCTGGGAACTTCATGCTGGGCTCCCACTCGGTGAGGACTCTGCTTCTCCCTCTCCCTCCCCCCTCTCCTGCTCTGTCTGTCTCAAATAAATAAAGCTTTTTTTTTTTTTTTAAGATTTTATTTATTTATTTGACAGAGAGAGACAGCCAGCGAGAGAGGGAACACAAGCAGGGGGAGTGGGAGAGGAAGAAGCAGGCTCCCAGCAGAGGAGCCTGATGTGGGGCTCGATCGCAGAACGCCGGGATCATGCCCTGAGCCGAAGGAAGACGCTCAATGACTGAGCCACCCAGGCACCCCAATAAATTAAAGCTTTTTTAAAAAAAGGAATGAAGCATGGAACACTACATCAAAAACTAATGAAGTACGTATGGTAACTAACATAACAAAAAAAAATTTTTTTTTAAAGATTTTATTTATTTATTTGACAGAGATAGAGACAGCCAGTGAGAGAGGGAACACACAGGGGGAGTGGGAGAGGAAGAAGCAGGCTCATAGCGAAGGAGCCTGACGTGGGGGCTCGATCCCAGAACACCGGGATCACGCCCTGAGCCGAAGGCAGACGCTTAACCGCTGTGCCACCCAGGCGCCCCCCCAAAAAATTTTTTTAAATAAAAGAAAATTAAAACCGTAATACTACAAATGAGAAAGAAATCTTAGTTGCATTAGTATGTCTTGCCTATCGCAATCTGGCATTTCTCCTTTAAACCCACAGTATTTTAGTGTTCTGTCACCGTTTTGGCAATTAATTGCAAACTACCTACCATCTTGCATTAGTGCATTGTATGACATCGTGCTGGCTTCCCATACTTTCCCTATTGCCCACACTTTCTAGCCCTGGCCTCTCCTGCCATGGGCAATTGGTAATTATGTGTTTATTGTATGAATCTAAATGTATTACTACGTGCATTTTTAAAACTTGAGAAGTCTACGGTCACATGAATATAACTTTATTTTCTCAATTATTTTTTATTTTCTATCTTTATTTGGAGAGATGTATTTTGCATTTTATTTGAGAGGATTGTTATTATTTTATATTCACAGGATCATAGGTTTTATTTTTTTTTTCTCTTAAAGAATTTTAAATTGGGCTCTATTTTCAAGGACCTGAGCTGTTTTCTGTGCTCAGGCAGCCCCATGGGCCCGTTTGAAGAGGGTGCAGACTGATGGGCTTGGTGGATCAGGCACTGGGGAGCCTGCCAACGCCTTCAGGGGTCCCACTTTCTGGACTGCGCACGGGCAGGGCGCTGGGCTCGCCCACTTCCTCTGCACAGCGCTGGCGCTCTGTGACCCATCTCCTTCCTTCTTGAACCCTTCCTCCCCGCATCCCCCTGAGCCCTGGGCTGACACCACACTACCACGCTCCCAGGAGCAGAGACCTGTAAATGATTTACTTAGCGATGCGCCCCGGTCACAGCTTCAAGCCATCTGGACCCAGCCTTTCCCTCTCCACTTCACGATGCCTTTAAGATCCAGGTCTCCTAAGAATCGATTGTGTTTCCCCATAAATCGTATTGTCTAGCGGGCTAGGAAGTTCCTTGGCTTTCTGCTCCTCGCTGCAAGAACAGCTCTCTATTGCTGCCACCGAGCAGGTAAACAAACGTGTTTCTCCTTTCCCTGGTGACAGGCGCATCTCATCGTTCTCAGCAGAAACCCCTCTCAAGAGGAGGCAGCGGTCTCCGCATATTCTGTCGCCCACGCCGCCATCGCTTCTGGGAGGACCGAGCACCACGGTGAGCGCGCACCTTCAGGGGGCGAGGTTCGCTGCCCGCTCCCGGCCCGTCTGTGCACGCGCGGATGGGTCTGTAACCTGCTGCCTTTAGAATGGGCGCGCAGGTGGCCGGGGCTGTGACATAGGCCCCTTGGAGAGCTTTGGCGGCTTTATACGGCCATGCGTAGCTCTGCCACTCCCTTCGTTTCGCCACTGTTCTTTGGTTTCTGTCCTCTTCAGCCTTTCTCTAATCTTTTACTTTCAAATCCAGTGAACCTTCCTCCAAACGGAGCTGTTAAGAGCCCCAGAGATTCCATGCTGGGCTTACAGGGTGATCCATGCTCTGCTTTCAAAGGGGATCTATTTTTAAAGATTGTTGTGGAGCTACTGTGGCAACAGATCTGGCTTGTCGGAACCCAGCCCACAGGCTTCCACGGGACTGGGCTTTCCATGAGGATGCGCTTACATGGTTTCGGCAGTCCAAGAGGAGTTGCCATTTATGACTCATATGGTTTTTCTTAGCCCCATGCAATAGGTAGAGTACCGAGCTTGGGGCGTTCTTTAATCCACCATTCTGGACTCCGAGCTTACAGTATGCCTCTGTCCGTGAAGAACACATACTCCAGTGACTTTTGGGGGGGAGGGTTGGGTCAGAATATTCGGAAACAGAGTATAACTCACAAAGACGACCTAGGACTATATTCCAAAATTTCAGATAAAAATAATCATGTACTATAGTAAAATAAGACCCAGTGTGCCCGCAAGCCTAAAACTGAGATCAGGAATAACTGGGGTTCCGGGAGCAGGAGTTAGGCTAGGATGTGGAGGCTGGCAGGTAGGCGAAGAGGAAGGGGATGTCTCTATGAGCAGCTTGTCTGCACAGATCCCTGGGCCGAGCAGGGACTCCAGTCCAGAGAGGAGCTGGTGAAGGGGATGTAGGGGTTTATCCATCTGTCCAGCCTCCTCGTTCTGGTCTCCTGGAGCCTTGAGCACCTTTTCAGAGCTGGAGCCCCCCATCTAGGGATAGAGAAGGCAGGCAAACTTTCAGATCCTCTCCCCTGGAACACTCCATGTATAAAACAATCAACTTCAAGACCTTCAAAGAGCTAGCAGTGTTTTGACCAGCTTATGCGTGCCTCACATTCCTTTAATAGGGGAAAAGAACCTTCCACTCCCAACTATTAAGATAGTGAAAATGCCAATGCGTGTTTGATGGAAATCCCTAGACTAGCAGGAGTCACAAATCTAAATGTCTGTAGGAACTGAGTAAGCTGTGTGAGCGACATGGATGGTCATGACGATACAGCCGCAAGCGCATCATAAATGGCAGCTACTGTGGATTTGAACGTGAGAGACAATACAGAGTGCTGAGGACTGTAGCAAACTGGGGAAGCCATAGCCTAGAGTGCGCAGCGGTCTCTCAGCTCCAGCCCATTACCGTCATGTGGAAGGCAGGCTTCTATGGCAGATCTGCTCTTTCAAGAGAAGGCAGAAATCTAGATTTTTGTGTGTAGTTGATGGTAACTAACTTAAATATGTTTTGGACTCTGAATGGGGCAAAACAAGTGTGAGGGCCAGACCTGTAACTTGTGACCCAGAAAGAGCAGGTGTATAATGAATGCTTGTCAGGTCCTTCCTGTTTTCCTCAAGGGCTCATGGGTTTCAGACAACATGAAAGTTCTGAGCATTTAAACGGGTGGGGATGGGGGAGTCTCGGGTATTCCCAAGGGAATGCCAAACAGCTAGGGGGCCCCTGGGTGGCTCAGTCGGTGATGTGTCTGCCTTCCGCTCAGGTCATGATCCCAGGGTCCTGGGATTGAGTCCCCCATCAGGCTCCCTGCTCAGTGGGGAGTCTGCTTCTTCCTCTCCCTCTGCCCCTCCCCCCAACTTGTGCACTCTCTCTCTCTCTTTCTCAAATAAATAAATAAAATCTTTTAAAAAAAGAGAGAGAGAGAGAATAGCAAACAGCTAGAGGAAACCAAGTCCCAAAGACCCTCTTTGCCTAGAGGGACTCCCATTTGCTAGCATCTCAGCTAGTTTAAAAAAAAAATGTATGGATTGGATGAGGACCCATAGAACTTGTGTCCCGAAATGTTTTTTCCCTCTAGCTGTGAGGTCAGGCCACTCGGCTTTGCATGATTCACAGAATCAGACAATCCAAATATATATATCCATACCTATATTTGTATTTTCAGTTTTAAGAATAAATATAGTGTGGGTATTGTAAATTGAGATTAACAGTGATACCATAATAAGATCTGTGAGAATGCAGTGACCTCACACAGTAGTAATAGTAGCACAGCTAATGCTTACATAGGGCGTAAGGCCATGGTTCTAACCAGTTACATTTATTAACTCAGTTAATCCTCACAACATCTCCATGAGGTTGGCATAAGTACTTCCAGTTTCTGGTGGAGAAACCAAGGCACAGAGAGATTCAGTAATTTCCTCAGGGCCGCATAGCCAGGGAGTAGCAGATTCTTGACCTCCTTGTTCCATTAAAAGGGCTGCACACGACCCCGCCTTTCTTTCCTTGCCCTGCCTCCCCCCCTTAGGCCTGCAGAGGAGTCTGTGGCATTTGGGACAGAGAAAGGACTAGAAGAGCAGAGGCAGCTCAGAGAGATGGGTTGGGAGAGCCGGGGGCCAGGGGCCAGTGCAGGAGCACGCACGGGTTCTCAGCACCCCCCCTGTCTTTGGTGGCCTGAACCCTGCAAGCTGACTTGCTGGTCAGAAGTTGAACTATAGGAGGAGTATAAAGATGGAAGAAAACTTCCCCCAGGCGCAGGGAGCTGCAATTGGCTTTACAAACCAGGGGAGCGGGGGTCACTTCTGCTTGAGGCTTAGTGGACGGTTGCTAGAAACATAGGCAGCAGGAATCATGGTGATAACGTTACCCGGACAATTAGTCTCAAGAGTCGAGCCGGCCTTGTCTGCAGATGCTGGAACTCTCACACACGTGCTCACTTAATCTTTTTCGCAAGCCTGAATTTTACAAGTGAGCGAACACAGCCAGCTCCCCGTCCCTGCCCATTCCATCTGTCTGTATTCTGTCTACTCATTGCTGTACCCAAAAAGGACACAGCCCTTCTCCATCTGTAGGGTGCTTCTAGACAAGCCCTTCTCGGGCTCAGCTTCTGTGAATCAGAAGACACTGGAAATGGCTGTGGCACCGTGACGCCGTTAGGAGGAATGTTTACTGAAGCCTTAAAGGCGAGTCAGCACGAAGCAAGGTTGGGCAGTGAAACCGTAGGATCAGAACAGCTGTTCTTTGGGCAGCAACATGAACCTGGGAACAGGTGTAGAGAGGAGCATCAGGCCTCGTCCCTAAGGCCTCAGACCATCTAAATGGGCACATTAGAAATGAACACAAGCAAGGAGGAACCCCAAACTCTTGCTACTGTGTTCACCAGTTTGAAAACTGTATCTGTCACAGTCCTGGTTCCCTTGGAGAACGTGGGATAGGCTGTGGAAAATGAACTGACTGTCCAGCTTTGGGAGATCCAGTTTGTTCCGGCTGTTACCCACAAAGCCTCAGTGTGGGGGTGTGGGCCCAGGGGACCCGTGTTACAGGCATGGAGTCGGCGTGCCTTCAGAAGCAGGAATGAGCCGGGCCCCACCTAGCCAGGAGCTGCAGTGGGACTGGGCAGGTGCCTTCCCACCATCTTTCAGGGAGCCTGGATTTTCAGGTCATCTCTCTCTGTTACCCCTTCACAGGTCAATGCCCTCACAGTGGGAATGAAGGAAACCCACCCAGGCCTCTGCTGCCTCCAGAGAGGAGAAAGGAAAGGGGGAATTTGGAATTTATCTTTGACAACTAAGGGGAGCTAAGCAGAGACCACCTCCCCCCTACCACGCGCACACACACACACACACACACACTGGTTGGCTTTCACCCAGGATGGCAGGACTGTGATCCGGACTTTAGTCACTTTGAGTTTGGAAATCCCAGCCAGATCTCCTGGGAGCAAATCTGCATGTTCCACCCAATGCCAAGGAAATCCACAGGCATGGAGACCTCAGCTCTGCTTGCCTGTGCTTAAACCTGTCTGCACAGAGTAAGATTTTTTTTTTTTTTTAAGAATCATTAAAGAGAAAAATTTCTCATCTGGGGATTCTCCATAGCCTGCTCGCTAAATGCCCATTGAAGGCATTGCCCTCCGACAGACAAAACGCCACTGGCCAAGGAGCTGGCGTGTTTCGGGCTCCACGCTCAAGCGAATCCCTTCGCTCTGTGCCTTTCCTGCATTCCTTATGCAGACAAAACTGCCCTAGAAGTCACTACGGACTGTGATTGCATAAGGACTTCCAATTCGGGCTCCCGGAATGTCACTAACCTGCGCCTGGCCCGCCTCCCGGAGCAGCCATAGACAAACTTGGTATTAACAGCTCTCCCAGCCCTGCTAGTGTTCAGGGCGTTGGCCTTGTTTATAACTCTTCTCCTAAAGGATATTAAAATGAAATGGGCGGAAGCCAAGTACATTTCAGTGTAAACCTTTCAGAGCCAGAGCCTGCTGAGCACAGGCGGCCTTGTTTGGAAGTGGCTCCGTCTGCAGCCTGGGCTCTGTAGGGTCCGGACCCAGCAGGATGGAAGGGGCCCCGTCAGAGCCATGGGGGCTGGGGGTGGGATCCCTGGCCATAGGGACCAGACTCATAACCGTGGGGCCCCAAGATGTAATTCCCCATGCATATAGATAGATAGATAGATAGATCTCCCTGACCCCCACTTATCCTAGGCTCTCCCCACATTTTGCCCACTAGACATAAAATATCTAAGTACCTGAAGCTGGGCATTGCCTCTTGATGAAGTCTCGTGTTTTATATACCTCCATGATCCTGTCTTTTCTCAACTCTCCCTCCTGTGGCCTTCCTTCTCAGCCTGCCCCTCTGCTGGGTCCTACCCCACCCCCAGCCCACACCCCACCCACCGGGTTATCGGTGCTCCTTGGGCCCCGTGTGTCCCGTGGAGACAAGATGTCAGACAGGCTCTGGAACACACACACGCCCAGCCCCAGTGGACTCCTGACAGGTAACCTGGCCATCCGGGAGCAGCCATAGTCAGGTGGCCTTCACCTGCCCGGGGCCCTCCTCAGCTCCCTGGGTGTCTCCCTCGCCCCACCTCCAACCTGGGGAGGCCTCCCGGTGGGGTTTGTGGTGCAGCCCTGCTGGTGGAAATGAGGGTGATCCACAGCTGGCCACACCCACCCACCTCTCTCCCTTCCTCCTCATTCTTCCCCTCGCCACCTTCCTTCCTCCTCAGCCTTCCCAAACCCGCCTTGAGCCCCATGTGCTCTGAGAGAACCTTCCTCAGCTCCTAGGCAAGGCCCATTACTTGCTACAAAATGCCCAGCAAGCCTGAGCCTGGCCTGCCTCTGAGCTCCACAGGCAGATCTCAGCATCCGTGCTCTGTGCTCTGAGGGCCAGGTGAGGACAGGGAAGCTGCAGAGAGCAAGTGGTGGGTGAGGCCAGAGAAGAACCCTTACCCTGTCTCCCACCGTCTAAAGACAGAAAGCTCTGGAAGGTACCTTACTGAACATCCCATCTAGAGGACCGAGGGCCAGGACGTGTCCAGGGTCACTGTGCAAGTTAGAGGCAAAGCATGGCTTAGACAGAGGCCAGGCACTGCTGACTTAACCACGCTCCAGAACTAGGGAGTGAGTGACACTGTCCCCAGAGGTCCGGGGAGCCCAGAGGACGGACAGGCGGGGGCTGCAGGGTGGCCGCTCTCGGGGCCCGCAGAGGATTAGACGGGGTGGCCTCTTCCTCTCCCCAACTCTGTGCTGTTGGTCTCTCTTCGTGAAGGGACAGCTTGGGAGAAACTGAAACCTCGTCAAGCCTTGCTCACAGACTGCCTTTCCTCTTTGTGTCTGAGAACGAAGTCTGTGGCTTCACTCCTCTGCCAGGGAGGATGAAGTGCGTGCCCTCGGGGAGAGCCAGTTTTTCACTCTCCTGTTGGCTGATGATTTGTGTTCAGAACGTCCCAGAAAAGCCTATGGTATTTATACCCTGACTTGGCTTCAGAAAGGATTCTTAGGGCAGCTTCTGGAAAACATATATACTTCACCAACAGGTAATGGGGGCTGGAGGCTGCCGGGTACCTGACCACCACTGGGTGGCCACTACTGGGTGGGACTGTGAGTGGTGGGGATGTGGACATGGCGTCAGCTTCCTGGTGGCAAGGATATTGGAGGCAGGCAGATCCCCACGGCGACCGAGCCGCTTACTGGGTCTGTGTGAGCCCTTCATGTGTGCGCTCCCATGCAAGCCTCACCCAGCCTGCTGCCATCTTGGTCACCTCACGCTACCTACCCCCCAGAGATGGCCCTGGACTTCCTGGGATCACCCAGCTAGTGAGTGGCAGGTGTGCCACTCCCAGAAGCCATGACCCCAGTAGGGTCTAAATGGGTCCAGTCTGTTTGTTTGCTGGGCGATGGAGCTCCTCTGGGTTAACCCCAGGCTACATTCCCTGCGGTCCTTAATGCTTTTGCTGTGAGTGCGGAGTTCAGACTCTTTCCCAAGACTGTTGACAAAGATAATTGTCATTGTACATGCAGGCATCCCTCTTAATGAAAATTGTCCTCACTGTTCAGCTCTTGCCCCAGGACAGCCTCAAGAAAGTGAGCCCAGAGTTACTGGAATTTGTTTTAATTAAAAGCCTCCTAACCTCCAGTGTGTCAACATGTAACCCCGTATTCCTCTTGCTCTTTGAACGAAGCCTGTTTTGTTTCTTGCGGGGGGTGTGGGCTTTGCCTACATATGAACCTAGAGACAGAAGAGAGTCTGGCTGGGCCTCCAGGAGACATTAAGCCCCCCTGCCCACCGGGCCACACTGCCTCCCTCGCGCGCACTCACAGACAGCCTAAACATTGTGTTGCAGTGGAAATGGGAGAGGACTCTGGCCTTGCAACACCTGTGCCACTGGGGCTCAGATTCACAAGCTAAGTCATGCTTCTGTGCTTTAGAAAATGACCTCATCTTCTGCCACGGCCACAGGCATCAGGTTGCGGATGATTCTGGAAGAGGTTTTTAAAGTTGGGGGTGGCCATTGTAAGCGCACTGAAATGGCTGGCTCTGTGTGAAGCCACACCTGGCCTCAGGGCACAAGGTCCATGCTGGCACGTGGCATGTCCCCACCCTGCCTGACCTTCCCTCTCTCATCCCCAGTCGCTTGTCTGCCGTGGACTTCCGGGGAGGGGGGTGCCTACCCCCGAAGAACAAACTGCTCATCAGGGAGTCATTCCTTAGCTGTGGTCACGGGACAGATTCGCTCTCCCCACGAAGGTTCATCATGTGGTTCCCAGTTCATAAACCTAATTTGGGAGGTAGACAGGTGATTGAAATATGTCAGGGTCTTGCAGTAAAGTTTTCCTATATCCCACGTAAAGAGTAGTTTCAAATTTAGAGATAGGGAAGGCACCCACGGTGGATGCCCTTCACCTTCCTCTGTTCCCAGATTCAAGGCTCTTCTGATCTACGAGGGCCCTGACAGGATGCCTGACATATGGCCAACTTATACAGGCCACCAGCTGTCAGAGAAGCCCTCCCCCACCCTCACGCCGTCTGACTAGCGACCTTGCAGGCAGCAGCTTCAGAGGGCAGATTCCAGGGCAGGGCCCGTCCCCGACGTCCCACTACCACACCGGACTTGTGTTCACTTCGGGAACCCCGCTGCCTTAGTTTCTGTAATATATCCCTTCCTCGCTCCCCTCCCTTCCTTCTTCCCTCACTCTCACTCGCTCTTCCAGAAATCCACGTGTGCTAACAAGCATCCTCTTTGGAAAGTACGACTAGGCCTCCCTGAGTTAGAGGTTGAGCCATTTACGCACTAGTTTGAGTTAGGCCGAGCAGCTCCCTCTCTCCCAGCATCTCTGTGAGATCAGCTACGCTAAGGGAAAGGAGCAGGTGGCACTTGGGTCGAGGGGACCGGCTTAAATGGGGTGCTTTGTAGGGGGGCAGTTGGTCAGCAGGTGACTGCTGGGGGAAGGGATACTACGAGGTGGGAGGACATTACAAGGGGGCTAGAAAGGTATCCTTCTGTGTCTGAGAGAACAGCTCCTTAGGAGGGGAGGGAAACGCTTCCCATCCCTTTTGCCTCCCCCTCTATCTGAGTAGGGCACCACTTCTACCAAAGCCCGGGGTCTGAAACTAGTCCCTGCTTGTCCAGCCCCAACTCACTCCTATGCGATCGACCACTGCCAGTCTTTATGGTAAGGGCTCATCTCAGGGGAACAAGGTTGAGACTCAGAAAGACTGTTAGTCTTAAAGAAGGGCTCAGTTGCATTCTTGGATTAATTCCCAATTAGACAGGAAATTAAAATAGCAAGAGTACTCCACTTGTGAATAACCTTGTTAATTTTGACCTGGAATGTTCATCTCTGTAATGCTTTTAAAATCAACAACATAAATGCCACATCATCCCCACATTTGCTGCCATGAGATTATCAGAGTAGCCAGAATTAATACTTAGTTTGAGCATTAAACCTGTAATGCCTTCTCCCATGAGTCTGCTACAAGTAAAGAGATTTTCTACTTGGTAGAATTTTCTCGTACCAAGAGAAAATTCTGAGTAAATACCCTAGAAATCCACCTGCTGGTCTAGCAGTGGACAGAGCCCCATTGAAAGAAAGCGACAGGGGACTTTGGTTCAATCACCTTCTGTCTCGCTACAAACGCCGGGCGGCAGCAGGCACTGAGACCTCTCCAGGAGACTTTGTCTCACAGCAGAATTCCTGCTTCCGCCCGGCAACTGCCTTGGTTCCAGGCAAAGTAGATCTTGCAGAGAAATGAAGCTTACTTGTTCTCAGACCTAACTTTCCTCTTGGTTGACTAGCTTTGATAGACACATCGCCGGGTGTCTCCTTTCTAAAACAGATCACATGGAGTGTACTCGAATCATTTCTTGAGACCCCAGCATGCCCAGTGTGAATTTCAGGTGTTCTCGGAACTCTCAAGGTGTGCATGGGGTGCAGATGAGCCCCCTCTTCTGTGCCTTTTGACCACTGTGTTTTCATAGTGCTCCTGTCCTCTTAATGCCTTCATGTCCACCTCTGCTTCCGGTGTCCCTGCTGGTCAGCCTGGCATGGGCAAGAGAGGTCCATGACCACGATCTTCAAAGCTGTCCCTGAATTCACATGATAACCATTTATGGAGCAGGGACTAGGTGTTAGGCATATCCTCAGTTGTTACACGCATGAACCCATTTACTCCAAACAACCCTATAAAGAAGGTGCTAGTGTCGTGTCCCCCCTTTTCGGATGCAGGCATTGAGGTCAGGGATGTGGCACACGCAGCTAGAAGTCAGCAGAGCTGAAGCCCGAACCCGGGCTCCAAGTGCAGCCTCAGGAACAGCTGACCCAATTCCTGTTCCTGCGTGACTTCTGGAGTCCCGCATTCATGCGGGCGTCTTTGGAAGCACTGGCACTCACGTCGCAGTATGAGAAAAATGGATTCAAGGGGTGATCCTTTGGAAAAGGTATTAAAATAGAGAAAACACCAGCTGGTTTAATCAAGAAAATAGCAAGGACGCACAAATAGAAAATTGGAGGTGATAGAGGGGAAATAAGCAAATGCGGAGGAAACGTAAAGAAGCAGGAAATTAGGTTTTATCTTTTTGCTCGTATATGTTTGCACCACACGATGCATGTGAGATTTCCAAGAGGAAATGCCCGGTCGGCCGCTGTGTACAGCCACGCTCGTTCATTCACGTGTTACCATTCATTTATGGACGCTCCTGTGCCTCAGCGCAGTTGAGTAGCTGAGACAGAGCCCATGTGGCCCCCCCCGAAGCCTAAAATATTTACCACGTGGTCCTTCACAAAAGAAGTTTGTTGACCCCTCTGCTGGAGCCCTGTGATTTCTCCAGTTTCAGACCCGTTCCTAGTTAATTCCTCGGTTCAGACTTTCCAAACTAAGTAGCTGATGAAGATTCAGACCTCACACGTGTGCCTGCCCCATACACTGTGGTCCTGTCTCAGATGCGATGTTTCTAGCCATGGGTGGCCTCTGGTGGGACAACTGTGAGGCCTCACCTCGGACCAGTACAATCGCTTTTATCTCCATTGTAGGGATTCCTGACTGTGTTAGTTTCCTTTTGCTGCACAATAAATGATGATTGCTTGAACCCATTTATTAACTCGGTTCCGTAGGTCAGAAGTCTAGCCCTGTAAGGCTGGCTTGAGTCGAGCTCAGGCTGAAATCAAGCTGTCAGCCTAAAAGCAAGCCGGCAGCCAGCTACATTCTCAGCTGGAGCACGGGGTCCCTTTCCAAGCTCATTCCTGTTATTAGCAGAATTCACTTCCTTTCAGTTGTAGGACTGAAATCCCCATCTGCTTGCTGGCTACTGGCCAGGGACCTCTCTCGGCACCTACAGGCCACTCTTGGATCCTTACACCATGGTTCTTTCCATCTCACCAATGGAGAACCTCCTTGTCAAATCCCTCTTATGCTTTGAATCTCTCTCTGGCTGCCTTTGCTGCTACCAGCTGGCGAAAACTCGGCTTTTAAAGGGCTCAGGTGAGTCAGTTAAGCCCAAAGGATAATCTCACTTCCTTAAAATCAACCATGTCATTTCACATCACCTCATCCCAGGAGTAATATCTCATCATATCGGCAAGTTCTACGCATCATCACAGGGGAGGGATTAGACCAAGGTGAGGGGCATATGGTGCCATCCTAGAGTTCTGCCTACCACCCTGGCATTTTCTAGAGCCTCTAGTCCATCTTCCTACCACACCCAGTCCTCAGGCCTCCTCTCTAGTCCTCACCCTTGTAGAATATACCTGTTTTCTAATACCCTCATGGACCATTCAGTTTCAGCCCCACTCACTGCTCCAGCTTCTAGTTCCTTCTTCATTTTCCATACCTGAGGTTTGCCTTTTCTCGCTTTCAAGGTTGGCATATGTTTAAAAATATGTTTATTATATTATGACCGGTATGTTTATGTGTTTGGAATGGTTGGGTTTCTTCCTTCCGTGGCATGTCGGCCATATTTTCCCAAATTTTCAGGTTGTAAAACTAGGTTCTTAGATAACAGAGTCCATTGAAGTCAGTGGACCCTTGGAGCCACCTCAGTGAGCAGCAACCAGAGTTATAGGAAGAATTAATGGTTAATCAACCTGAAAACGTTACCAGCGTGTTCGGGTCTGGGGAATATTTTCCCCCGTTTGCATTAGCTTTGCTTACCGTATTGCTGGGAGAGCTAAAATGTATGAAAACCCAGGAAAGGAAATTGTAAATTGCCGTATCCTTCTGAGACCTAAATCTTTTCTGAAAAACAGGCAGATTAACTAGGTCCTCTTGTCTAAATACTTATTACTTTCACACAGCGCACCACCACTAAAAGCATATTTACCCTGTTTCCGCTTCAACTCTGCAAGCACTCTTCAAATGTCGTTGTGCTGGTTTTCTTCAGATGTGGCTGAGCAGTATTTTGAAGAGAGCATGGCTAATCTTAAAGATGCTGAAGGGACGGGAAAAGCCAAGTTTCTTTCCATTCAAGATGACTATTGCCGTTTCCTACAAGTCACTGGACAGAAAGAGGTGAGTGAGTTTGGACCGGAGTTGACTGTTGACATGAGTTGATATGCAAAGGGCTACCCCTTCGCTCTGCAAGCATCCGTGAAGCCTCCTATGTCCGAGGCATGTGCCAGGCTCCCACGGGGACAGGGATGAATAAAGCCAGGTGGCCTCTCTTGGGCAGCTCCCAGATACTCCGTCTTGGGAAATGAGAACTATTTATAAGAATGTAGGTGCCATGCCCCCGCCCCCCGAAAGGATCCTAAGAAACTAGAAACCTTGAAAACCCAGAGGGCAGACCCTGCCTCTTACGGCCTGTGGTTCTGGCTGGGATAGAGGTGGCAGTTAACAGGCCTGATTCCTCTCTCCTTATTTTGGGTTGTGGATGGAATGTACATTTCTAATGAGAGCTCCATAGCACAGAAGTTACAGCTCACAGTCCTTTGAACCATACAAGCATACTTTTTTATGGCTTGTAAAAATGGAACAAGACCTAGAGTTTATATTCACTGGTAATTAAACCCTTGGGAACGTATTCCATGCAAAGCCTAACAGCTACCAGAAAGCCACTGGCTGTGGCTTGATTTATATAGATATTTTTTTTCAACTGAATCTATCAAAGCAAATCTTTGAGATGAAAAGCTTGCATTTCTTATTCTGTCGACCTCGCCCACAGCTCTGTCCTAGCCTTTGACCCCCCACCCTTCTCTCAGTTGATAAGACCTTAAGGAACATGGGTTTTTGGTTTGGATGCACCCATGTTCCTCAGGCCAAAGTAGGACTACAGTAACCGTAACAAATGGAGTTTCCATAAATTCCTGGATCACCTAGCTAAGTAGAAAGGGGCCTTCCAGGGGCCTCAGCTTCTAGAATACCTGGAGAAGTTCTATGGAGAGTGCTCAGGTCAGAAGTCTGGAGGAGGAGAGGGGGAATCTGCCCACATCATGCCTTACCCCTTCCTGCTTGTCCGTCATCTTTACCTCCAGAACGTACTGGCTATCATGTCCACCTCTGCCAGTCATCACCTCCTGCCTGGACCACTCAAACAGACTCTGGTCCCCAGCTGCCTTTTCCACGCTTCCCTTTTTTCCTCATCCATTCTGAATAAGGAAGCGATGGTGATCTTTTCAAAACACAGGGCTGATCAGTGAACCCTATTTGCAAAATACTCCAATGGCTTCTCAGGGCCCTGAAAATAAATCAGAATCCTGTATGTCTCACAATACCTTCAATGTGATCTGGATTCTGCTGATGTTTCCGGTCCCATTTTCCCCCCTCCCCCAGTCTGTTCCGGCCACATTGACTTTTCTAATCCTCACTTCCAGGAAGTGCCAGCTTTCATTTCCTGCTCTCGGAAGGCTTTTCCTCGCTGATGTCCTGGTTAATGCAGATCCATCTTTGAGGACTCATCAGCTTGCCTAATTCCTTTCCCCAGTCCTCATTAGATTCTTCCCATTATTGTTCATCATAGAATCCTTTGTGACATAATAATAGGATAAGGGGTGCTTGGGTGGCACAGTCGCTTGAGCATCTGACTCTTGGTTTCGGGTCAGGTCATGATCTTGGGGTCGTGAGATCGAGCCCCATGTCGGGCTCCATGCTGAGTGCAGAGTCGGCTTGGGATTCTCTCTCCCTCTGCCCCTCCCGCTCATGCTCTCTCTCTCTCTCTCTCAAATAAATAATTAAAAAACAATATGATAAGCATGGTATAGGAATACTGTAACAATATAATGAGAATAGTTAGCTGTGTGTGGATGTGTACCCTCTCTCCCCTGACTGGACCTGATTCCGTGAGAGCAGGGACCCTCTTGCTGGTGGTGGGGAGCCATGGGCAGATGGGTGGGTGGATGCTTGGCTTTGGGTCGCCTGACTGGTCTGGCTGCCACACGTTCTTATCTGGCTTTCCTGCCCTGGTGTCTGTCACCGATGCCACACTTCACTGCCCTCACCCTCGCCCTCGTCACCCAAATCAGTGGTATTGAACTAAAGATGTACCTCGCTCCCCTCGGCCTCCTGGGAGATTTTAGCAAACTGGCTCTTTTTGTTCGGTCCCCTCCAGCCCTTCTGGTGCCCTGGTGAGAACAGAAGAAGCTGCGTCTTCCTCAGGCGCATGCGGCTCGTGCCAGAGCACATTGCTTGGAGAGCGGCACACAGGCTGGCTTTCAGCCGTCCTCGCTCTCCTGCCCTTGTGCATGACACAACCCACCCAACCAGACGTGGCGGCCTGGCACAGTGCTCACCCTGGCTGCAGCCCTCTCCCTGTGGGTTCTTGCAGGAGTTGGCCAACAAGGCTGGGCCCGAGGACAGTCCCAGCCTGAGCACGACCCTGTGCTCAGACCACCCCAGATGAGATCACAGCCCATACGTGGGCTAGAACCCTGCCCTAGCAGGGAGGTGATCTTTGGGAAAGAAAATGCCTTTTAAGGTAAAATGTAAGTGAAGGTCACTGCTCCACAGATTAAGACACTTGTGTGGGTTTATCATCTATTTTCCCGCCCAAGAACCTTCTGCTTTCTTTCCTGCTTTCCCGCTAAAGAAACTTCTCCAGCTTCTTATTCCGCGTAAGAAAATCCAAACTCCCGCGCCTGGCATGATAGCCCTCCACCAACCACCAGCCCGGCCTGTGACTCCCGCCTCATCTCCCCCTGCTCCCCTTCCTACTCCCTGTGCTGCAGGCAGATGAGCCCGCTGGCTGGCCTGCCCTTCTCCCACTGCACCCCGGGGCTCCCAGTTTCCCATGCACCCTCTCCTCTACCCACCCAGGTCCTATTTTTCCTTCCTTCCTCTCCATTAAGCTGTTCTACCTCTCACAGACTGACGCCGTCTCAGTTTCCTCCCATGTGACGTCACTTCCATTGCCATCTCCACCTCCCGTTCCAGTTCATGCACATCGCTCTCTAGTTTCCGCCTTCGGGCTAGAAATGGCATTGAAAGCCTCATTTAGCAAAAAGAGTCTGGCTCTTCTTTCCATCATTGGCTCCTCAAAACCTGACAACCAATTTCCATGGACAAAGTGCCCAGCCCAACTCCTGCACCTTGCCAAACCCTTGCTCACAGATGCCAGGGGTGGGGGGGGCACAAAGGACATGATAGGCTTCAGCATCGGGCAAGTCCCCCACGCACTGAGGTAGGTCACACACTTCGCAATTGACAGTGTCTCTGCTCTTAGGGTGATTCCATCTTTCCACGAAGAAGTTGTTTCTGCCTCATCAATGCCTTCGCTGTTCCACACCCCATACCCCACCCCTAGCACTTAACTCATATTATTGCCCATAAACTGAGTAAAGCTTTGCCAGCTCCTTCTGTCTGGGGAGGGCTTATCGGGATGCCCTCGGGGCCGTTTGGTGCGGAAGCCCTTTAACTGGTTCCAGCCTTATTTGGCTCTCAAATTCAGCATTTGTGCTCCGTATCCATAATCATGCTTTCATGAAAGTACAAGACCATGGAAGAATTGCTGCAGAAATGTGGGGAATGGACAGGTAGGGCTTTCCCTCTGCACGTCTTGGGATCTGACTGAAGAGATTAATGTCAGAAGATCCTGGTTTCTGACCAACTCATGTTTTTTATTCCATGTTGGTGTAAAGAAATCTGATACACCAAGCAAAATGTCAAATATATTTAATTTTTTGCCATGTTAGAATGTTTGCTTTTGGTTTCCTGAACTATTTCTTACGAAAAATAGAAACCCCTGGAATATATTCTGGATGTTTTGTAAGTACGTAAATTGCCAGGAAACTCTAATTTTCACTTACGTAAGAACATCCCTGTGCACAGAGGGAAAAGAGCCTGCAACTGAAAAGGATTGATATTCGGGGGGTTTTTTTGTTGTTTTTTTTTTTTAAGATTTTATTTATTTATTTGACAGAGAGACAGCCAGAGAGAAAGGGAACACAAGCAGGGGGAGTAGGAGAGGAAGAAGCAGGCTCCCAGCGGAGGAGCCTGATGTGGGGCTCTATTGAAAAGGATTGAAATTACAGACCGGGTTCAGATCCTAGGTCTGCCCCTGGGGAGCTCTCTGATCCTGAGCCATTTTCTTGACTGCTCTGTGCCTCAGTTTCCTCCTCTGTTCAGTGAGGATTAACACTGTACTTACCGAAAGGAGACAGAATTAAATGAGCTCACGCAGGGAAACTCTTCAGCCCAGTTCTTGGCACATAAAGGACGCAACACGTTAGCTTCTGATCTTGCTACTCAGCTAAAATGAATTCCTGTAATACCTCAGGTGGCTTTGTTCTCCGGGTGTCCTTCCCGCATTCTGTCTCCATAGGTAACACCTCCCTGCTCCCATACGTAGTATTTCCCGTGTCCCTGTTTAAAGAGGAAAGTAGGCTCAGCTCACGAGACACTACCCAAACCCAATCCCTGAAAAGTGAAAATACACATCAGTTACATCGTTTCCCTTTTTTTTTTTTAAGATTTATTAATTTATTTGAGAGAGAGAGAGCGTGTGAGTGGGGGAGGGGCAGAGGGGGAGAACATCCAAGCAGACTCCCACTGAGTGTGGAGCCCGACCCGGGGCTCGACTCCATGAGCCGAATCCAAGGGTTGGAAGATTAACTGCCTGAGCCACCCAGCCGCCCCCAGTTACATCACTTTCTTAAGGGGCGTTGATCTTTATCAGCCTTTGAACTTTCTAACCAGGCTGTACCCTTTATTCCTTTCACAGAGAGCAACCTCAATCCTGAGAGAGTCCCTGGAAACCAAAGTGACAGTGTTTGGTGATCTCAGTCCCGAGGTGGCGGAGACCTACCGGCTGTTGGGTGGGGCCGACCTGGCGCAGGGGAACCACGCTGGGGCCCACAAGAAACTGAGGAAGGTAAAGCTGGAGCCAATACTAATGTGGAGAAAACTCTCCCCACGGGGCACTTTCTCTCCCTCCACCATGCTGTTTTTAAGTAAAACTTGAATCCATGGCTGATTTAGGTAAGATGACATCACTTCTGCAGTCAAGCTAAACCAACACTTTTTGGATAAACAATACAGAATCCTCCTATACACATATGTTGTTAAATGAATTATCAATGATTTTTTACCATGCAGATATTTTCAAATTTTTGCCTAGGGCAATTTCTTAATCTTTTATTTAATTGTACTCTTTATGGACAATCGGTTTATGGAGGAATTCTTGAATTCTTGTGTGTGTTCTTCTAGTATTTATATGTTTGTTTCTTTTTAAATCTGGGGTTTGTTTGTGTGGAAGGTGTGAGGTAAGGATCTAATGTTATCTTTTTTTCAAGTGGCCGCCCGGTTGCCCAGCACCGTTTTATCAAAGAGCCCATCTGTGCTCCAGTGATTTGAGAAGAACACTTTCATCATGTGCTATCTGTATTTACTTGAGTGGATTTTTAGATTTCTATGCTCTTCCATTTGTCTTTTTGTTTATTCAAATTCCAGTGCCTCATTGTCTTATTTATAGAGATTTCATAGCATGATTTAATAGCTGGTAGGACTTGACTCCCCTCATGGCTTTTTTAATCTCCCTAGAGTATCAAGTTTTCTAGACATTTTTGCATATTTATTTTTCCACATGAATTTTAGTATCAATTTGTCTAGCTCCATAAGAAGTTTGGTGGTATTTTTTGGAGGATCGTGTTATTTGTAAGTTTACTTCCAGAGGACTGACGCCTTTATGATATAGTCATTCTACCCCAAAACAAGGGATGTCTTTATATTTGCTCATGTCTACTTATGTATCATTCAAGCACATTTTAAAGTGTTCTTTATATAAATTCTGCACATTTCTTAGTAGGCTGATGTCTAAGCATTTCCTCTTCCTTAAAGCTGTTATAAATGGAGTTTTATCTAGTATTATATCTTTTGACTGTTTGTAATGTGTGTATGTGCATGCAAACTGTTGATTTCTCTCTGATATTTTTTGTTTTTCTAGCTTGCTTAATTCTTTTCTTGTTTGAGTTAATTTGAGCATTAGTCCTTTCAGGTTTTTCAGGTGTACTATTACATCATCTGGAAATATTTTTACTTTCTGTTTTCCAATTCTTATGCCTCTGATTTTTCTTGTCTAATTGCATTGGCTCATACCTCTAGTACAATAATAAGTTGTGGTGGGGATAATAGGCATCCTTGTCTTGTTCTGATCTTAGTGGAAATCCCTCTAGTGATTCTTCATATAGTAGATGCTGGCTTTGGACTAAGGTTTATACATTTTATCATGATAAGGAAGTATCCATCAATTTCTATTTTCATGACTTTTTTTTATTAGAAATAAGTGCTGGATTTTATCAAAGGCTTTTTCAGCATCAATGGAAATAAATAATCATAATCATATGATTCTTGTTAGATCACTTACTATGGTTTATCTTATTATAATAGTGAACCAACCTTGCATTCCTGGAATAAATCCCCTTAGTTATATTGAACTATTTTCTCAGTACAATGTTGATTGTGTTGGTAACATTTATTTGGGGTATTTTGCACCAGTATTGGTAAGTGATATTTGTTTAAGTAACAATGTAATATTTTCTTCATAAAAATAATTTGGAAATTTACCTTTATTTTCCATGCCTAAAGGAATTTATGCCATACTAAAACTAGTCTTTAAAGGTTTGTACCTCCTGTGAAACTCTTTAGGTCTGGTGCTTTTTTTGAATGGCAGGGATTTCTTGACAATCTTCTCTATTTCTCTATAAAAAATTGCTCTGTTGAAGCTTTCTATCTCTGATGAGGTCATTTTAGTAAACTGTATTTGTCTATTTCACTGTCGTTTTCAGATTGATTTGCATGGAGATTTGCAAAGCAATCTCATGAATTTTTTAAATTCTTTTTTCTTAGTTATCTTCCCATTGTAATTTCTTCATTTTATATTTGGATTTCCTCATTTTTTTCATTGACTGAGTTAGTGGTTTGTCTATTTTGTTAGCTTTTCAAACTCCACATGTCAATTGCCTTCCTATTCTGTTTCACTAATTTCTGATTTTATCTTTATTCTTTCTTTTCTTGTGACTTATTTTGTTGTACTTTGTTGGAGTTTTTCCTTTTCGAATTGCGAATTGAATTCATTTGTTTTCATTTGTACTGAGATAGTGTTTTAGGCTGTGACTTTTCCTTTTCTTATTGCTTTAAATGCATCTCATAAATTTTGTCATGTTGTGTTTTCATTACATGAATTAGTTTTAAAGTGGGGAAAACCTGGGAACCTCTAAGTAACATAACTGACCAAACCAAAAGGATTAACTTTAGTTCTGAGTGGGCTGCCCTGTGTGTTGAGCCTTCTTCTCTTCTTATGACTTTTCTGAATCTGTGGCAGAAAGCATCAGGTGTGGTAACATGGGTGGTGCCTATTTTTTAACAAGGTGATGCATACATCTATTACCACATAATCAACGGCAGTTATCAGTCATCTTCAGTGCTCCAGTAGCTGTGCTCAGCAGACCTGGGGAAAAACAGTGATCAAGACAAATATGCTTCTTGCCTCCACAGGACTTTCCAGTCTAAGCAGGAAGATATGTTAAACTTATCATTTCCGATCATTTAAGCATCATACATGTGCCAAAGACATTATTGAGGGAAAACTGAGGAGGGAAGCTAAGGTGGCAGTTGCCCTGGGTTTCTCCATCCTCTGGTTCTGACCTAATACTTACTGACCCATTGTTATATCCCTGGCACTGTGTTGAACGATTTACGTATAAACTTACTTAAGCCCTATAGCAGCCCGAAGAGTTGGATACCTCTACTCTGTTTTTTACAAAGAGGGAAACTGAGGCTAAAAGGCGAAGTGTCTCAGCATTGATTGCAAGGTCAGGAGTTGGCGGAGTGGGGCTTTGGCACCAAGGACCACGGGGCTATGCTATCTATTCTGTGCTTCACCTTGCACATCTCGGGCTTCTCAGCAAGATTTTGTTTGAACAAGGGCTTCCTATCCTTAAAAAAAACACTTGGGAACCAGTGACACAGTGGGGAGAAGGCCAAGATCAGGATAAGAAGGAGTCTTTGGACTACCACGGACAGAAAACAGTCAAACTCGCTCAGGTATAAAGGGGTATCTCTTGTCTTGTGGTTTCCAGAGAAGGACCGATAGGCAGATGATTAGCAGAGCAGGGTGCAGCTGAGCCTCAGGAGAATGTTCCAGGGCTATCTCTGCCCCAGACTCCTGCCTGCTTCTCCCTCCACATCCTCCTCCTCCTCTGTCATGGCAGTGTCTCGTTTCAAGATGGAGGTCATGGCTGCCAGCGCTCCAGAGTTTTACTTCCTACCCCTGTGCCATTTCTCACTCATAGCTTGAAAGATCCTAGGGAAAGGGGGATAGACCTGGCGTGAATCAAGTGCTCACCCTGGATCAGTTCGCTGAGGCCAGGGGCTTGGTAGGGTGTAAGAACATGGTGCCCTCAAGGCGGCTGGGTGGCCCAGGTTGGAGATGGTGCAGGAAACACAGTCCCATAGTCAGAAGACCTGGGACAGGGTCCCTACAGCCCTTCCCTGTTTTTGAAGCTTGTGCAATGAGCCCAGTAGGCATGCAGTAGCTTCCTCCCTTGAGAATATTCCAGGCCAGAGAGGAAGTTGCAGACTGTAAACCCCCAACTGTGGTATTAGGTGCTAAGTTCTCCAGGTCCGCACTGGGATCTATGGGAGGGAAGGGGCTTCGGGAAGGTGTCCACAGATAAGTAGTCCTGAAAAAGAGTGTAGCCTAGCAGATACAGGGATTCCCAGGTTGGAAATGGGGTGGAAAAAGAGGTTCAGGGATGAGAGAGTGAAGCCTATTTAAGAAGCAAAAACCAGTTAGGGCCGACCGTCTGTCGGGAAATCATCGGCGAAAGACATGGGGGCAAGTCTCTGCAGCCGTGTTTGTAGGTTAAGGGGCTGAGACTTGATCCTTTAACCAGGAGTCCCAAACAATGGCCAGTTCACTGCCTGTGTTTAGTTCATTATAGTTAAGGATATAAGCCAAGTTAAAAATGGTTTTTACAGATAGTCATAAAACCTGTCATCATTTTACAGATGATCATAAATTGATTGGAGTATAAGGAACATTAACTGAGCCCCCACTAAGTGAAATCTTACCTGCACCAAAAAAAGAAACCCATTCTTCTCCTGAGTAAAACTAGAAGACAAAAATACCTACTCGTAATTTCATTGATAAAACAAACTCCAGGAAGTTTCCTCTCCCTCTTGTTACGTACGTGCCTACACAGTAAGCCTCGATGTTTGTCTCTTGGCCTGCGAAGCCCACAGTATTTACCGTGTGGCCCTTTGCAGAAAATGTTTTCTGAACGTTGCTCTAAGCAGCTGGGAGCCATGAAGGGAATGTTAAGCAGGGCACCACAGGTCTCTATCTGTACTTTGGATTTAAAAAAAAAAATCATATGAGGACAGTATTGAGAATGGACTGGAATGGGCCAAGAATCAAGGCAAGGCTGCAGGTTTCTCCTCTGTGATATGGCGGTAACAGCAACACCCAGACTTCCTTCTCCCCACATTGTCCCAGGGATGGAAGGGAGGGGAGGGAAGTGAGGTTGCTTTAGAAAGCGGCAGGATCCAGTGGGGTCCAGGGTGCCACAGAGCAGCAGAAGGAGGAGGAGAAGGCAAGGTTTTCCTGGCTGAGTCACTGCCTGCCCTTGGGAGCCTCCACTGTGATTCCTCTTCCGAGGATTCAGCCTCGCCACTCAACTCTGGGCCGGGGAGGGACCCCAGGAATGAGGGAAGCTGGCAAATAGTAGCAGATGTCCACGAAACTTGAGCAGGGGCCACACGAACCTTCATGAGGGCCCCACTGTCCCCGGTGGGGCGGAGAAGTTACCACGACCGACCACAGGCTCTGCACCAGGCTGGCTGCTGCCCAGGGTGGCTCGTACGTCATTCCTAGTCCTCACAGCCCCGCAGGTCACACCTTAGGAGCCCTGTCTTACCAGCAAGGGGCCTGAGGTGCCTGGAAACAAGTAAGTTGTGTATGGGCAGATTCCTCTTAAGTAAGTTTCAGCAAGAATAGGGTCTTCAAGCCCAGCATGAGGGTGACCTTCTGAATCCGACTCTGGGGCAGGGGTCGCTGGGGCCCTTGGATCTGCATTTGAGCTTCTGGGGGAAGGTTGAGATCACTGTTCTGGGCCCCACGCCCACCGACGGGGCTTAAAATCATCTCAGCCTCCAGAAACTGTCGGGTTTCATCACTCCCAAAGGCTGCCGTGGAAGTTAGTGAAGTTTTTTCCCTCTAGTTTGGCCTCATTAACCATCAGCCCCGAACACCATGGCTTTGACATTTTAAAGCTGTCAGGCCATTTGCCAGAATGTGGGAAGAAAGGGTTGAAACCTGCATGTCTGTCGGTCATGCGTGCTGTGGTCCACGCCGTCCTCACTGCCACCTCTCCACGTGTGCCCATCTGAGGACAGGGCTGGCCACGCTGTGAACACTGGGGCACGCACACAGGACTTGAAACACGCCCTGCACATCCATCTGCTGCTGAGGCCGACTTTCTCAGTTGCCATACTTAGCACTGGGCTCTGTGGAGCCGGGGGCGGCTTTCTAAAGCCACTGGCCGAGTGTTTCTCTCTTTGTTATCACAACTACAGCTGTATCCCCCAGGTTTCCAACTCCAGAACAGGAATCCAGTGAACACTGGCTTTTCCAGATGTGCCCTCCCGTGCTGAATGGCCCGGCATGGTCCTGTGGACACGGAAAAACAGGAAGGCACGAGAAACAAAGCAGACCGTGGGATTAAATTACTGAGGGGAAAACCATATTATTGATCTGTTTTTCAAAGGCATCTGCCTGCAGGGCGCAATGGGAGAAATCCGTTGGCTCCAGATGGAAATTTCCACAGCGGAAGTTCCACATGCTTTTGTAACATAGAGACCTGGTTTGATTCTAGGATGGGTATCACAGCCAACATTTTCATCCAGGTGAAAGGCTGCAAAAAAGCATTCCTGAAGACTGTTCCCCAGGTCAATAGCTTCTCGGGACTCATCCTGGACCCAGTGACAGGGTGAAGTTGGGGTGGCCTCCCCCTTCATCTGGCCTCCCTAGGAAGTACTGTCATCATCAGGGGTCGGTCTGCTGCCTGACTGCTTCACAGCTTCCAACATAAAACATTTCCATAAAAGAATAACATGATATTATGTGACCTCTCTCCAAGAAATTCAAAGCCCAATGAATCGGTTGAAGAAAGGTGGAGGAAAATAGTTTTTCTTCATAGATTGTAGATGAGAAAGCCATCCCTGGAAGGGTCTCATGTGGTTATGGGTCAAGACCCTAGACCAGCCATTCCTCCAGCCGGCCAAGCACCCAGAGTCTTCTGGTTGACAGCTGCCTTTTATACATAATTCATGCACTGTCATTCCATCAGTGGACCACTGAGTTTTGCTTTCCCTTTAGCCTGTGTGGTATTTTCCTGGTTGCCCTGGATACCAGGAAACCCAGAGCAATTTGGAGTCCCCACACAGCCCCGTGTCAGCCCACACTGTTTTCAGGTGTGGTCTTACTTATTTGTCCTTGATCCTGATTTTCCTAATGGTCACTGACTAACCCATTGCCGGGCTGCAGCAGATCCCCTCCAATCCTTTTTTGAAAGAGAGTAAGGTCGTGACATGAATTTCTCATCAAAAAAAAATCCTGTTCTTCAGTTCAGAAGCGCACTTGAAGACGTTCCAAGTGCTCCTTACTCAAAGCTGTTTGTAAACTGTGGGAGTGGATGGTTAAAGGGATCAAAGTCATCCAGTTTTGACCTTCTGTGGGGAAAAGGTGGAGCCTCCTTGCCTGCTATAGGCTAGGTGGGAATGCGAATTCCAGCCCTGCTGGCCACAAGCTGCCCCGGCGTCACCAGCTGCCAGGAAGAGGCCCCACGAGGGCAGGGCACCCCCCGCACAGCATCCCTCCACCTTTGTTCTCCCTTAGAAAACACAGACGGCCCCACACTAGGCTACGTTTGCTGCGGAAAGCTCAACTATTAGAACCATTGCTTGTTGAGTACTCAGTGCCTTCGAAGTTCCTGAACTGGCATCGGAGTCTGGAGGGCACAGAACTGTGGGTCTGGACAGACTGCCCCGGCCCGAGACTGGAGATTTGTCAGAGCCTCACTAGATGTGGGACAACCATGAGTTTATGGGCGGACGGCCAACGACGGAGGGAAAGGCAAAACCTCCCATGTAAATTCAGCATGACCTTAAACAAGTGGAAAGAGTGATGGTCAGGAATGGCTGGTGTGGGTGACACCTGGGTGGCTCAGTTGGTTAAGCATCTGCCTTTGACTCATATCATGATCCCAGGGTCCTGGGATGGAGTCCCGCATCAGGCTCCTTGCTCAGCAGGAAGCCTGCTGCTCCCCCTGCTTGTGCGCTCTCTCTCTGACAATAAATAAATAAAATATTTTAAAAATATATTTTTAAAAAGGGATGGCTGGTGTGACCACAGCTGGCTCAGGAAGAACCCGGGCGGCACGGCTGAGCTCTACATCAGGAGGGAAACAGGCCATGAAAAGTCAGCCCAAAGGGCGTGGCTTGAAGAGGGTCCAGATCTCTTGCTCTGTCTGGCTCCAAAATGGGCGAGTCCGGCTTCTATACAAAAAGCTAGCTGCCTTGACTGACATGGGTACGCAGCCGGATTCCCCCCCCAATAGCAAGTCCGGCTGATGTGTTTGTCCTCTAAATATTTGTGTTGCAGTTGTCCTGGAGAAAGATGATTGTAGCTTGCTCCCAGACAGTGGCCAGGGGATGGAACAAAGTCGTGGGGGAGTCAAGGGATGTCGATAAGGATACAGAAGCCACGGCACATGGCAGCTCGGAGGTGAGGAGTGAGGCACTGAGCAGACACTCAGGGAGAACTTTGCAGACAGGGCCCGCTCTCGGCAGCTGTGCAAGTGGCTGTCCCTGGGCCCCCCTTTCTTCCTCATCTCCCGTGTCCCTTGTCCTGGGGTCCCTGGTCCCACTTTATCTGTCCTTCTGGGAGGCTTCCTACCCACCTGTGCAGCAGGTGGGGCTCAGAATTAGTGGGTCTACAGGTCAGGGAGCTGCAGGTGTGTGTGTGTGTGTGTGTGTGTGTGTGTGTGTGTGTGTGTGTGTGTGTGTATGAGAGAGAGAGGGAGGGAGGGAGGGAGAGAAAGAGAGGAGGGGAATCAGTATGCTTCCTCAAACACTTTCCAGTCCTCCTGCTTGGGGCCCCCCACCACCACCTTCCCCCCGATCTGGCGCCCATCTTGCAGGCCTTAACTCACATGTTACTTCACAAAGGCCTTCAGCCTGCCCCTCTCTGCTCTGTCACTGAGGTGGACACAGGGGGCCATATGGCAGGGGCTCTGCAAACATCTGCCACAGGAACGAGCGGGCATGGAGGAAGATACGGGCCTAGTGAGGGCAAGGCTAGTTCCTGGGTAGGGCTCGGGAAAGCTGAGCCCCACCCACGTGTGCCATTTCTGCAGGAAAATGCCAGCTGATGAATTGTGTTTTGGTTTGTCCTTTCAGTTCTCCCAAGGCCATCATTTAAGTAACTTGCTTCTGCCTGCCTGGTAGAAATTCGTAAATGAAAGCATATTTGTGTTTTCCTAAACTTTGAAGACATTTCGCACTTCCACGTATTTTTGGGTTCTGATATCTTTTTCTCTTAACAGCAGCCTTGAGAACTGACATGAAAACAGAGCAGAGTTCATGAGTTTCTGGGTGATTCTCCGCCACGGGCTTACTGTTGCAGCGGATAACCTGTAAAGAGGAGTAGAGATTTCAGATCTTGAGCATGAGAGTCATTTTTTTTACAAATGTACCTTTCTCTGGCTTTGTTCTCATTTCATATAAAGACAAACTCTGTGTCAGGCTTGGCATGGACCCTTACCAGGTGTGACAAAGTCTGTCGGGTTTCCAGTACTGAGCCGTGCGGCCTTGCAGCTGGCTCTTCAGCGACAGCCTTGCTGCCCGGCGGCCTCCGTTAGTAAGGAGGATGTCCCATCAGCACTTCCATTGTCTGACGTTCCCTGATAGGAAGGATGGTGCAGTCCTGGGACTTAAGGCTGGAGGGTGGTGGGGGAAGGGAGGGCTAAAGCAGCCCCAGTCCAGTCCTGCAGAGGCACTGCCAGGAAAATAAATGAATGGCCTTGAGTCCTGACTGCAGATGGTGAGGGATTCCTGCCCAGACCAGAAGATACGCTTCTTTGTGAGTTTGGGTATTTAGCTGTTGCGATTTTCTAAAGCCAGAGTAGACCCAGTCAGCTAACCTGCATGCCAGAGCGGCCCCCACCAAGCCACCCCTCCAACCATATTGGGAAGGGCATGAGCTCTGGGGCACAGAGGTGCACCAGAGCTACGAAGACACCAGCTGATGGCTCCTGTCCCAGCTGCTTTGTCTCCCGGGCCCCTTAGGAACCTAGCTCTCCAAACAGTCATGTCAAAAATAATTTTTTTTAATTCCACATCAAATGCTTAAGGTTGTGTCTTAACGACCCCGGCAGCCATGAATGACTGCTAAGAGAAGCAGCATCTAGCCAACAGCACTCTGGCAACTACTGAACTCGCCTGGATTTGGAGGGCGAAGGTTTGTGACGCTGCACCCACAGCAAAGCTCCCGTACTGGAAAGTTTCGCTCGCTGCTGGATCCCTGGAACCCTCTGGTCCAACCGTGTCTTCAGGCTCCATAGAAGAATCTCCTCAGATGCCCTCCTTGCCCACTTGTGTCCTCATTCATTCATCTAGCAAATATGGCGCACACTCAGGTGTCAGGGCCCGGGCAGGGCCCTGGGGCACAAAGACAAGCAACAGGAACGTGGCCCCTCTGGGGACAGCTTGCAAGCTAGTGTAGAAGGAAGCGCCCCCTTTCATCTTCCTGCAGCGGGAGGAAAGCTTCTTGTTTACTGTTTAAGGAATAAAAGAAACACAAATGACTTCTTCCAAGCCCTGCAGATAAAATCAAAGAGAATGAGAGCCATGTCATGGCTCCCCAGAATTCATCTGGACACTGCAAACTTAAGGGTTCTTTATTGACCTAAAGAAAAATGAGAAACAGCCGGTGGGGACTGATTTCAGATAGGAGTGCGCTGGCCTTGGAAGAGTGTGGAGGACACAAAACAGCTTTTATTAATGGTGTCGAATGTTCTCCTGCCAGGGTTTGGGAGTTCTTTACTTAGTTCAGAGAGATGTTTACAATGCCTGGCTCCCGGTAGGTTCAATTAACAACTTATTGACTTTGTCTCCGTTGAGGTCTATATTTTTAACAAAAGAATCGAAATACCTATTTCACGCAAAAATGCTTAAACAAATTTAGCTAAGAGGAGCAGAACGTTAAGAAATTCAATTTACATTTCTTAGATAAATACGCGGCTATGTAAACATTTTCTAGTAAGGGTCAGTGAGGGGTTATTTCACTCTTTTAAAAAGGTAGCTCTTGGAGACTATTCCAGCTAATGGGTGAACGATTCTTTCCTGATGTGGTGCCTGGTATGGCGTCCCTGGGCTGAGGACCCGTTTCCCTCTCCTAGCTGGCATCCCTTTACATCTCTTCTCACTTCAGCTAGAATTTGGGGCAAATCTTCTTAATGAGGATAAGTAGTAGCCTTTACAAAAATCTATTAATGCCAGGAAGAGAAGAGTCTAGACTGCCGGGGGCTAGGGAGTAGGGATGCGGATGGGGGGGCTCACCTCTCTTGGGCTTGAGTATTGATCGTGACCCTCTCTCCTACCTCCACTCTCTCTACAAACATTTCCCCCAGGGAAAAAGGATCAGCACACAAGATCTGGAATGGAGGTAGTTAGTAAGACCAGTGAGAATTTGTATAAGCTCTGTCAGTTGCCATGTCATTGTTCCCAGGAATCTATGACTATTTAGCTACTCGTGTGTCTTTCCCTAGGGAGTGAGGGGCCAGGGGGAAACTTCGGTTACCAAATGGGTAGGATGGAAATTCCTCCTGACTTTTGGATTTTGGAGGCCACCTGTTAAAGCAGGGTAAACTGAGACCTCAGGCCGTCTCAAATAGTCGTTACAATGTCGGTAAAATTCTAATGTCACGGTGAACGAGTCAGCAGCAAGGCATGTCGACATCAGCTCATCTCAAAATGAGCCGCATCGGAGGCCCTCATAAATATGTAAGCAGAGCAGTCGGGTGGGTTTAAAATTAGACCTGATCTTTTACACTGAGTTAAGGTACTTCTGGCCATGTAGGAGAAAATGAAGTCTGTTCTGGGAAGAAGTGCTAGCCCTGGACAGAGGCCTCTCACTGCCAAGCACGAGTGAGGGGAAAGCCTGCTTGGTTACTGCTTGCAGTCCCTTCCTGAGCACTTTCTCTGCCCGGCCCTGCGTGGAGACGCCCCCAGGCTTCCAACAGCGGGGAGCCATGCAGGAGAGGGGGGCTGGAAGAGTCTCTGTCAAGTGTCGTGGGTGTCAGAAACCTGTCCCCAAAAGCAGTACAGAACTTTTTCAGGTTCCTGAATTTCCCAAGTTCACAGTTTATCTGTGGATTAAAGCAGTGTTGGCTCAAACCCGTGGAATGAGCAGCATGTTGCCTAGGCCAGGCCTGGCCACGGCACCACTGCAAATTCCGAATGGCTGGGGCTGGTTGGATGGAGGGGTTGGGATTTTGGTTGGATCATATGCTAAATGGAATAACAGAGCCAGGGTACAACTTCCCGCTGTTATATAATTCAACCAATACAGTGAGGATCTGTTATTTTAAAAAAGAACCCTGTCATATCTTTGTCTAATAATATTTCTTGCCTCCAGAAGACAGCCCCATTCTCAAGTTCCAGAACCACATTCTCAATTCCTCGGACTGAACCAAACATTCAGACGGTTTTGATATTTTCCACATCTTATGAAGACAAAGCATTTTGGCTGCTTGCATTTTAATTTTCTCAAAGACCTAAAAATGGTTAGCAGATCAGAACGAATAAACAGTCTTCAGTACAAAGTCCTCAAATCACACTCTTTTTGACTCAAGCTGTTACCATGTAGAAAAACCAATTCAAAACTTTAAAAATATAAAGTATTTCAGATATGCAGAAATCATGAAGAATGTAACAAAACAACTTTGAGCTCACTATTCAATATAAGCAATAAGACATGACCCGTACAGTTGAAGTCTCCACTATCCCTTTCCCACCCCACCTCCAGATGACTACTGTCCTGAATTTGATATCATTCCCATGTTGTCTTAATTATTTCACTACGGCCTTGTTTTACATGCTTCTTAATCTTCATATAAGTGATATATATATAATATATATTATAGTAATATGTAATAATATATAATGCATTCATCTGCAATTTGCTTTTTTCTGTCTATAATCACAAGATGCATCTTTGTGTATACATGCAAGCACATCAAAAATCTGTATGATAGTGTACATACACAATACACATATATCACAATATACCTATCCATTACTAAATGTTGCCACATTGTTCT
The DNA here is from genome assembly GCF_002007445.2 of Ailuropoda melanoleuca. Taxonomy (NCBI): domain Eukaryota; kingdom Metazoa; phylum Chordata; class Mammalia; order Carnivora; family Ursidae; genus Ailuropoda; species Ailuropoda melanoleuca. Next base: position 17,115,625 of record NC_048226.1, on the reverse strand, counting down.
AAAAAGTGGTCATACCGATTTCAACACCCACTATCAATATATAAGAGTTCTTCCTGCTTAATACCTTTGACAAAGCTTGGTATTATCATGATCAGCCTGTAACTTTTGCAATATAATAGGTGAAGGGACGACCTTATTGAAGTTTTACTTTGCATTTCTGATTACTCGTGAGCTTAGGTGTGTTTATTAGCCACTTAGTTTTCAACTTCTTTGAATAATCTGTTTATGTCTCTTGACTGTTTTCTATTGGTAGGTTGTTTTTCTCATTACCTTATAGGAGTTCTTTATACGTTCTTAATACTAATCCCTTCTTGGTATTGTGCAAGTATTTTCCCTCATTGTACTTTGTGCTCTCCCTCTTTGTACTTTGCTTAAGGTGAATTTTGGTACACAGATGTTTTGAATTTTAATAGAGTTAAATTGTATCAGTCTTTTACTTTTGGTTTGTCTGGATCTTGTCTAAGAAATACTTCCCTACCTCGAGATGATAAAGATAAACCTTCGATGTTTCATCCAAAATTCCATTTACTGACGAATTCAGCTCCTCCCCCTGGACCCATCAGGGCCACTTCTGTCATCTTTCAAGTGTTAGACTCTCTGCCATGTTCTATTGGTATGTTTGTCTATCTCTGGATGAAAACCGTTTGGGGATTTTGGCCATTTGGGGGCCCAACTTTCATCTTTATCCTTTCCTTGAGTTTGCCCTGGCCTGGAATAGGCAACCAAATGGCAGTTCAACATGTAGACAGGAAAAATCAAGCCAAAGCGAGCCCTAGGTAAGGCATCGGCTGAACAGTTAACTCCTAAATAAATTAATTCCTAAGAAATTACTGTGTAGTAATGAATATAAAAAGCCCATATGAGATAAAGCGTTTTTTAACAATAACAACAATAACAAAAAGCAAAACCATTAAAAAACTTTTCTGGGCTATCATAAGACTCATTAAAAAATGGAAACGAGAGGCCATCCCATACCAATGTTTTGGCCTTTATTTTCTAAAACAACTGTAAACGTAGTTTGCCTACAGCTAGTCCTAGGGAGTTCTGTAAAACAGTATGACAACCGTACATGTATTCCCTGGACCCCTCAGAGCACCCACACCGCAGGTCACTCTGTCCCTGAGAAACCCCGAGCATGCGCCAGTCCCGTCAGGCATTGTCTTCATTTCATTCGAGGGAGACCTGGTTTTCCGGCGAGATGCGCTCAGTGGCCTCATGATTACTGCTTGGTGTTCCGCAGTGTCTTCAGATCCAGACCCTCCTGTACGGACCACAGGACAAGAGGACCCTGGCCACCCAGCAGACGGTGGACGTTCTGTCCAAGTGAGTTGGCCTCCCCCTGCACTGTTTCCTTTGGTATTCCGATCTCAGAGGAAGCTGGTTCTGTTAGGTTCTGGGGAACTTTCCGTGGAAAGTTTTACTAAACTGACTTACCGTAACTCATCAACTCTGCAGGACCCGTGGTTCCCTTGAAAACCCTGCTATAGAACAGCTCCCTCGCCCAGACACTGAGAGGAGCTCTTGATAATGTCACACGCACACTGGCATTCTCCCTCCTGCACACGAGCGCCTGCAGTCGCCCCCTGCCGGAGGGCAAGGGCCCAGGGCTCTAGCTTGGCCTGCAGGAGGCCTGCCTTTGGCGTCTCTTCACTCTCAGGGTGCCTGTCGGCTGGGTGGGGGGAGCTGAGAGCCCTCTGACTCCACCTTGAAGGCTGGCCCCAGGTCTTTCTCAGCCAGGGAGCAGAGGGAGGCCCCACGCTCTGCGGCACCTCGCAGAGCCTATGTGGCCCAGAGTCTGTGGGCAGATTGCCAAGGAAAGGTCCTGGAAGCACAGAAGGCGAGGAGACAGCCAGCAGGGGGCACTGTCTCAGGGCCGACCCCCACCTCCCCCAGGGGCCCCTTTAGCCTCGAGCCAGCAAGGCCTCCAGCCCTAACCTCTCTGCTCACTGAGCCAGCCAAGGGCGGATTCTCTCAGCTCAGGAAGAACAGTCACAAGGAGTTAGAAAGTGGAAGAAAAAAATACCCTGTGCCAGGATTCTCTTCTCCTTTATATTCCCTCCCCAGGCTCCTTGGTGACCTGGAGCTCAGCAACTGCGAGGCCCCCCTTCACCGCAGCACCGGTGCGGAGGTCTGAGGGGCACCACGCTCACCCCACCTTCTGCTCCTTTGCAGGGCCCCAGAGGTGGCCGTGAAGTCTAGGCAGGCCCCGAGAGCCAAACCAGCCTTCTACACCGGCGTGTCCCAGCACACTGCGCTGGGCAAGGCCCGGCCCAACGCGGCGGACTGAGCCCCCTCCCACCCCCAGAGAGAGCTTTGGTCATGCCTGGGCGCTCACACCAAGGGGGCTGTCTCAACGCCTCCAACAAGAAGATGGAATTCGACAGACTGTCAAGGCTGTTTGTTCCCGCAGGCAACAGAGATACTGCCAACTTCCTGTGGGCCACATTTGACAGTGGATCCTCTCCAGGGTGATCTGGTGCTTCTATAAAGAATTTTTCTTTTTTACCGCCCAAGTGGTTTTTCTTGCCAACAAAAATTTTTACCCGTCAGCACTCCTGGGACTGCAAGGCTTCTCTTCAAAAGTTTACAAGTTCCTGTGCGTGATATAGTGTACGATATCTGTACAGAGAGAGCCCTGGCATAGATCTGGAGTCAGATTTGGAGCAATAAAATTCTGGAAAAAGCCCTTTCTCATAGGAAGATAATAGGGATTGAGAATAAAATGCTAACGAGAGGAATCTTGGAAGCGCTGGGGTTGGTATGTGTTTTTTTTTATTATTTATTTATTTATTTTTTAATGATTTTTTATTATGTTAGTCACCATATAGTACATCCCCGGCTTCCGATGTAAAGCTCGATGATTCATTAGTTGCGTATAACACCCAGTGCACCATGCAATACGTGCCCTCCTTACTACCCATCACCAGTCTATCCCAATCCCCCACCCCCCTTCCCTCTGAGGCCCCCAGTTTGTTTCTCAGAGTCCATAGTCTCTCAGGTATGTGTTTTTAAAACGAAGCCTGCCTCAGAATTCCTCGGAGCCTAGAGAGGGGCACGAGGAAGCTTCTCTTTACTCATGCAGTCATTCAGCGAATGTGGCAGAACACCCTGTGAGAGCTGGCGACACAACAGTAAACAAGACACACTGTCCCCATCCCCTCAGGGCTTGCCACCCAACATGGACACTCACTAAACATAATGGTGAAATTGGTAACAGAGGGAAAGAGCCCCGTACAGAGAGGCAGGTAGTGAATGGTGGTAAATGGTCCAGAGGTCAGGGGAGGCAGGGGTAAGGGAGTGAAGGGAGATGAGCAGGAATGAGGCCAGCCTGGAGAGGCTGCAGGGCAGGGCCTCGGACTCCTCTGGCCTCTACTCCAGGCAGGAGAAACATGGCTGCTGTCTGGAGCTTCTTTTTGAGTTGGCACAGCCCTTGGCCCCCGGCTCTCCCAGCTCTCTCTGGGTTCAGCATGTGAGGTAGGGAGGGTGGAGTGGGACGAGCGCTCATGTCCCACAGTGGTCTTCAGTCTCCTGCTGGGGGGAGGCCATTGCCACTCGAGAATGGAAAAGCAGAGTAGGAGGTTTTGAGCACCTTTCTTCATGCTGTCAACAATGAGAGCAGGTGCTGGATAGAGGTGGACAGAGTACGAAGTGAGTGGGAATAGACTGTGGGCGGCGCTGTTCCTTCTCCTTCCCACCCTCAATACGGGGACCGTGGTCCAAGGAGGCTGCAGGCTGGTGCTAAGATGGCTGCAGGATGCAGCGCCGGCCCCCTGCCACTCCAGCAGCCAATGGAAATCCCGAAGCCAATCTGGTTCCATTTGTGCAGAATGCCACCTCGTGAATTGATGGGGGAATTAAACCAAAAAGGCCCATGACAGGGCGGAGAGAGAGGCAGGATCCCTGGTCCCCCCCTTGGAAGTTGTGACAGCTTCCCACACAGGCCACCCCCACTGGCACCCACTCATCCACATATGCCTGTGGGATGAAGGCATGAGACGTGGTCACTACTCACCAAGTGTTCCATCTAATTGAAGACATGGGTTTCAATGTGGATGGTGGGATAAGCAAAGTATATACCACATGGGAGTCTGCCAGGGACTGAATGTGTACCTTCCAAAATTCATGATGAAGCCCTAATCCCCTGTGTGAAAATATTAGGGGGGGGCCTCTGGGAGCTGATGAATACGTAAGAGTAGAGCCCCACGAATGGGATTAGTGCCCTGATCAAGAGAGACACGAGCCATGATCACTCTCTCTACCACGTTAAGACAACAAGACGACCCTGGGACAAACCAGACAGAGAGCCCCAACCAGGCACCGAATCCACCAGCACCTCGATCTTCTGGCCTCCAGAACTGGGAGAAAGAAATGTCGGTTGTGTGAGCAGTCTACGTTCTACTGTTGGCAGCGGCCTGAGCAGACAGGAGTCCATGATGGGCTTTGGGTAGGAAAAAAATGAATTCTGACGTGACTTCTTCCTTTCCGTTATTTCTTGGAGGATAAGATCTTAGAATCACAGAAACTAAAATGCATTTTTAAAAATTTCGTCCCTACCCCGGTTAAGAATGAATTTAGGAAAGTCCCACCCAAAGGTCTCCTATCCACTAAATGTGTTCACTTCAACAAGAGAGGAAGGCTATAGATATTCATGGTCTTTGTGGTAAAAAGTTACACATAGGCAAGTATATCTAATAACTCTTCCTGTGGCTCAAACAACTGCAGGTCTTTCAAGCACATAAGAAACAGCCATGATTCACTTACCCTCCAATTTGCATGTAAGTCAACCAGCCATGTTGGTGTGCCTGGGACTGTCCTGGTTTTAGCATTGAACGTCCTATGTCCCGGGAAACACCATCATCCCAGGCAACAATGGGATGGCTGGTCACCCTAGCCTTCCAGGCTGTGACGACCACATTCTTAGCACAAACTGTCCAGTCTTTATTTGGATACAAGCCACTGGTTTTTGCTCTGTCTGCCATGCTTTCTGGTTCTGTGTGAACAACACCAAGTTCTAATTCAGGTAAGGAACTAGAACTTCTCAGAGAGTCTCCCCCGTGATTCTGTGCCACCATTAAAAACAAAAACAAACCATGCATGTAAACACATATATATTTTAATTAGAGTTTAAATAGAAACCAGAAAAACACCTACTAGAAAACATTCATTCTCTCCAGGAACAAAGTGCGTGTTTTTTCCTTTGATTTTTATTTTTATACATTCTTGTGACATTTCCCTCTGTAGGGAACAGGAGCTTAGAACGATCAGCTTTTTCGAGGATTCCATCCTAAATATACATTTGAAACCACACAATATCGAAACCACCAGTGGGAGGGCGAAAAGCATTCTGTGTTTTGTCTCCACAGCGGTAAATGTTGGTTCTGCCCCACCCCCAAAGTTGACTGCTGTGTTCTCCAGAGGGACTGGTTTTAAAGGACCTGGAGCTGTGGGGTGATTTGCTCAGTGTGGAGGGCCTGCGCTGCTCCTGGGTCATCCAAAGACTGAGCCACCAAGGACCGCTCAGGACTCCCTATTGGTGAATCCTCTTGGCAGGCTACTCCTCGAAGATCCGTGTTCTAACACGGAAATGTAAATTAAGACCTAAGATATGTATTTTCCAAATAGAGGTGGGATGTGATATTCATAATCTGTCCCCGTTAGCACTCATTTACAAGGCAGGAAAGGGACATAAAACTAAGCCCACTGAGACTCACAGAACAGACTCCCCCCACCGCCCGCCATCAGTCTGTCTTGCCATCAAACCGGTAGGCTGTCACCTTGACCAATACATCGCTTAGACAAACACCATCACCCACTACAGCTAACAGAAAATCAGCCCATCCCTGACCGAATTAGAAACGAGAAGCCTTTGTTTGCAAAGCTGTCGCCTGTGTACCGGCTTGTGACCATTTACTAGTTCGTCCGGCACACAACAACAGTTTACACGGGCAAGTCAACTCTTTCTACACCCGGATTCACAGTGTGTGTCCGACAGATCATCCTGAAAGCTTTGCTGCCTTTCTCCTGCACTTAGTAAGAAAATGCACGCTCCCTCAACAATCTGCAGTGGCCATTTCTGGGGGCCGAGGAGATGGAGGTCTTGGGGGCTGGGGAGCCACTGTGTGACCCTACCCCTCTCGTGCCATAACCACCACCCATCACCAGAACCCACACGAGGCTGCTGTCCCCTCGAATCGTTATTCCTCAGCTCACTACCGGCAATTCTAGAGTCTGTGTTAGAGAAAATACAGTTTCAACTTTATGTGCAAGAAACTAGCTTGGATTAAAAGAATGCTGTGCGGCTAGAGATATTATTTTGCGTGAGGCCATCCCTTTGAAGACGGGAGCCCTAAAAGCAATGCCCTTATGTAAAATAAAACAAAGCACCCTCACTCTAGTACCTTAAACTGGATGGTATGGGTGTGAGGGTCAGCATCCCGTGGCCCAGGAGGGCAGGCCCTTTGCCTTCCTCCGGGGGCCCCTCCTCAGTGTCTCAATGCTGGGCAGCCAGAGGGGGGCCCAGCTCCTTCCCCCAAGACATCTTCTTCTATTCAACATGAGTATTCACTCCCCTGAACGAAACACCCCAGCTGTAATGATTTCTGTTAAAAATGCAAACACTTCCTTGAGGTTGTTGGTGGTTTTTCATCGCAAAGTCTTTCAGCTCAGAAAGACCTTGGCCCCTTTTGCGGTGGGTTGGAAGGGCTTCTTCGGGTGGGGGGGAGCGCGTCCTCCCCGTGCTTCCAGGGTGACTGCATGACCATCCGGGAAGCCAAGTTCTCGTCCAAGCATCAACATTCTCTCTATGGTCTTCGGGGTCGGCCTCCCACCAGGAAAACTAAATGTTTAGGTGCTAAGGGCTAAGGTGCAGAGAAGCTCGAGAATACTCTGGTAGGAGCTGGCTACTCCAGAACTTCGGTTGTAACCGAAAAGCATATTTAGACCGTGTGCTACTTAACCACCTAGTGCTGCAAAAAAAGTCCTCTAAGCGAGTCCCAAGAATCATCTCCCCCCAGCCCGGGGGTCCGGTGCAGGGTTCTGGGACCTGTGCAAACATAGCAAGTATATTATGGACTTGAAGTATTGCAACAGGCTGAGGCCGTCCTCTCCATAAGTAAAACACTATATATTTTTTAAAGCTCTGCACATAGAAAGCAATTCACTCAGGTCTTAAAGTGAATGGAACTTTTTCCTAAAGATAAAATCATTTTTTAATGGAAGTGATCTGCTTCTTTCCCAGGATTTCTTTTCGAGAAGACTTAGAAAAATGTATACATTTTTCCTTTTCAATGCTAGTCTCTTATTTCAGATTAGCACATGCAAATAAGATTGACCGTCAATACATTACTTTGATCTTGTTACCATATAAGCATCTGACCTATGGATAGTTAATTATAATTTTAAACAGATGCAAGGCATTTCTGTGACCAGGAGCAAAAATGGTAGAAACTGTCTCTAGGAGTGGAGAGAAAACTCCAGGAAAAGGAACTTTGAAGACTGAAATGATACAAAATACTTCTGTCAAAGTTCCAACTCAAAAATAAAAGTCCAACACCTTTAAAGGCGTGAATTAATTTGAAACCTTTACAGATTATAAAGGAAATTGACATCGCCTGGAGCGCTCTTTGGAGAAAGAAAAAGGGGGCATCTTAATAAGAGTGAACCTCCCTCCTTCCAATTAGTAAAGGCCTTTGTGTGCTGCCCGGTTACCAAGTAAGATACCACTGAAAACAAAATATTTATCAAAACCAGTGTCCTTCACTGTCCTCCTCCGGATTGTCTAGATAGAGGAGGGCCACTTTCTTTTCATCCGAAATCACCGACCTTTGGTCTACCATCCTGTGTAGCTGCACCGTCCTGTCAAACTCCGCCTGCTCCTTGCCCTTTTCCCCGGGGACCTGGTGTCCATCCCCAGCAGAGCCCTGAAAGCTCGCGCCGGCCACCCAGGCCTTCCCACTGCCCCCGTCTCTCCAGGCACCATGGTCAGGGGTGCCCTGCGCAGCCGCTTCCGTTCCTGCAGGGAAGAAGACTGTGGTCTCTCGTGTCCAGCGGGGTGTCACCTCTATGTTACTCACGTCCACCTGAAAGGGAAATGGAGCGTCTTGGGGCCCCGGCGCACCCAGCCTTACCACTCCAGGGCTGTCTGCTAACTCATCTCACTCAGGGGAGCCCACCAAGCCGGCAGGTGCAAGCGTTTCAGAAATGGGTCCTTGGAAGACAACCTGTTCAGGGGTTCTGGTTGCTTCGGGGACCCAGCCCAGTGCACCTGCTCATGCCTGATGCCTCTTCTGCCCCTGATGCGTCCCCACACTGGCCTCCTGAGGTGACTGGGAACCGGCATTTGGAAGGCACTCTCTCCAGTCATCAGGCTCTCCCTGCCCACAGTGTTCCTATGGGGCAGCCTGGCTCCCTTCTGCCGAGCCCTTTCTGAGGCCCTGCTCCCAGAGTCACTAAATTCTCTGAGCAGGGGGATGATCTGCTCAGTGGCTTGATGCCTCTGCGACCTGATCTTGACCTGCCGTTCCCCGATGATGCTTCTGTGACACCCAACTCTCTGCTGTCTGCAAAGGGGGCTGTGACCTGGATTTGCTCACGGAACCCCTCTAGGGCCTACCTGAAGGTGCTTTACAGAAGTCTGGGTACCCACGGACTCTTTGGTTTGAAAATAAACACCACCCTTCCCGCCCTTAGAAATGGGGACCTGACAAATAACTTCCCTTTTAGCATGAGACTGTTTGGAGCCAAACACACGGTGTCCCTCCATGTCTGTGGAAAGTTCTACGGGGCCAGGCTCTCCCAGGCCCCCCACCTCCTGAAAGGCAGGGACGGATCCTTGGAAGACAACTTCTTTGGACACTTGGCTTTGATCAGGACCCAGGGTGAGGTGCCTCACCGACCGGGCGGCACCTGCTGAGCCAGCTGCCTGACTTGGGTCACCTTCCCCACTTACCTCCACCACCTGCGCCGTGGGTCCCTCACGGGAGACGTGCTCAGTCCTCCAGATCCCAGCAGGGCCTACTTGAACGCGCCTGGCAGACCGGCTTACATCCTCGAGCACATGCGACTGGGCGAAGCCCGTCGGGCTGGTTACTTCCACGGTGGCCGACACAGGCCCGGGGGACGTGGCCGGCTCCGAGCTGGGGGAGGCCCGGCCGGCGGCGTCCTCCTCACCGTAGGGGCGGTACAGTTCCTGGGTGGCCCAGCGCCGGAAGCGGAGGCCGGCAGCCGGGTCCTCCCCTGCGCTCTCCGCGCCCGGGCTCCCGGGGGCCGGGCTGGGCTGCCTGGCCAAACTGTCTCGTACCACCGACTCCACGACCTTCTCGATCTCCCCGGCTTCGTCTTTGCTCAGCTCCTCCAGGTCTAACTGATTGGCGTCCACGGTTTTCGAGAGGTTGACTTCAGCAACCAAGGTCACGGCCCTGCCACTGGAGGTGTGCACTTTCTTGACGTCGACGGACACGTTCTCGGGCCCACCCTGACCCTCTCTGGTGAGGGCCGACAGCTCCTCCTTCACGCGCTCCGGAAGGCTTTCTTCCAGCTGCCCAATAACTTCCACCAGCTGGTGTCGGGGCTCCTTGAAGGCCCCCTTGAGGGACGTGTGGAACTCGTGCGGTATTTTAATCTCCTTTTCGATGACTGTGGGTTCAGCATGAAGTTCACCGCTTCTAGCTTGTTCTTGCCAGTGAGTATGACCCACGTCCTCTCCCAGCGGGGGTTCTACGACGTCCGGTGGCTTCACCACCGTCTCTCCCGACCCATCATCCCTCTTGATTCTTCTCCGAGTCCCTGGCACAATCTCATCTTGCCAAGAGTACCTGATGGTGGACTCTTCTTCGATATGGATCTGCCCATACACCGAGCCCTCGTCTCTGTCCTGCGCCCCGGGGTGCTCATCTGGCGTCGACACAAAATAACTCTGCTCTCCCCCTTCCGAGTCGCCGGCCTCCATGACTTCTTCAACGTGGGTTACGCTCTCTTGGGGCCACCTGGTCTTCTTATGCCGACTTCCTGAGAACGTGCTGTCGGCTCCTCTATAACCGTCTTCCTCCTCGACGAGCCCCTTGGAGCCCGGAGACACATCGTCCATCTCCTCCACTTCGAACGGGGTAGAAAATTCCTCTGCCTTCTCACCACTGACGTAGCTCACAGGTTCCTCAATGATCTCCACGTTGACGACCCTTGCCCTCCCCTCTCTTCCTTTCAGACCAAGGTTGATTATGTCGCCTATCATCCGCTCGGCCGACTTTCCCTTCAGGTCCACCTCCTTGATGTCCTTGCTCAGAAGGTAGTCCAGGCCGGCTTCGTCTGAAACATCGACCTCCTCCGTCAGTCTCGACTCCACGACTATCTCGGTCTTTGTTTTCCTGTCGCCGGGAAGCTCTTTCCTATCCATGTAAGTGACCTTAGTGTCTGGAAAGGCATTAGCAGATGCCTCTGTATCCGGAGACTGGGTGAACTGCTTCAGGATACTGGACACGATGTTTTCTGCTATGGTTTCGGTCGTGGACTCGCCCTTCGGCGAGCCGGCGGTGTCACTGGGGCCTAGCCTGACCCGGGCCTCCCGGGTTTCCATGCCTCTCCCGGCACCATCATGGGGGTCCTCCTGCAGGGGCATCTGCAAACCTTTCGGGGCCACCTGGGGCGCGCTCTCCTGAGAGACTTCTAGACTGATCGGCACCTCTCTCTCTCTCACGCTTTTCTCCTGCGCCGACTCCTTCCCTCTCCCCTTCTCCCTCAGTTGCTGGCTTTCTCTCTTTCTTGCTTCTTTATCTAACTTTGTCAGCTCTTCCCACCTTAGGTTTCTCTCCTCTGAAGCCTTCTCTTTGGAATCGAACATTTTCTCTTCCCGCTTTGTCTGGACGGTTCCCGGCCTGTTTCTGTCTTGCTCCCTCGTGGCGTTAGCTTCTGTCTTCTTTCCCACAATGACGGTCCTCTCACTCGACCATGTGTTTTTGGAAGCGCCTGCTGACACGTCATTCCGGCGTTCTTGGTAAGGCTTTTGGGCCATGGCAGGCTCTCTGGCCTCACGAGCGGAGGCATCCTTCATACCCGCGCTTCTCGGCCTCTCGGGGAATGTTTTCACTGAAGCGTCAGTATCTCTTAAAAGATTGTGCGTTGGAGAAAAAGTTCTGAAGTTGGTTTGACTCTTGGCAGTTTTCTCGTGCAGGTTGGCAGTTTTATCATACGTTGTTTCCTGCCGGGTGGTGGTACGGGAAGAATATTCTGAGCCTAGGAAGCCTCTTCCGGCAGCACTTCCAACAGCGGGCTGTGCCGGCAGGTGAGGGCGCCGCAGCGGGCTGTGGATGAAGGGGGCTTTCTGCCTTGCAAACAGATTCCTTTCATTTTCCCTCTGTAACACCGAGTGGCCGTATCGATAGGACGTGCTCCCGAGCTCTGCAGAAAATGACAGGCATCATTACCTTCTCTCATCTTAAAAGCATCACCACAGGTCAGATGCCATCGCGTCATCATAAAAGCGTACTATTACGGCAGAAAGGGCATTATTAATGAGAGATCTTCAATCTCCAAATCATTTCTTTTGGTAGTTCTAAAAATCCTGTTGCAATAAAATAGAGCATGACACGTGCTTCGAACCAATCCCTTTCTCTGGTTACTGATCTTAAAACGTTAGGAATCTTAACAAACATTATCAAATGCGTGACCGGAGAGCACGGCACATGCATCAGAGAGGTCAAGGGTGCCCATTTTCGGGGCTGAAATTTCACAGTATCATGATAATTTGGAAACACGCATTTCTACTTTGTTGACCTGAGTTTCTTTTACGGATTTCAGCAGAGAAGAGCTTTGTAGTTACACAGTACAGGATTAGTAAACACCAAACAGCATTGTCCCCCCCCCCCATTTCATGGGCTCTTATTTGCCTCTGGTTTCCACGTTGGGCCAACAAGTCCTGCAGAATTTAACTTTTTTTAAGGCTCCCTGACTTCTTCCATTTTTACGCTTCTATTTTTACAAACTTCTCATTTGACAAGGAGTCGCCAGACCAGGAACCCGACCAGCCACCAACACTACGGTCTGTTTTAATGCCATGATCCTGGGTGTGGGAGGCAGTCCACCCGGCTTCCTGCTTGGTTCCAGATGATCCGCAGAGACTGCTACCTTGGGTGTGTCCAAACTCCACCACGAGGGTACAGCAGCTGGTGGTCAGAAGGTGGCCAGGAGCACCACCCGCCCAGAGAGCGCCCCCTGGTGTCTACCACACCCCACCAGGGCCGAGCCTGGTGAAGCCTATTCCCCCAGCATGGTCTCCCTGTCATGGCAGCCAAGGCCAGGGGCCCCTGTAGGACAGATCCCAGGACACAAGAGAGAGAGACCAGGCCAGGACATTTTCTGTGAAGATTCCTCTTTTCAGATCCACATACTAAGCAGAGAAGCCCCAGAAGATGAACCCCTGGGAAAGTGCAGGAACTATCTGGTTTTTAATTAAGGTCCACCGAGAAATATGGAAGATGACAGACTGGTTTCAGGCTCTATCATCTTGTGGGCAAGTGGCCAGCATTATTCTAGATAATATTACAAAAGAAACAGAAGTGTCTTCATAAGCATCGATAAATTCACTATCTAGGAACACATCTGTACGTTTATTCACTGAACGGTCAATGGGCACATATAGCATACAGGACACAGAATGATCTGGAAGCTCAAAGCTTCATAAAAGAGTTCACAACCCATCCTCTTTCTTCTAATGTTCCTTGCTTTTGGCATAACCCGTAACTGCCAAACTGAATTTAGTTTACAAATACTGTCTCCATATCCTTTAAGAAGCTTGACAAAACAATCAGTGAATGAAACAAGTTAACAGAGACTCCCAGGAGCCCTCTTGCTGAGCTCTTCCCAGGCTCCACCATCACAGCTCATCAGAGATCCGTAAACCCTGGCCCTGAACTGTTGGTTCCCCTCCAAGTCTGGCCCCAGCCCTTTTCTCCTCTCTCCCTTCTCAGTGCAGACTTATGTATCCTCACGTTACAAATGTAGCCAAGTTAACCTTGAAATCGGGTGAATGATACCTTTGGCTTTTTTCAACCTTACTCTCAAAATAAGAAAGCGAACTTGTCAGGTGCGGTCTATGACCAAATCCAAACCAGTCACAGATACCCTAGAACCAAAACTGTGACCTTTCAAAGCTGTAAGGCACCTAAGAGGGATGCAGTTTTTGAAAAACAAACATGGACAGTGGTGTTGGTTTTAGATGTGCCATCTGTCCAGATTGGCTGTTAACCAAACATTCTCCTGATAGAAGTACCAAATACATGTATTCCCAATGTGCCACGATTCTGAACATGGTAATACGGAGACCGGAACTCTGCTGAGTAAGGTGTAAACTGGGCATACTGGGAGTAATTCAATCTGCCCTTCCTTAGCCAGAAAGCCCTTTCAGTTCTACAGAGCTTTAAAAGCTTTTTTTGTTTCCCTTCTGAAGTTATCCTACAGGTTCTTAGGGTCTTTCTAACGAACGTTAACCCGTTCTGTCGGTCCTGCAGCTACAAGGAACAGGAGTTTAATTCCGTACCTTTTGGCCTCAATCAAGACGGACCTTAGGGCACCCAGGGACACCTGCCACACGCATCGACCCGAGCTGCCCAGGCCGACCCGGGATAACAGGAACGGTGTAACTGTTTCCACCTCTGCCCCTGATGGGGGAGCAGGTGCCAGAGCGTGGACTCCCTGCCCCACGAAGTAATACCTCCCTACGCTTGTGTTGAAGCTGTAAGTCTCCGGTCTGTAAAGGGCGTGATAAATTCACGTTCAGCGTCTCCTCCTGGCCCTTCATGCTTCCCGCCGCTCCATCAGCCCCTTCTCCCTCCCCGCCCTGGCCAGATAGACAAATGAGTTTACAAGCACTTTTCCACACAGTCCCATTTACATTCTTATTTAAACCACCACCCATTAAATAAAATCTATTTGGTCCTTAAGAGAAGAATGAATGACACTCACCTGAAAACAATCATATCAAACCCCAATTCTTCCGGACAAATGATGCTTAACTATTTAACCATGGAATGAACCTGTTCAGATGGAAAACATCTTATAAATTAAATAATGAGCTTTTCTTCTATTTACCTTGTGGTATGTTTTCAATGCGCTCAGTCAAGATCAATATCTCTGGATTACTCTCTCCCTCCAGTAAGGCTCTGTAAAAATAATTAAAAAACAACAACAACAACTCATCAGGCAACAGAAGAGTGCGAATGCTGCTATATGCCATAGTAAGTAGTATTTGGTTGGTGACCATGCTGTCACAGTGTCCTGTGTTTTAGGACTCATGTCTGAAGATATTGTCTCACAGGGATGCAAACCCCTCTCGGTGGGCCTGGCTGGATACAGCGATGACCATAATGAGTGGCGAGGGCTTCAGAAGGTTTGGGGAGGCAAGCCCTTCTAGAAACCCCTTCAAAACCCAGGACAAGGAGAAGGAGGTAGGCCCGGGAGGGGAGGTCAGGGGTCTAGCTTGTCTGGGAAGCACGGAGGGGCCCATGAATGGCAGGTCACCCCAGGCCAGAGAGCCCCAGAACAATTACAACCCCCACCGGGGTCTTTCTGGAGTCACAGGTTGGGGGCTGACTAGGAGCAGAGCAAGGCCTGCCATCAGTTTGTAAATAAGGCAAGCAGACGGCATGTGTGGCTTTCATGCTGGGTTCCCTGGGGACGTCCTGGAGCTAAAGGGAAGGAGAGAGATGGAAAGCAGACAGGCAGGAGAGAAAAAGGAAGAGCTGCAGACCCCGCCCACCACCACCAGCACCACCCCAGGGGCCTTGTGGCATCCCATGCTCTCCTTTACTGAAAGGGCGAAGAGCACTTGACTGGGTGATCCCTCTGGCCACATCTAGAAGTCTAAAACTGCGGACTTCATTACATTGTCATTCACGCGCACAGCTCGGAGCCCCGAGGGCAGAGTGGAGGGGCAGGCTTGGGCCCCAAAGGTCCCGGCGTGCTGGGACAGGTCAGCACCGGATGCCCGTCATGCGGAAGGTCCCCTAGGACACCGGCTGCCACGGGCACAACAGTTGTTCGGTCGCTAGAGCAACGTGTGAAGTCAGTACGTTCGGTTCCAAGGAATACGCTGCGTATGGCAAAGGGCAGCCAGAAGCAGGGCCCACTTGGAAATAGCGCCATTACCACGGAGAGCTGGGCGCGGAGGCAGGGGCAGGATGCCAGGTCGGAGCAGGGACTCGGCGGTTCGGGCACCCCGGGGCCAAGCTCTATTTCCACTGATTCAGATGCGGCGAGCCCCACGAAGGCAAGAACCCCGCGGGCAGGTGGAGCACAGCCAGGGAGGGCCCCTCCTGCGGCAAAAAGCCAGTGGGACTCCACGCGAGGGGTCCACGGGTGGGTCTGCCACGGGAGCAGCGGCTGAGGGGCACACGTGTGCACACTCAGGAAGATGAGGGGCCGGGGCCAGAGCCCCAGGCCTTCCACTCAGGGTGAAAGCCAGGAAACAGGACACCGACCCATTAATCCCACATCCTCATGACCAAGCGTTTTAGGTTCCAGGAACACAAACAGCTTCCATCGCCGAGAAAATTCTGAGGTGTGTATGTAATAAGAGGAAGGGTCAGGGTAGCAGTCAGACTCTAAGGGTCTGCACCCCAGGATGACAGCAGCCGAAGAGGTGACAGGACACAGTGTACAGGGCGGGGCTTCGTGAGAAGGCGAAGTTCCACTTCAGATCTGCCCTCGGCCCACTCAGCGGGAAGCCTCGGGGACCATGGGGCTTCTCCCTCGAGCCACCCCAGCCAGGACAAAGTGCTTGTGAGGTCAGCGGAGAACTCAGTGACAGGGCAGGGGGGCTGGGGGACATATCTTCCCTCATCCCTCAAAGAGGAATGCTTTTGTTCCTCTCTCAGGGTAAATCCAAACTACCATCAAATTCTGTCCTACTCAGGGCCCTGAGTGGGACACGCTGGTTACCTAGGAGCGGGTGCCAGTCCCCTGAAGGGGATGTGTGCCCACGTGCTGGTCGCCAGGCCTGGCTAAGACCAGGCACCAAGCGTGGCTCAGACCTTCCCCTCCGTTTCTCAGGAAGCCCTTCTAGCAACCCCCACACAAGGCCAAAGATAAGCATCTGGGCTCTGGGGTTAGAGGACTGGAGGGCAGGGACAGGGTCTTGGCCAAAGGCACAGGGCTCCCTCCCCGGCAGGGAGAGTCCCGTTGGAACCCAGGCAGCCTGGGCGCCTGTCCCTGCAAGCTGTGCAGGCCTCCCTGCCAGGCTTGAGACGTCAGCATTTCATACAAACTTTCAAAAGAACAAATCTGCAGACAGACCCCGCCCCCCCGGACGATATTAATCCAAGCATAGTCAACATCTTTTGGTGACTTCCAGCAAAACGCCCCTACAGGGCTCTTCCCTGAGCGTATGAAGCTCCTGCTAGGGAGAAACTCAGCCCTACTCTGCAGGGTGGGCTCCGGAAGGCAGGGGCATGTGTCCCCTTCCCCCACCCGAGCAGCCAGTGCAGGGCCTGCCAGGCACCGGTCATTTAATTCACGCCTTAATGAGCAGACACCGCTCATGACACACAGGGTGTCCTGCCTCCACCAGCACAGCTCGCAGGACTAAGAGGACAGAGGCACAAACGAAATCGCTTGGGAGACGCCAGAAATTTCCTCAAAAGCTCCAAAGGGCACATTTTTAAGCAATAGACTCATACACCTTTAAGAAAAGGGTAGAGCATTCTCTGGTTATTTTGAGAGCGTTGGAGGAAACCGGCCTCCAAGCCGCGGTGACTGTGAAATGCCAACCCCCTGAATCACGAGCTATTAGTGAACACTTTCTGCAGCCCCACAGGTTGGCGGCCTCTTAAGCAGGAAAATAAGCAAACATGTGCGGGAAAACCAAGTCCCTGACCTCATTAAGGAGCCCGAGACAAATCCATAGCGCGTAAGTGAGCTATAATGTGGCCTCTGGCCAGGCTCCAGGCCCTAATAGACCCCACTGGTCATCGGAGCGGGGCTCAGCGTGGCTGGGGCTCTCTGTCCAGGATAGATTATCCTAATGGAATTTCAGGGCATGTCCACTGTTATTCGGCCCTGGGGGCACAAGGCACGCCCATGTCCCCGATAAATGTGGACAAGAGTAAGGAAAAAGGGACAGTTGGAGGATGTTTCCAGAAGGTATGTCAGTGGAGCCAAATGCGATGGTTCACTAAGTGCTTCCTGGCTAAACACAGGTGGAGAATGGTGGGAGGAAAAGAGGATGGAGCTGGGAAAAGGAGCCTCAGAACCACCTCCCTGGCCTCCAAGCTTCAAGAGAGAGTGGGGGACTGCCTGTCACCCTGACTGGGGGGAAGGGAGCTGGGTGCAGGAGGGGGAAGGGGGAGAGAGGACAAGCACCCCCAACCGAATTGGAAAGGCCCTGCCCCACACCACAGGCATTATATGAAAGATAATACTGAGGCCATTCCCTCTGTGCTCAGTTCTAAATCACATATCAAAACCTATCCGTCAGTTCTAGAGACTGGAAAAAAAAAAATCAAATGATCGACAGACAGACCAAGATGACTAATAAAACAGAGAAAAGCAGCACTGGGAGTGGTTGATAGAGAAACTTCCCGAGTCAGGTTGCCTGGATTCAAACCTGGTCCTGCTGCTTCCTAGTTCTGTAACCTTGGGCAAGCCATTCAAACCCTCTGTGACTCAGTTTCCCCACTGCTGAAATGGGCAGCATTCACAGGTGTGTGGTGGTAGCTAAATGGAAAGTTCTTGCAACAACGGCTGTCACAGAACAGGGGCTCAAGCAATGGCCACGGTCATCACCTTCTACTGACCTGAGAACAAAGCTGATTTTCAGTTGACTGAGGTAATACAAGACAGGAAGAGATGCTGGATAACCCAAAGTCCAGCTGGACAGAGAGCAACCCGCTTCTGCAGTGATGCGGGGAAGGCTAGCAACCAAATGTATGGCTTACTCCTCTCAGCCTCCTCTCCTTGAAACTACAAGATTGTATTAATTTCAAATATTTCACCTAAAAGCCAGCTAAGTCTCCGTGTTAACACACGGTTATAAGCTTTCAAAAGAGTAGGATTTAATTTAGCAAAACAAAGTGTATTTCTCCAAGAGCTGGAGAAATTCCAAAGAACTGTTTTCCTTTGAACAGGCGCGTGAAAAGGGGTAGGTGGGCCTAACACAATGATGCAGGGACCAGAAATATCATTACGACGGTGAAAATACCATTGGTAGGAGTTATAGCTATTGCTTTATGAGCAGTCCAGATGCAGACATGGAGTATTTATTTCCTCCAGTTGAAACTCCGCTGTTTCTGCTCCCAGCCAGCAGAAAGAGGAAACAGGAAGCTTGCATGTCCCCGCTGCACAGACATACAAAGACCGTGTGTTTTGACGTGGTTGTTTACGATCTAACCTTTTAAAAGAAAGACTGTGCCTGAAAGAGCCCAGGCAGTAAATCTTTGTGTTACATTTTCATATCTGGCCAGCCAAGACTCCCATCAGTATTTTTCTTTTGAAAAATGGTCTGGCTCTGCTTTCCATTTCTTCAGGTGACAGTTAGAACAACTGTTAATATTTCAGCCCCAAAACATTAAAAAAAAAAAACAAAAAAACCTCTTTTTTAAATTTTGAGGGAGAAAGCATCATCTGTCCCCCAGATCAGAAAGCCAGGACGGACCTCCTGCGCACACGGTGTGGGCTTGGGACTCGGTTTATTGCGGGGTGTTTTTGTATTTTTTTGTTTCAAATCTGAATATCTTCTTTTCTTTTCATTGTATTTTCTAACACTTTATTCCTGATGACTGGGTTGTTCTCTTTCTTCGAGGGGGTTGGGGGTGGGGAGGGGAGGCTAGTTATTTTCTAGCAGTGGGCGGGGTTTGGGCAGTGGGCGGGGTTTGGGGCACCGCAGGTTCCGGATGGCACCACCGCCCCGGGTTTTACCACGTATAAAGGAGCTGCTGCTTCATGGAGAAGGCTGGCCTCTGGCGAGGTCTGGTCTGCAAGAGCGGGTGATGAGCGGCACCCTTCTCCCCGGCTTCCATCCAGGAGCCTCCCGATCCGCTCCCCGCGCTCCTCCCAGCCAGGCTCCAGGGCCTTGGTCAGCCTTCGCCAAGGCTCCCTCGGCCACCGCCACCAGCGTCAGCTCCTCCGCCCCTGAATCTACAATGATGGCAGGGACCTCCTGAGGCCTCCCTGCACCCAGTCCTCCTGCGCAGGCGGCCAGCAGCCGGCCCCCTGCCCCCTGCCTGCCACAGAGAGTCTAGCTCCTCGGCTGCCTCCTTCCCCAAGCCTCTGCTCACCCACCTTGCACCCTCATTCCTCCTCTTGTTTTCCGATCTGACTCATCCACCTGGAGCTCCTTCGTGAGTCCTTCCTGTCAATCCACTTTTTTTTTTTTTTTAGATTTTATTTATTTATTTGACAGAGATAGAGACAGCCCGAGAGAGGGAACACAAGCAGGGGGAGTGGGAGAGGAAGAAGCAGGCTCATAGCAGAGAAGCCTGATGTGGGACTTGATCCCAGAACACCGGGATCACGCCCTGAGCTGAAGGCAGACGCTTAACCGCTGTGCCACCCAGGCGCCCCCAATCCACTTCTTACTGCCTATTTTTCCACCCCTTCAAGGCCAACTCAAATCTTACCTCTTTTGAAAATCTCTCCGACCAACCTGGGCTGGAAGCCCTCGGTCCCTCCTGTGAACTGTCTTCATCTGACCCTGTTCGTTGGCCGTGAACTGTCTATAGGAGTTTGTTTTATCACCTGCTTTGGCTTTTAGTAAGTGGACTGATCCCTGCCCACGCGTGCCCCCGACTCCCCACTGCCCTCTCCTGCATATCTGTTCAAATTTCCACCATCCTTCAAGACCCCAATCAAGCTCGCCTCCCACCTGAAGCCTCCCCGGATTCTCACAACTCCCTTCTCCTCTCCAGAAAACCTTGCACACGAGTCTTACAAGGCGTTGCTTGCTTCCAACAGTGCGGGGGGGGCGACTTAGGTCCACGCGGCCTTGTCCACAGCACGTGACCCTCAACACCAAGCCACACAGCTGCAGGTTTGTGCGCCCCCCTGAGCTGGCACAGCGCCCTGCGTGCCAGTGTCTCTGGAGCAGCCCGAGGGCACAGGCCCCATTCACAAAACATGGCCTCACAGCTGTAGCCCTTGGCCATCCATCACACGCAGCCCTCCATGCCAAGCCCCCAAAAGCAAGCTCACCCGGGAAGCCCCAACACCTGGCATTGCCCCCGATGCCATGCTAGCTCCGTCCTCAGGTCCTCGCCCAGACTGGCCCCTCTGCCTGGAAGCCCTTCCCATGTGATCTTCTGGAAGCCGGTGCTGCAGGCCTCATCCACCACTCCCCCACAGTACCCTGCACACCACTCAGCCTGCCCATCCTTCTCCTGCCTCTAGGCTACTGTGAGACCAGCTCAGTGCCTTCGGGATGCTCCTGGGCTGCCCTGCAAACAGGGGTGGGCACCCTGCATCACCTGGGATCTTGTTACGAGGCCGGCTTTGACCAGGTCTGGAATGGTCCTGAGATTCTGCATTTCCCACAGGCCTGAGACGTCTAGCGATGCCAGTGGGCCCCTGGAACAGGGGGGCCCTGCACCCGTGGTTCTCTACCCTGGTCGCACCTGACAATCCTCCTTGGAGCTGTCAAAGCACCATACCTGGGCCCATCCTGGGCCAAGGTGATTGGAACATCCAGGATCGGGCCCAGGGGCGATGCTTTATCAGGCTCTCCAGGCGGTCCCCAGGTCCAGATGAGGCTGAGAACCACACCCGTCCTGTCGGAGCATCTCCCCTCTCACGGCTCAGCTGCCAGTGTAATAAACACACTCCAGGAAAAAAGCCTCGTGACTGCATACGTGGTGGACAAGCCCCTCCACCTTGCACAACTTCACTGGTAACAGGCGGATGAGGGCAAGCGCGGGCCCCTGGGCCAGTCCACCTTCTCTCGTACTCTCCTGGTGTTTCAGCGTTAGCCAGCCCGGGGTTACTGTCCATCCACCTGCAGTGTGGCAGGAGAGGGCTCGTACTCACGCTCCCCTGCCAGGCGAGATACCAGGGTCTTCCCTGGCCACCAACTGGCCTCCTGGGTTTGAGGAGAACCTCCAGCCTTAGATGCTGGGGTTTGCTTTGTCCGAATTTCATTATTTTAATAATTTGCACCTTTACTTATAAACTCTAAGTCTACATTTAGTTATAAATTATCCTATTCTGTTATTAGCATTTCTTCTTCACTGTGAAGGTTTCTGGAAAGGGCCAAATATCCGGGTTCAGAAGTGTGCATGACATTTGAGAGCTAGCCTCAGCATAGCTGACAAATTCCAGCTGTACTGGGCTGTGCTTCTAACTTGAAGGAGCCACAGCCCCTTCTCTTACACATAAGACACTAAGTCTACGTAACGACCATCAACTCGGCAACGCTGGTGGGGGGGGGGGGGGCGGCCACCACAGGGAAAACCTGGGGCAAATCCGCCTGATCAAAGTCAGGAGACAGAAGCAGTGCCACCACACCGTCAGCCACCCTGGGCCCCTCTGGACAGGGCTGGTGAGGAGTCACACTGCATGGGGTCTTAGGCCATGGTCCCCAAGTGGCTGATGGTCCCTGCTGCACTCCCTGGGAAGGGGTGTGGAAGGAAGGTCAACTTCCTCGAAGACAGCGGGTTGAGATTTATAAAGATCAAATGGGCCACTGCGAAGGGGTCGGAAGAGCAAAAGGGCACTGACACAAATATGCATTTTCATACCTGTTCTCAATTTGGGCAGCAGGACAAAATATGGGAAGAGTCACATAAGAGGTAACAAGGGCTTATCTGCAGGACACTCGGCAGTGATAAAAATGCTAGGCGTCTGGCTCGTGCAAAGACGGGGTATAGTCCACTGCACGTGTTGCCTTTTAGATCTGCGGGCATCTCCCAGACTCAATCCTGAGCACTGGAGGCGGGGAGGCCTGCAGCTGTTCTAACCCCTGGGCTTGGTATCTGCAGCTGGGCAGGGCCGGGCTCCTCGTTTTCCCTGCGCGAACTTGGATGTCAGAAAGACATACAGTGAAATCAATCACCCGCTTCCCTGAAAGTACTCTGGCCTTCTAAATTCCTAGGAGGTAGCCAAGTCAATCCCTAATTGGGTTACAGCAATGCCAGGAACAGACAGAGGCTGTAAACTCTGTCCCTGCCGACAGTCAGGCTGCTGACATGAGCTCAAAGGCTCCCTGTCAATGCCCTTGAAAAAAGCGAGGGTGTGAACACCTACCAAAAAAGCCAGGCCCTGGACGCTCAGGCAAGATGCCCACCAGGCCCCTTCCTCCGACTAGGCGGGGGCAAGACTACAAGGACAAAGCTGGGAGCTGGCTGGGGCCCATCCTGCCATGGTGTGGGCAGAGCCAAGGAGGAAGAGACCAGGGAACGCAGCAGGGACGGTCACTGCCGACCGCGCTTAGACCTACCGTGCCTGAAACTAGAGACTTTTTCTGTCAAGCAAGTAGTAAGTGCCTTTGCTGGCTTGAGCCAGTCTGAGAAAGGCTTCGGTCAGTAGTAAGTGAAAAAAGTCCTGATTAATGCTTCCTTTCCCTGAATAAAGCCTGTTTTGAAGTTTTCCTTATAAGTAATTTAGATCACCTGACCCGACTTGATTTAATTTTGTGATTTTTCCATCCCATGAGATTTCCAAGGAGACTGTGGGAGATGGACCTGGAGAAGGACAGGCTGGCTGGTGCCACCTCTTTCTCCTCTCTATAGCCTGAGTACCCTCCCCTCTCCGCAGGACTCAGCCACAGCACGGCTCTCAGAGCGGGGACGCAGCAGAGCCCCCAGTGGCTTGTCCCCCCTCCATCCAGCTGGGGGCTCTTCCAAGAGCTGCTGTGCCCTAGGCAGGCCTCGCCCCTTGGTGGCTGCCTCGGGCCCAGGCCGGGGGCTGCCCGATAGCCTGCTCCCTCTTCTCTGATGGTCGGAAGGGCCCTGATGAGAGGCTGGCTGAGACAAGTCTTCCAGACAATACACAGTGAGGCTAACCCAGGGCTACAAGGCAGACTACCGGCGTACCCCAGCCAGACAGGGTCTTTTCACCCAGGCCACTTAGATATTCTGAGAGCAAAGTCATGATCAGAAGGCTGCATAGGCAGCCCACAGGGAGTGCTGGACTAGGCCCCGGCTCTGTCCGGACTCTGCCTCCAACCAAGGGAGTGGGCCTTAACCCTGTTCCTAGCCTCTCCAGGCTTAACTCCCCCAATCTGTTCACAGTGATGCTGTCGGAAGATGGCATTTATGACCATGTCTTCCACTCACTTGCCAAGAGGCAGAGTTTCCAGAGCTCGGTCACACCCATGACTGATTTATGCTTTGACGTTTCCTGGGAATGAAGGGGGCATCGTGCCCACTTTACAAGGTTTGGTGGGTAAGGCACAGATCTCTCACCAGCCTGGGCCCCTGGCTTCCAGGCCCCCATCCCTCACCTGTGAGAGGGGTGAGTGGTTTCCACCCAGCAGGGAGGGTACTTTTGGCAGTGAACAGCCTCAAAGGGCTTGCGCTGTGTCCAACAGGCAGTAAAAGCTCGAGAATGTTAGTTGCCGTTACTATCCTCACAAGTGGGGAAACTGGGTGTCTCAAGAGTCCTACTGCTCTAAGTGTCTGAGATCTGCACCCCCCCCCACGGCCCATACCAGTCCTCACTGAGCATGAAATCTGCAGGAAATATGGGGCACCACCCCAACCAAAGACTGCTTACCCCTCCTTGGGCAGGAAGGGGAAAGCCAAGGAGAAGCATCACTTTCCGGCCCATGGGCGGCCCCAGGGACTCCGGACTGTGTTCCCTGCCCCACCCAGCATCCAGCCCCTTTGAGGACTTTGAGACTGTTTCATCCGGATTGCTCACCCCCAACTCAAGACATCATCTTGACAAACAAAGCCAGCTGCCTAGAGTACCAGGCCCATCTTCCGGCAGAAATGAGGTGCCTCAAGGCCAAACCCATGGGGAATAGAGTCAGAGCCCTGGGACTTGAAGCCACAGTGTGACAGGCACATGGACGTGGGACTTTCCAGGTCTGAGTCCTGGCCCTCCTGTTTCTAGCTTCCTCACTTCTTGGAGTGGAGTTGGTCCCCCTGTAAACGCAGAACCTAATTCCTAGGATCCAAGGAGTTGACAGGTGCAAACCTCTTCCCTGGTGCCCAGGACACATAAGCCCTAGGCAAGGGTGTGAGTTCTGCTAGTCCCATCAGGGGGAGGGTGGGGGGCACCTGCTCGGCAGTCTAAGTGCGGTGCCGCACTTCCTCCTCTCTTTTTGGCCCTGGACTCCCCGCCTGGCCATGCCAGGGGTTTGCTCTCTGATGATCACACAGCCCCGGGGACTCCAGAGGCTACGGGGGATTTCGCCCAGGCAGCCCTGCATGGCATCCTTACCGATACGTGGCCACCTCCAGGCTGAGGTTGGTCTTCACCTGCACGAGCTCCTGGTAGTCCCGCAGCCGGTCAGCCATGGCCAAGGTGAGGGCCGCCTTCTCATCCTCCAGGCAGGCGATCACTCTCTAAAGAGAGTAAAGGGCTTTTAGATCAGAGGGCTGGGGCGCCACTTGGTCAAACTGAAGGTACCAACGGTTCAGGGTGCAAAAAGGAAAAAAAAATCTCTAGGCTTATTAAAGAGGCAGTCATTGTAAGGGTGATATTACATACAGTAGTTCTTCCCCATAGAAATAATAATAATAATAATTATTATTATTATTATTGCATATGGACGATGTTGACAGGACACGGGCTGTTCTCTTCCTACTCTAGTGAGAATGAACGCTGAGAAGTTCACGAAAGCATCGCTGCGGTTCAGACATCATCAGGCTGCTTAGAAAGTCAACACGTCAAACTGGTCAACAGAGATGCTATTCAAAGTGAGCCCAGATGAGAACACGGGGCTTTTTACGATAGCTAAAACAGAAGTCCCTCCAATTTGAAACAGAATTGCCCCTGTACTCAAGATTTCCCCCCAACATAAGCAGGTACATTCACAGAGCTCTTTGTTTCACCCAGAAAAGCTACACTGATGAGACAGGAATATCTTCCAGGCATAAATGTCAATGCGGACCAGGAGGTAAATCTTCTTTGACTATACTCGGCAGACGTTGTTAAGAAGCGCTCCCTCCACACGTGTTCACATCGTGCTCACAGCCCTTAAAGCGCTTCCACTCACACCTGGCTAATTACGTCTGTCCATCTGTCCACCTCTCTCTCTCCTCAGCTGGGAGACACTGAAAGCCATGGCCTGCCACCTCGTGCATCCCCCATCTCTAGAAAAATACCCATCCCCTAGAAGTCGCACAGCACACAATTGGTGAACTAGACTTGAAATGATCAAGATAAAGCATGCTAGCTCCTTAAAAACGTGTTATTTCAAATCGACAATATCTTTCAGTTTGTAAACACAGTGGCTTCTTCGGTACCATTCTACAGTTTTGCATTACTCTGCATTAGAGTTTTACATCAACACTTTATAGTTGCTCTGGGGAATAATTAACTGAGCAAATATTTAAACACTGAAATGAGTCCATATTCTTTAACTTCTGGTTGTTAATGGAAAACAGTCTGATTTCTGAACACAATTAACTGAACTGGCTACATTTTTAGACATTTATCTTTGTGGAATTCAAATAAGACAGTCAGGAGAGGGCATCTATTTCCATTCCCCTGCAATCCCTCCAGCAAAGGCACCAGGCGATACGCTAAAGGTCTGCAATAAATATGTAAGATCTGTAAAACCAACGAATAATTGAAGATTTCTCACTGGCTCTACCATTTTAAACGATGCAGAATTGGCATGTGATATAATCCTGCTTCCCTAAGAGTTCTAGATCAGCTAAGGATTGTTGCTAGGTTCTCTTTGTGTATATAAAGCATGCTAAAAACAAAAACTGAAACCATTTAGCTTTGAAAGCAAAGGAGTGAATTTAAGAACCTCTAGCTAGTATCCCAGGGTAGATCTATGTTAATATCCTCCACAGTTGACGTTGTAAGTAGTTAACAAGGTTTGCCAAAGCAGACCCTTCCAGTCTTGATTCCAGAGACAGGGTTGCCAAAATGTAGCCATGACATTCAGACGTTCTGTACTTAAGTCTTCGCGTTAAAATCCTATGTTCCCCATTTCAGAGGGACTATAATCCCAGGACTAAGGTTAGAGTATAAGACATAATATAAACATCCAGAGATCATGCCTTCCTACTGCAGGAAATGGAACCCAGATATCAAATCTTGAAAATCTGTCCCAATTTTTTCTTTACAGGGAACTTCAATTGTTATGAAACTGCTTAGAAAAAAAAAAATCACAAAAATCACATGCACTTGATTCTCCAACCACAAACTTCCTGAGCAGGTCAGGATCTCCCAGCCATGCCAAAGAGGCAGGCACAAAGACCCTCTCTCCTCCCGGAGGACACACAGTAGGTCTGCACCCCCACAAAATAGGAGGGGGGAAAACAAAACCCAAACTGCGTTTGAGTTAAAGTATAGTTCCAACCACATTTCCGTGTGATTCAACTCTCCCAGAACTGTCAAAGGAAAATTCCTTGACTTTGGGACGCAGGAACGTAAGTAAGAGTTATTGGCTCCTAACGGTTTCTACAGAGACTGTAACCGATCCTGCTGATTGAAGCAAGCTTCGAGTTGGCTTCCACGTTGCCAGAAGTTTTCGAACCGCGGGCCAGGCCAGAGGCACTGGCGCAGGAGACCTGGCACACTGATTCTTACCAAGCAAAAGCAGTCCCTGCCTAACGTTATAAAAGCTGGGGAGAGAGGTCACCTTTATCAGGAGCTATTTCGGGAAGTCTGGATGGCATCACAGGTGACGATGGAACAGAGGTCTGTACTGGGAGAGCGTGCTGCTGTTAGGGTCCAGAGAAAGCGCTTTCCCTGCCCCCAGTGGGAGCGGCTCTCTGCGGAGGTCACACGGACAAAACGGGAAGAGCCTGCAATTGTCACAGTCACTCAGCATCCTGACTGGTAGAGCTTGAGCGAATTTAAAGACTGTGATAACCTCACTGAGACACAGAAATGAAATGTATTCGGAGTAACAAGCGTTCATGCGATGCTACGTTGTTTTCGCTCTAGTCCAGATAACACTCTCGACTCCAGACTCAGAACCGGATCTTACAATACCAGGTGGGCATCTAAGAGGCATCTCAGAGTGGACTCTGAGGTCCCACCCAAATCGGCCGAATGTCCTAGTCCAACCACCTTCAGCAAAGAGCAATCCCTTTTCCCGGTGGCCGAGGCCACCAGCACTGGAGTGGACTTGGGATTTCTCCCCTTCTCTTCCACTGCATCCAGCCCATCCGCAGACCCTGGTGGGCTTCAACCTCAGAGGAGAGCGCCCTCTCAGCCCCCCATGGCTGCCCTGGGTCCAAGCATCCAGCACCTTCTGCCTTGATTAGTCCAGAAGTCCCCTAAAAAGTTCTTCCTGCTGTCACTCTTGTCCCATACTTTCTGTGTCCCACATGACCGCCGGGGCGAGTGCATTCAGAAACAGTCGGGTCACCCCTTACCTCTGCGTAGTCACCTAGCGATTCCCCATGCTGCTCAGAGCCAAAGCCCAAGTCCTTGTAGAGGCCAAGCTCCCCCTCGCTCACCAGCACCCCCCCCCACCCCAGCCACACCCGCCTCCAGGACACCCTGCACTGTTTCCACCTCAAGACCTTGGAAAGCAAGGGACTTACTCTGTTTTGTTTTGTTCACTGCTATGTCGCCAGCACTCAAGAACCAGGCCCGGCACACAACGTGCACCATAGCGGTCGGATGAATGAATGAACCGTGGGCTGTTTTTCTCACCCCTGTTCCACAAATGGGGAAACAGAGGCACAAACAGGGGCAGAGCCAGAATTCAGGCCCAGGTGGGGCGGCTAACCCATCCCCATTCCAGTCAAAAGAAAGTTTTCATTCAAGCACATGTTGGGGACTTGGACACCTTTTATAGTCAGCCTCAAAAGGCCAAGAGCTCAGTTTCATAAGCAAAAATCTCAGTGTTTATAGGGGTAAGGCTGGCGTCAACCAAAAATGTCTTAAGTTTTTGTCCAAAGCTTCTTCCTGCAAACCGGGAGACAGGGTGTGTTCCTCTGGTTTCAAGTGATATAGACCACATATAAAATGCTGGGGACCTGGATGTCAGTTGGGCAAACTTCTCTCTGGCAGATCTGGGGGGCAGGGCCTAACACACAGGCCTTAGGGGAAGAACCACTCTTCCCAGACAGTCCCAGCAGCATCTCGTTCTCTTGGGCTACAGAGGAGGCCCCGAGCCAGGAAGGCAGCCGGCACCGAGTGGGGGAGGGAAGGGTTCCCTTTAAACCACAGGGTACCCAAAAAGTAAATAAAACCCATCTGACACAAAAACTATTCTAACAGCAAGCCGGAAGGGTCAGAAAGTATTTTAAGGTTTCAGATGGACGAGCACCTCTGGGCTAGCCCTTAGGAAGAACAATTACCATTATTCTATGAAGGCAGAGAGAATACTGGTTAAATGTTTCTCTTTGATGGAACAAAGAATAGAGGACTGTTGGGTCTGGGGTTAGTTGCTCAGACACCGATACTTGAAGAAACCTACTTACACACTAGGCGACCTATGTGCCTCAGTTTCATCATCTGTGAAATGGGGCTAATATTAGTATCCCTCTCATAAGATCGAACTGAGGACTAAAAGTGAATACGTGTGAAGGGCCTGGTTCCTGGGGTACCTGGCAAGTGAGAAGCGCCGGATAGAGGCTAACTCTTAGTAATGAAATATTTACCACAGTATGTTAGCTAAATCCGGCTTTATGATATTTTCAGTCTCCCCAGAGCGAACTTCTATAGAATTTGAAGAAATCAAGGGCTCGGGGCTAAACCACGGATACTTACCCTTTTACAAAATTCTTAATATCTTTACCTTTAAAAAAAATACTAATATTTTGGTGTTGAATTTTTGGGAATGCAATTTGAAATTGGATGCCTTCAAAGTTAACTGGGGAAAAAATTGGGGAAAAAAACCCAAGTCCCATCGACATTCCCTGCTCCCTACTTTTAGGGCAAAGAAGCAAATTCCAATGAGAGAGGCATCACCAGACAGACTGGTGAGGGTGGGGTCCTAGTCCCCGTCAGGTGCCACCCTGGGGAAGGCACTGGGGTGACACAGGCCCTGGGCTCTGTGTCAAAGGGCAGGGCAGTGATTCCAACTGCACATCCCAAGCCCCTGACTCTGCTGCAGTCAGAAGAGCTCTGTTTCTGGGGCGCCTGGGTGGCTCAGTCGTTAAGCGTCTGCCTTCGGCTCAGGGCATGATCCCAGCGTTATGGGATCGAGCCCCACATCAGGCTCCTCTGCTGGGAGCCTGCTTCTTCCTCTCCCACTCCCCTGCTGTGTTCCCTCTCTCGCTGGCTGTCTCTCTCTCTCTGTCAAATAAATAAAATCTTAAAAAAAAAAAAAAAAAAGAAGAAGAGCTCTGTTTCTATCTGTTCATGTCTGAGGTTGCACTAAGATTTAGTTGGGGGGGGAAGGGTCCTGTTCCTGAAAAAGAGCCCTGTAACCAGAGCTTCAAGTTCCAAAATGAGCCAAGCGAGCTATGACTGCAAGGGAATAGTGAGGATTTGGCCCACCCAACACACTTCAAGGAAGCAGTTTCCAGACCTGCCGGCACAACACGGGCCTTTGGGGCGGTAGCACAGTTTCCAGGCACTGGTTTTTGGTTAAAAGCCCCGCAGAAGCCTACGCTGAGATGCTTTTTCACTTCCACTCCCACACAGAGCATGGGGCCCTGTGGGACTAGCCTCTCTGGCCCTCATCATGAGCGAGGGAAACACTCTGGAGTCTAGACTAAGAGCTGGAAATCAGCACACACTTCAGCCACTCCCTGTTCTTGCTACACCGACAACCCCGGGGTGGGGGGGAAGCTTTTGAAAATTATGAGGCAGAGGCCCAATAAAACCCACATTCCGAAAGATTACATTTCAAACAATTTCATATTGTACTGCTTTATAGGATTTCCCATCTAGACTCCAGCTCTTTGAATACTGAAACCCCAAGGCAGTGCTCAGGACCTAGGAGCAGTCGATAGATATTTGCTGATTATTTGTGGACACCTGTCATGTCACCATAGTCCTCTAGGCTACAGCCACTGTGTTCCCTTTAGTCCCTGCATTTAAAAAAAGGGGGGGGCACAAAATCCCTTTACCACAAATCTTTAACTCCAAGCTACAGATTATCCCCTTAAAATATTTCTGAATCTGTGTGGGTGTTATTCTGAACTGTCCTCCTGAGAACTACTGATAGTATGATTTGGGGATATTTTCAATTCTGGCCTCGTGGTGGCAGGCCCAGGGCCAAGCCTAGTAGGGGACTGGGACCATAATCGGCCACAGGTGTTACCCTGTCGGTGTCAGAGGTCTGGGTTTTGCTTCTCTGAAATACCAACTGTTTCTATTACCCCGCACTTTCATAGTAAGTGTTTATATCACATCCTGCCACAGGGACCGGCTGGTTTCCACAACTTTTCCACTACCCAGAGAGATCCTCTGTCGGCTTGTGAGACTGAAAAAACCATCTCCGATGGGGCTCTTTTGTGCATGAAGGGGGCTGCCCCTCCCAAGAACACACAAGGCCCTGGCCCAGAGAGCCAAACCGGCTGCCTCCTACTAGGAAAGCACTCTGGTAAAATAAAAACCGTTTTTAGGAAACGATTTAAGTTTTCCCCGGGGGTGCCCTACAGCCAAGCGGCTGTCATCTTGAATGACTCCCGGTCAAGACGTGACATTGCCTAGCCACCTCCCAACACGGAGACCTAGTCGGGAAGGAAGAAGCTGTCGCTTCTGAAGCTACTTCTGGAAGTCAGAGGGGAGTCTTGCTGGACTTTTATGTGAATTACATCTACCGTCTACAAAGCCCAGGAAATGGAAAGAGAACCTAGAGCTGACCGGGTCCTGGGTCTTTTGTCAGGATGCACCCGCTCCTGGCAAGATCTAAAGAAACTGACAACCTAACAAGAGGACAGGGACAGGACTCTCCACCGGGACCTGCCACACGGGCGGGCACTAGCCGGCTGAATCACGGTCGACCAGCAAACCGCGCTCCTCCTCCACCGCAGGTCAGACGCCGGGACCCCAGGACCCCGACGCAGAGCTGGGGGCCCCTTTCAGCGCCCAGCT
Organism: Ailuropoda melanoleuca; assembly: GCF_002007445.2. Classification (NCBI taxonomy): domain Eukaryota; kingdom Metazoa; phylum Chordata; class Mammalia; order Carnivora; family Ursidae; genus Ailuropoda; species Ailuropoda melanoleuca. The sequence continues at coordinate 17,084,524 of NC_048226.1, read as the reverse complement.
GCGAGGGCTGAGGGGGCCCCCTCTGACCCGGCCCCACCGCTCGGCGGCGCCACGCCCCGGGCGCACGCAACAGGTCCGGGGAGCCCCGCTGCTCCCTCCCATCACCACCGGTAAGGGCCCCGGGTGGGGCGGTCCCCGCGCACGGACCTGCCGTTCCTCCGCCTGCAGCTCGTACTCCTCCTGCACCCGCCGCAGCTCTTCCTCCAGCAGCGCGCGCAGCTGCTCCAACTCGAGCGCCTCGCGCCGCAGCGCCTCCGCCTCCTGCGCGCACAGCCGCGTCTCCTCCTCGGCCTCGCGCCGGCTCTCCTGGCCGCGCCGCAGCGCGTCCTCCAGCTCGCGCACCTCGTCCTCGTACAACTGCACCGTCTCCCGCCACGACTCGGCCACCAGCAACGCGTAGCTGTCGTGCACCTCCCGCAGGCGCGGCGGGGGCGCGGCGGGGCCGGTGGCGCGGGCGCGGTAGCTCATGGTCAGGCGGGCGGCGCGCGCGCGCAGCTCCCGCACGTCTTGCTCGTGGGCCATTTCCAGGCCGCGGCGCTCGGCCTGCAGGCGGCCGA